>NC_040907.2:61831290-62141409 GCF_004126475.2 Phyllostomus discolor
GTAATCAGATTGGCCTTGATAAGTGGAAGCTTGTGTTTCTGAGACTAAGTGTAGCTTCCATTCTTGACACTTTATTCATAATTTTATTGTGTAAGAACAATGGTCAATGGGGAAGATATATGATTGATGCACAGGTAATTTTATTTACCCGAGTATTAATACCCTCCTCTGCTAAAGTTGCTTTTGGGTGAGCCTTCTCATGAGACATAAATATATTTATGTTTTGTGACCGATCAGAGAAATCTATGTTCATATCTATCCTTTAGACTTTCTTGCCATTAATTTCCCAGTTGTGTTTCCTTTAATTTCCTGACCACTCAGCCATTACTCATGAATCAGTGTATATTTATATTTCCTGCTATATCTCCTTTCAAGCAAAATTAATAGGCAGGTGTATTACTGGAAATTCTGCTGACTGGTGGATTTACTTTCCTCACTCTTTCTGAAAGTTACCCTTGAGTGGGGCTATAGTACTATGGTTATCCACCTTAAGGCAATGCCTGCATATCGTGCAGGGCCATCTTTAAACAAGGTTAATTTTTTCTTCTTTACTTGGTGGTTATAGGAAACTCTCTATGAAATCATGGGTATGAGTTGAAAAAGAAAGAACAATGTAGTAGGAAGGGACTGTGGAAAACTGAGCCACTGGCTCATGTAATTTTATTTTGCTTCTTGGATTTGCTCAAACTTAGCATTGTATATAACACTTCTACTTGATGGTGCGGTGCTTGCCCAAATAGCTGGCTTGGTGAGACAGCACTGAGTTTGTAATGGGAAAGCCAGATTGTACGGTAACTTTTTGGGCCCTAGTGCTGAGTTTCTACTAAGTCTTAGTAGGAAACTAGAAGCTATTTCTTAAGGGAAAATGAGTATGTTCAGAATATAACTTTTCTCCAAAATCTCAAATTTTTGAACTGTGATCCACCCATAGTGAGCAGGCCAAAAGCTCAATACCATATTCTCTTTTGCCACAGACACTTCATACACTATCAGATCTGCTGAGTAGGTGGGACTAAATAGACATGTAAAAAAGCCTAAGCTGGCCACACAAGAAAATAAAAACAACAAACAAAAAAATCATGGCGAGAGAGAGACATAGAGACAGAGAGAAAGACAAAAAGAGAGATCCATCTCAGTTTTTTATCCATTCTATGGCACCAGACATGTAGTAAAGCCATCTATGATGTTTCAGCCCCAACTACCGATTGATTGTAACCTTCTGAGTAACCCCAGCTAATGCCCTGCAGAACCAGTCAAAAGAACTGTGCCTGAATTTCTGACCTACAGAATGGTGAGACAATAAAGGTTGCTGTTTTCAGCTACTAAGTGGTGGTACAAAAAGCAAGGTCTTTAGTTAAATTGCTTTTTGGTATGTTGATGGAACCCATATCCATGTAACAAACTCCTCACAAAATTTTTACTCATATAATGCCAAGTAAATCCTAGCCTTTTCCATTTAGTCCTAGTTTCAAATAGCCTTACTCACCATACAATAACAGACTGACGGTCTGGCTTAATATTTCTTTCAGAATATACATTCACCCCAAATCTAGTTTTGAGTAACTTAAGATAGCAAAATATAGTTTATTAGCTAATAACTTTAAAATGAAATTGATAGTTAAAAATTGTCTAAAGTAGTATATATTATTTGTTTCAATATAGCAAATATAATGATATAATTCAAAACTCAATTCATGGTAACTTTTTTAAGTACATAGGAAAAGTCTCACTATACTTCCTCTTGCTTTACTACATGTTTTCTTTTTTTTAAAGATTTTATTTATTTATTTTTAGAGAGGGAAGGGAAGGAGAAAGAGAGAGAGAGAGAAACATCAATGTGCGGTTGCTGGGGGATGTGGCCTGCAACCCAGGTATGTGCCCTGACTGGGAATCGAACCTGTGATGTTTTGGTTTGCAGCCTGAACTCAATTCACTGAGCTACGCCAGCCAAGTCTTTACCACATGTTTTCAACAGAAGATCAAAGAAATCCTTATTTCCTCATATTTACCCAGGTATAGACTCTTCTCTACCCAGTCAGATATTCTAAGTGTTCTAAGTGTATGTTATGTGTTTATATGAAAGTGGCTAAAATTCACTTCAGGTAAGCAGGTCTGTACACTCAGTGAAGCAAATGTCATCAATATATAAATTTCCTCAAAAATATGATTACTGTGCGAGTATGGCTGCTCACATGAATGTTACCTAACATGGAATTTCTTCACAGTCTAGGCACACAGCTTCCAATGATTTTTGCTATGTTGCATCCAGGACAGTCTTTATTTAAAAACAAGAAAGCTATAAAAATTATACATGCTTATGGTAATTAATAAATAAAAAATTTTAGCCCTGAAAGGTGTGGCTCAGTGGGTTGGGCATCATTCTGTGGGCTGAAGGGTTGCTGGTTTGATTTACAGTCAGGGCAAATGCCTGGGTTGTGGGCCAGGCCTCCTGCTCAGGGTGTATGAGCAGCAAGCGATTGATTACTTCTCTCACACATTTTTTTCCTGTCTTTTTCCACCCCTTCTCCTCTCTCTAAAAACAAACTAACAAATAAATACTTTTTTATTACAAATTACCTACAGTCTCTCCAGGGAAAGGTACCAACTGTTAACATCTCTATGAATCTCTTTTTATATACCTATTTTTGTGCCTGTGGAATTTGTGTCACCCACACTTTTATTCAATTTTCTGTGCTATAGATGCTCTTCTATAATTGCTAGTCTCACATGGAAATTATTAAGATCCTATTTCTGTGTCATTGATTAAAAATATGCTTTTTCATTTTAATTGCTGAACAGCATTCTATTCATTAAACATGCTATATTTTGTTAATTGATTACTTATGAGTGATAGAGTGTTTCAAATTTTTCTATTCTAAAATTTAGTTCAGTGAACATTGATACAAACAAGCACACATAAGTGTGTGAATATATATATATATATATATATATGTGAATTTGTCCGATTATCATCTCAGAACATACGTTAAGAAAAGACATTGGTGGGTTTTATATATTTAAACATTTAGCACATGTTACTACATTTTTACCAAAAGCTTTTGGCAATTTATGTACCATGGAAACTTTATTAGAATGGTGTTTGTTTTAGAGAAAGGCATTTATTTAAATTAATACATATTAATATGGAAGGCCTTTCAAAACTTTTAAGAACTGAATTGTTTGCTTATCTTTTTTTGTTCTTTCTTTTAAATTACTGTCTCCTGGAAATACAGAAAGTCAATAGGTAATCATTTACCCTAAGTTGCTTTGACATGTGGCTACACTGGAGTAGATTCAACATGATTCAGACTGTTTATTTGTACACTTTTCCATTTTTTGCACTCTATAGCGATTAACAAACTTTTAAAAAATATATAATTGCCAAGTTTCTTTTCTTGGAAAAGATTATAATCCAATTTTATGCTATTTGAATGTTAGCCATTTATTCGAATCATTTAATAATACTCAAAGGAACTCTTACACACAAATATGATGGAATTAGATTTCTAAGTCAGCAATGGGCAAATTTTGAGATAAACTTCTTTTCCTAGAGACAAAACATGGAAGAATGCTTACAATTGTGAACATGTATATATACTGTGCAGGGAATAAAAATATAGAGAGTAGAAGCATAAGAAGGAAATACCACAAAACTGTCAAGAATGAGGAACAAGGAAGTAGAAGAAAAAAGTCACCTTTCAAGCTAATGTACAAGGGGGCTACCCCCCTAACCAGAATTCATTTATAAAAAAATTATGTATTTATTCTTACATGTTTAAACTTCAGTGGCCTTCCAAGTATTCTCCAGTTGATGCAATACACTTATTGAGACATTTTTTCCCACTGCTCACAACAGTTTTTGAACTTGTCAAATTTGATGCCTTTTAGTGCTTCTGCTGTTTTTTGTTTCACCTTGCCCATACTGACAAAACGTTTCCCTTTGAGGACTTTCTCATCTGGGGAAACAAAAAAAGTTTCTCAGGGCGAGATCAGGTGAATAGGGGAAGCAGGGCACGGAGATCATGGTGTTTTTGGTCAAAAACTGCTGGACACTCCGGTGTGGTGTGGGCAGGTGCGCTTGTAAACCACTCATCATGAAATGGGCAAACGTGTTGAAAGAGTCTTAAAAAAAATCACTGAAGCTGAATGCAGCCTCTCACAACAATGTCAGCTGGTACACTGAAGCATATGGGTTCCTAGAGCACTTACCTAGCGGGGGAAGCCTGTGCCACAAGAGGTGCGTCCGCCCTTCAGAAGATAATTCTGGGAATGGGGGGTTGGACCCCTCATACAATGTTTGCATAATAAAACAGTGAATTTACCTGAAGTTGTAATGAAGAAAGTAACGTATTTTCATGTGCAAAGACAGCATGTTTTTCAAATGTGTGATCATCAAACTCATTCATGACCAACTCCTACTGTTAAATCTCCATTGTGTTTTCCATTCTTCCTCTTACATTTTTGTCAAAACAAAAGAACATTCTCCAGCTACTGATCAGTAAAATTAGAATATTTGTTACTTTAGCTTAAAAATTTCTTATTTTAACAGGAATACTTTAATTGACAAAATTGTTCACATCTTTCAGTGGGTCCCACCTTGTCAGACTGTCAAAGCCCTGCTCTCCCCAGCCTCTTCTTGCTGAGGCTTTCTCCTCAAACCCAGATATTTTTTTGAATATTGAAAAGAGACCCCCAGGTTGGTGCTTGGGTGGTGAGGTAACATGTGCCACTCTAATCATCATTTCAAATAACTTTTAAAATTTGTTTAGATTAATTTATACTTGCTAGAAGGCTGTCATCTCAAGTGGCACATATTTTGAAACACTGAAACCCAAGCCTAGACAATTGGTGAGTGCTTGGATGAGGAAACAGAAATGGGAAGAAAGTGAACTCTTGCAAGGACTACACGGCTTCAATCTCTGTTTCTCTGCATCATTTTCTTTTTTGGTAACTTAGCTTCCTCTCCTTTGTTCTCTTTCATAGCTCTCCTTCCCCCAACTTTACTTGTAACTCCAGCTTTGACTCTGTGTGACCTTTCAGCTCCAGAGCGCATAAGAACAGAACAAAACGCAGTCAGTATTTGCAACTCTACATTCATTTTTCTCAAGAGATGAATCTGATTAGGCTGAGTTCCAAAGGGGAGACTTCCCTGTCGCTGAAAGAATTAGAGCAGAGATAGGTTGGTCATCAGTCAATGTAGTAGCGAGTTCTAGTTTGGGCATGGAAGATGAACCAGATGACCCCTAATTCCTTCCAGTTCTAGGATTCAAGTAATATATCTTTGCTTAAAACCCTCTCCCTAGAAAGCATCTTCCAAAATAAACATCTACATCATTACTCTTTCTTCAATCTTTGTCAAAAGTTTTGCTACTGTCATCGTTGAAAAATGATGTGGAACATTCCAGCAATTTTAGTTCCTCAAAATGCCAGATGTTATATTATTAATCATATGTACATATACACATATACATAAATATACATATTTACACGTGTGTAGTGTGAGACATGATATTCGATGGTACCACACAAATTCTTTCAAAGGAAAGCACTTTTCAGTGTGAAACGTTTCCTTTATAAATTAGTAAATCCTAGACGTCGTCTCATAAGTAATAGTCTAGGTGATGCAGCACAGAGTCTGTGTGGCTACTGTCATAACTTTGAGCTCGGCACTTAATACATATGGGCAGTATCACTGAGAAAACCATTTCCCAGGATCCATGTATGTTTAGCAGGCTTTGTCCCACTTTTGTGTCTCACTGAAAGGTAGTATGCATTTAAGATAGGTTTTTATACCTATTAAAAACCCCAAAGCCAAATACCAGTATTTTCAATGAACACCCCTTTAAAATGTAGATCAGTATAAATGTTAAAGCAAAAATTTCATGAGACTTCTGTGTGTTGAACTTCTGTTCCTTCTCCTACAATCAGCACAAATTGATTAGACTTGATCTGTTTCATCTCAGAGAAAAACAATTCCACTAGTTTTTACTCTGCTTGCTGTCCCCACGTGTAAAGGGACGGTGTCAAACAGCAGGCTGCTTCTCTGGGAGAAAAGCCAGCACCTTTTAGAGTCTCTTTTTCTTTCTAATCTAAAACTTTAGAAATTGCCTCTGTAAAGTAGTAAAATAGTCTCTTCAATAAGTTGTTTTGCTTCTTTTTTAAAATTTTCTTTTTCTTTTTTCATTGAGGGCCAATTCACAATCAATAAAATATGAACCTTCAAAGTTCATGTTGATGCAATCTGACAATTGTATATTTGACAATTGTAACTGGCATCCAACAAAATGCAGAACATTATCTTCACCCTACAGAGTTCCCTCATGCCTCTTCTAGACAGTTCACTCCTATTCATCTTCCAAGGCGATTGCCTTTTGGTTCATATCACTGGAGATTAGTTTTGTCTGTTTCTGAATTTTGTATACATTTTAATCACTCAGTATGTGTTCTTCTATGTCTGGTTTCTTTTACTCAATGTGATTTTGAGATTCATCCATGTTGTTGCATGTATCAATAGTACATTGTTTTACAGTATTTAATAATGTTCCGTATGCAGAATATTACCCAAATTATTATCCATACTTTTGTTCATTCTCCTGTAGATGATCATTTGGGCTTTCTAACTAATGACTATTGTGAATAAAGCTATCATGCACATTCTTGTACAACTGTTTTGAATTTTTTGTTCATTTCTTTTGGGCATAAACCTAGAAGTAATATTGCTACTTTAGAGATTAGCTAATTATGTTTTTAAGAAACAGTTCTTTAAAGTGTTTCTTATTGTTCTTCACCTCCATCAGTAATGCAGGAGAGTTCCAGTTGCTCCACATTCTCACTAACTTTTGATATTACAAGCTTTTTTGATTTTATAATCATTACCCAATGGTTTATTATGATTTTAATTTGTATTTCCCTTACAACAAACTATATAGAGCACATTCTATTTGCTTATTGTTAATTCCTATATTTCCTTTTTTGAATTATCTTAGTTAAATTTGGCTTATTTCATTGTATTTATTTTTTTGTTGATTTAAAAATTCTTTACATATTTTTTGATAGGAGTTTTCTTAAAAAATGTTTTAGAGTTCTTTTTCCTAAGCTGTGGCTTCATTATTCTTTTTCTTATTTGTGTCTGTAGTGGTTAATTCTATGTGTCAACTTGACTAGACTATAGTAGCCAGGTAGCTAATGAAACACTAATCTAGGTGTTTGTATTTGTGAATATAAATCACATCTTGCATACCTGTGTGGTATTTTGTAGATGTGATCAGCACCTACAATCAGTTTCCTTTTAAGTAAAGGATATTACCCTTAATAATGTGGGTTGGCTTCATCCAGTCAGTTAAAGGCTTTAAGAGGAAAAACACATTTCTTAGAGATGAACTTCTGCCTCAAGGCTGCAACATAGAAACCCTACTTGAGTTTCTAGCTGCCCTACAGATTTTTTAAATTTAAAATTTTTATGGTTACAACTTTTGTGACTTCTCTAATAAATTTTTGCCTAGCCCATGATTGTATAATGATTTTTCTATTTTTATTCTAAAATCTTAGGACTCTAACTTAGCAGTGCTTTATAGTTTTTAGTTATGTACATATTTCATTAGATTTATTTCTATTTGCTATTTTATATGTTCTTTTCAATTGTTAAAAAGTGTTTTCTTATTTATTCATTGCTAGGATATGGAAACAGAATTCACTTTTTGCATATTGATCTTTTATTACACTGCTTTGCTAAATTCTGCATTAGTTTCCCTAGCCTCTGTATGTAACAAACACCATTGGCCTAAAACAGTATAACTTTATTGTTTTTTCATTCTGGAGTTAGAAGTTTTAGAGCGGATCATCAGGGCTGCATTTTTCTGGAAGTTCTAGGGCACAATGTCCTTTCTTGCTTTTTCTAGTTTCCAGAAGCCACCCCTCTTCTTCGACCTGCGTTCCTCTGAAGCCCCATCTCCCATTTAAATGCAGCATCAGGGCATCTCTCCATCTCTCTTTGTCCCTCTGCTTTCTTTGTCATAGCAACTTCTGTGTGATTTTGACTCTCCTCCTTCACTCACAGTCCCTTGTACTTACACTGAGGACACCTAGATAATTGAGGAAATTATTCCTATCCTGAGACTCTTAATCACATCTGCAAAACCCATTTTGCCATGTAAGATAACACATTCAGAGCTTCCAGGGACTAGGACATCGTGTGTGTGTGTGTGTGTGTGTGTGTGTGTGTGTTGTGGGGAGGGGCATTATTCTGTCTATAGCAATTACTTAATTCAGTAAGTTTTATTTTGATATTAATATGGCCACACCAACTTACATATGCTTAGTGTTTGAGAAGTATATATTTCCTCATGCTCTGTATTTTTTAGCCATTTTTTATATTTAAAATATATCTTTTGCAAATAACATACAGATTGATTTTGCTTTTTTGCAAATCCAATCTAATGATCTCTGCCATTTAATGGGAGTGTTCATTTTATTTACAGTTATTGTAATTATTAACAGTTGCATCTAAGTTAAAACTATCAACATTTATTTTCTATTACTCCCATCTGTTCTTTTTTCTTGTTTTTCATTTTCTGCCTTTATTTAGCAAGTCACATATTTTTTAGTTTTCTACTTTTTCTTCTATATTGATTTGTTTGCTATACCTATCTGTTATTTTTAGTATTTCTCTAGCAATTTGAATATGTGTCTTACCTTATCACAGAGTACTTTCAAATAATAATTTTACACTTCACAAACAAGTTAAGAACCTTATACCTATAAAAGAACATAAATCTTAGAAAAGCAAAATAAAACAAAAAAACACTTTATACTTGTATGCTTTCTTCCCCCTCCATGCCTCATTTTCTCTCTACCGTCATGTATTTTACCACTGTATACATTGTTAATATTTTTACTTGAATGGGTCAATAGTCTTTTAAACAAAGGTCTTACAGTTTGCCTATATATTCACTCTTTCTGTTGCTTTTAGTTTTTCTCAATAATATGTTTTTTTCTCTGGTATCAGTTTCCTTCAGCCAGAAAAACTTTAATGCCCCTATAGGGCAGTTCTGTTGGGAATAAATTTTCTCAGCTTCTTTCTAAATATTTAAAAATACCTCTAATTCACCTTAGTAACTGATGGATTTTTTGCTGCATATATAATTTTAGGATCATTTTTTTCTGCTCTTTCATTATGTTGCTCAACCTTCTTCTGGCCTCATTGTTTCTGATGCTAAATCAGCCATCCTTCTTCTTTTTGTTTCTTGGTATGAAATGTATCTATCTTTCTTTTCTTGTTGGATTTTTTGTTTTCTCTTTTTCTTTGATATCCAGAATTTTGATGATCAAGTGCCTAAGAGTGGTTTTCATTTAAATTTATCCTGTCTGGTTTTCACTTTCCTTTTTGGATTTTAGAATTGATGAACTTTAATCAACTTTAATCAAAGTTGATTAATCAACTGTGGAAAATTCTTCATTACTGCTTTATCAAATAATCTGCTTTATTTTGTCTCTCTTCCCATCTTAGATTCACATATCAGACTATTTAGTATTTTAATATTATCCCACAGATTTTATAGTTCTGGTTTTTCATTTATATTTTTCTTTTGTGTTCACTTTGAATACTTTTTTTCTGACCTGTGTTCAAGTTCACTGATTATTCACAGTGCTATTTTCACTCACATGTTAAGCCCACTGACCATACTGTTCATTTCTGGTAATATCTTTTATATTTCTATCTCATTCTTTTTTGTTTTTTCCTTCTCCCTGCTCAAATTCCTCAACTGTTCATGCATGTGTTCTACCTTTCTCCCAAGGTTCTTTAACATATTTAAATATAAGATCATGGGATTTAAAATCATTGTCTCATAACTCCAACATCTGTGCCATTTCTGGGTCTATGTCTATAGCATCTCTTAATTGTAAGTGACATTTTCTTGATTCTTCATGTTTCATAATTTTTAGTTATGTGCTGCACATTGTGTGTAAAAGAGCACTAGAGACTGAAGTAAATCATGTCTATTTATCAGAAAAAGGTCTGTTTCCTTCTATGTGGCTGCTGGAGGGTGCAGTGGTGTCAATCTAATCAGGCAATTGAGCTTGGTCTGGGCTTTGTTGCATCTTTAGTTCCTCGAAGATCATTACCGGCTTCAAGTGTTGGAGGGACTCCAGAGATTTCTTTATGTTTTAGAGCCTTCCTGCTAGTTTTCCAAATTGTGGGTGATTCCTCTCTTTTTTATTTCCAGCTGTTCATTTTGTTAGTCACTGGTGAATTATCTTTTCACTTCAGTTCCACTATGAACTTTTTGTACCTCAGGATTTACTCTCTTCACTCTGCTTGCCCGCACTAACCTTTGGAAGACCTCTGCATTGCACAGAGTCAAAGCTCAGAGTGTCTCAGCGGAGTACTTTTTCATTTTGTCGGCCTTTTCCCGGATCTTTTGCAGCCAGGGACTTCACTGGATGAAGGCTCTGAGTGTTCCCCAGAGGAGTTTGCCTCTGCTCTCCTACACAGCCTTGACACTGACTTACAACTAGGCCCTAGAAGCCACAAGGGGAAGTCTCTCTCAGAATGGCTTCCCTGCCCCAGCATTAGCCGCATATATCTGTGTGTTTGGTGAAGTGTCAGGGGAACGGGTCAGCAAGTACAGTCAGACTCACTCTATGCCTTTCAGTGATTCTAATCCAACAAGTCAGCCCACAGGTGGTCACTGTAAGTTCGTTAAAAGTTTGTCCGGTTTACCCTTCTCATTGCTCTGCCATTCTAACAACATTGAAAGCAGCTGTGTTTCTTTTCTAGCAAGTTCATTAGTTTTTGGAATTTAGTTTATTTTTGTTTCCTCAGCTCTCATATTGGTTTAAAATCTCTGCTTTGGAGTTTAACTGGCTTATTCTTAGGGTAGAGGAGATTGTACTTGCAAACTTCTGTATTCTAAACCAAATGGGAAGTTTTCTTTTGGATACTTCTATATATTGTTTTTAAAAAACAGATAGTTTATTTGAGACTATAAGTGACCATGACACTTACAATGTAATTTTATTTCTTCTTTTTATTCTCTAGCTGTAGATACTGAGTTTTAAATTTCAAATAACATAGAATTATGTGATTAGGTGCCATGTGTGATTTATGTATGTCTGTTGGTGAATGTTCAGCATGTAGAATTATGTTTCTATATGATGGCACAAACCAAAAAACTTTCAAAACATAAATATACACCTAATGAGCATGGAATAATTCCTAAGAAAATGCAACAAGATGTAAGCATGGGGTTCTTGTCCCATTATTCTTATACATTGTCAGATGTTATCACCTATGGTATAAGCCACAGAATTAGAAGTAAACTATTCTTGTTTAAATGATAACAACCTCTTTTCTAGAAATAGTCTGTCTAGTAAAATAAGATGGTGTGACAACTCCAGAATGGCCTCTCTTTATGTGAGTTAAAGAAAACAGAAAATGTAGGTTAAAGGTATATGAGTAATAACATCACTTAACATCTGTGATTTTTAAAAGATAAACTAAAGAGAAAAAAGAAGATCAGTAATGGTACAACTTAAAAAATGAGAGACCCAGAAAGAAGGGATGATCTTGGACAAGTGCTGTGCTGGCACACAGAGATCAGGTGATAGCTATTAGGCTTAGGAGACTGCAAAGCTTTACACACATCAAAGAGCATGTAGAACTTCGGCAGTTTTTCATAGGCATCATTTATGGAAGATTGAAGATGATCCATGGGACTTTTTAAGAAAAAAGACTAAAATTTCCAACAAGAAATGGCTTAAATCAGTAAGCTAAGCTGTGTATGGAGCCCATGGTAAGAAGAAATAGTTTAAGTCTGAGAATATGCTTGAATCAAACAAGATGCTTGCAGACTCTTAACTAGAGCAGTCCTAGCAAGGCCTCTATGATACTTAACACATAAAACGAATTATAACAATATCCTTAAGATTACCACACAAGTAATAGTGCTATATAAAAACTCATAAAAAAGAAATGTATGGCTACAATAACAATATTAAAACAACTACAGTTTTCTTTTAAATAACCATATAACCCATGGTTGGAGGATATTATGCTATTTAGTGGTTAAGTTCAAGAAGCAATGTCTTCCAGCCATTTGTGACTAAAGAAGAAAACAAAAGGCAATTTCTTCCTTTTCCCTGAAAATGGGGGAATAATGATCTCCACTGGGGAGTGGAAGGAGCCAAGGGGTCCAGGGCATGATGAAAGAACAAACTTCTCTTTGATAATTATCTTTTTGTAAAGATAAGAAACACAATTCTTTTGATGAAAAAATAAACACACACACATAAATCAAAACCAGTAGAGCCATTTAAATGGATGACCAGGAAAACTTCTATTTTTAAGAAGTATTCAGTGAAGGACTGTATAATTATAAAACATAAGAAATCTATATTATTTACTAAGTGTTTAATCTGCTTTCTTTCTCTTTAATCTTTTTTTCTGAATTGCTATTGGTGTAGAAATCTTGACCTCTAATAGAAGGATACTTCTGTGCTTCTGGCAGAGAAAGTAAGCAAAAATAAATACACATGATAGTCATTCTCAAGCACAGTTCGAAGATATTGCATAATAATTGCATTAGTTTGCATTTGTAGAGGGTGTGAGAGAGTTTTGAGGGAAGCTGTTAATGACCTACCTCTTTCCCACCCAAGTTAGGAACCATATGAAAAATAATCAGTGTGGTGGAAGAAAAAAATAAGGGTTTTGTTGTTGACGACAGCTGAATCGAGGCTATGAAATATGTATGTGGCCACAATAGGTTTGCTATTAATTTATCTTCTAATTAAACAAATTTACTTCCCAGTCATGGTGTGGCTGCTTGGCTGCAGGCCTCTGCCCACTGAGGCCTGATCCTCAAGCTTACAGCAGAATGTAGCCAAAAATATTTGCATCCCTTAAGTGGCTATTTTTACAAGGGAAGCAAGAAGTGATTGAGCAGAACATGGTCACTTCTTTCTCTCAAACATCCCACCAATGTAAGGCATTTCTCCTTCTCAAGGGTATATGGCAGTGGAAAAGAAACCAAGAGTGTTACTCTATCAAAAGGCCCTTCTCATGGAAGGGCTCTCAGGAACACAAGTCATGGAGCACTCAGAACAGCTCTGTAAGCAACGGCAACAGCAACAACAAGCCAGGTCAAAAGACCAAAAGAACCTAGAACTTAGACTTGGGCTGAGGTATCCAACTTCCTGCTCTCAAAAGCAGTAGTTTTTGACTTGTCTACAGAGAAACCAGTATGTTCTGATGGCCCCAACCACTGTTTCCAAATTATTCCTGATTGTCTTTTTTAAAGTGACAATTCATTTCTACTTTCAGAATAAATTCATTGTCTTTCTGGATGGCTTTTGATTTTATAACCTAGGTCAAATTGAGATATAATATAAAAATTACAGATTGGGAGAAATTCACCTTATATTATCTGATGTCAATGAAGAAATGATTTTTGCCCATTTTCATGATTTCACCTAGTAATATCATGGTACAACAAAGTAGAAAGCATGACCCTTTTTTAAAAGTTATTTTCCATAGCTGTTCTTAGGACTCTTAGATCAGTGACACTTTCACCAACAGCTCTGAACACTGGATGTTACTCCATGCAAGGACCTGGCCCTCTTAAAATTAATGGTGTGAGAGAGCAAAGCACATGACATCCTGTGAGCAGTCTCTCAAAAAGAGAGGAAACACAAAGAGTGTAGGCTGAGCTAGTCTAGTTTATTCCCTTATCAACCTCACCACGAGGCAAGTTCCATCTTTTCCATTGGGAAAAATGAGTCAAGAAGCCATGAAAGGTCAAGAAACTTACATTAGGTGACTTCCTCAAAAATGAAAGAGTCATCAAGGATGTATCCCAAAGCATGGTTCTGATCCCTCAATGTCCCTACATAAAATAAAGCTCTGTTGGTTCACAAGTTAGGTTTGAATTGTTTGTCTTTGTAATACAAATTTCTCCCACTCTTGTTTTTCAGGTTTATATTATAAGAATCCTTTGGTAAACTCAAGACTGTGGATCTTATTGTCCATTTAGGATTAACAAATATTTATTGTGTACCTAACATGCACCAAGCACTATTTTAGGCAGTTGTGATACATCAGTAAACAAAACCCACAAAAATCCTTGCAACTTTGGATTTTATTTTCTAGTGAGAGATAGATAATAAACAATATATATTGGAAAAAATAAACTTGCAGTATACTAGAAAGTGGTATGTGCTATAAAAATTGAGCAGGATAACAAAACCAGAAGTACCAAGGATATTACAGAGAGAAGAAGACGATTTTAAAATGCTGGTCAAAGTAAGGTTTATTGAAAACTTGACATCTATTAGTTTCCAAGGGCTTACAACAGAAATGTGTTCTTTCACAGTTCTGAAAGCTAGAAGTTCAAAATCAAGGTGGTAGCAGGACTTTACTCCTTTTGCAATGTTTGGGAGAAAATCCTGGCTGGCTTCTTTCAGTTTCTGTGGCTTCTGGCTGTCTTTGGCTTGTGAGTGCATAACTTCAATCTCTGTCTCCACCCTCACATAACATTCTCCTCTGTTTTCCCTTCTTCTCTGTATTTCTTCTCTGTGTGTATTTTATAAGAACATGATTACTGAAACAACCAGGTGATTCAGGCTGTTCTTATCTCAAGTTCTTTAATTCAATTATACCCACAAAAATTCTTTTTCCAATAAGTGTATATTGATAGGTTCTGGGTGTTAGGATGTGGACACATGTTTTGGGGGGCCACCATACAACCAACTATCACATGTTAGGAAAGATTTGGAGCAAATGAAAGAGTTAGCTGTGTGATTATTTGGATGAAGAATGACCAAGTCAGAGGAACACCCAGAGTGAAGTCTTTAAGGTGGGAGTGTGCCCTGACATGTCCACAGGACAGCAAAGGGGCCAGTGTGGCTAGAGTAAGAACTAGCCAAAATGACTAGGTTGAGGCAACCAGGGAGTCAAAACAAAACCAAGGCTGCGAAGTCTAAGAAGTCAAGCAAAGAAAAGTCAGAAGTAATAGTCAACTGTGTCTATATGCCAAGTAAGAAAAAATCTGATCGACTTGATGGTTATGAGTGATCTTGATAGAACCACTTTGGTGGTGGGACAAGAAGACCAATCGAAGAGAATTCAAGTCAGACCCATTCTACAAAGCAAAACTCAATGGCATATCCCAGAAAGATTATCTGACCTTACTACTTGCATAGTTGTGAACTTAAATACTTTAACACTTATCTTTTACATTTGTAGTGGAGTTATTTATGAGTTTATTTCCTTTACCAGATTTTTAACATATTATGGATAAAACTCATTCATCTTTTTATTCACCATAGGGCTTAATATAGTGTCATGTACATGCTAAGTGCTTCTTGGTAAATCTTCACTAAGTAAATGAATGTACTCCAACTTTGGTCACATTATCAGAATTCTTACCTAAAAAAAAGAGTTCTGTCTTCTTCAGTTATGAACAATTGTCAAACTAAAGCAAACTATTCTTCATTTTCTAATTTTCTCTGTATGAAACTTTGTTGAGAATTTGGTTGCAACATTATATTCAACACAAATCTTTGGGGGGAAAGGTATTTAGATAACATGTAAGAAAAAGAGAGATGTGTCTTTTTCATTCTACTTCTCAGGTTTCACATTGCTGAAGTCATAGCACCTACTCTATTCGGACCATTTTTAGTTCCAGAGAGGAATGATAGAACAATGTCTGACAACTATAACTGCAGTAGTTTCACTCACATTGGCCTTAAATCAAGAACCATTTGCTTATAGTACAATTACTTGTGGTTTTCGTTGTGTGAAGGTACACTGTGATGTAAATGAAGGGATTAGGAGAGTGTCCACATGGAATGGTTCTGAACCAGTCACAGTGAATTACTTTCTGCCAGGCCAGGGCAGCCAAGGCTAGTCCAAGCAGATTCAATGACAGGGAGGCCTATGGTACCCTGAAAGAACACTGGCATTATTCCCATGGTACTTAGATGTTAAGTCATGAAATATAAATCATTTTGGCCCTGTATCTTCAGTCATTTTCAATAGAATAACCAAATTCTGTTTCCTGTGTTAATTTTCTATTCTATCAAAATAGAAACATTATTTTGATAGAGATCATTCTGTTTATTCCATTGCCCATGTTCATTCTGTTATCACACAGACTAACTTTAAAGATAATACAGAGTAGTTGGCATGTGCTTTCTCCCCTTTGTTGGTTTAACATCTAGATAGTGTCCTGACACACAGTCTTCTTCTACCTGGGGTAACAGTCGATGAATAGACATTCCTTTGCATTGTGATGCTTGCACCTTATTTTTATATTTTGCCAGGTTGTTACCTGTCAGTTTTGCAATCAGTCATTCTCTCTCTCCTTGTGTTCAGACTCTCTCTGCCCTGTGGTAGAAAAGCCCTGTTTACACTTCTCATAATCCCCTTCCCTGTATGGTCACAAGTTAAAGTTTGAAAATGAGAAGGCAAAGAGGAGGAGAGACCTTTACTCTCAGAAGACTGTGTCTAGCAGATGTGGTGGCTTCTCTATTGCAGAAACTTACTCTTTTTTTATACTTTATTTATTTTTAGAGAGAGGGGAAGGGAGGAGAAAGGGAGAGAAACATCAATGTGCAAGAGATACATTGCTCAGTTGCCTCTTACACGCCCCCAACTGGGGACCTGGCCCACAATCTAGGCATCTGCCCTGACTGGGAATCAAACCAGCAACCTTTCAGTTCACAGGCTGGCACTCAATGCACTGAGCCACACCAGCCAGGGCTTAGAAACTTACTCTTTCTGTCGAGGTGGCCAGACATGGCAGCCTCTCAAACTCCCTTACAAGGTCTTGTTTCTTACACAGCTGTAGCTTCTCAAACTTTTTATGTGAGCTCCAGCATCTCACCCACTGCAGTGCTTCAGGCTGAAGTCCCGAGTGATTGTTTCTTCACTCTTCTGGGTACAGCCATCTAGAACTTCCCATCCTACATCTGTGTTATCCCCACATTGTGTATTAAGCTCCCTTCTGTCCATAACACCTGTGATGTTTCTCTCTCTCTCTCTCTTATCCTGGCAAAAACACAGACTGACACACTCATTCCATAAACATTTTCTTAGTGCTTAGGATATGCCCTATGCTGGAACAGACTGAAATTGCAGAGCTAAAGATAAGGTCCTGACTTCAATAGGCTGAAAATCGGGTGAGAAGACTGAAAAGTGAGCACAAGGTGTAAGTGAAAATGAATACATAGGAAACTTACCTAATGCAGACTGGGGGGGGGGGGGGTCAAGAAGCACCCTCAGGAGGAGTGAATATCTGCAGTAAATCAAGTTAGGACTCTTGCTACCCATTAATCCCATAGCAGGGACATCTAAACTTTCAGAATCAAAATATTCTGAATCATGTTTCTGAGTACAATTTACTTGACATGATTTAAGTATAGCTGTATTTGCCAATAATAATCAATAATAGCCTTTTATATAAAATCATTTTGGTCACAGAAATACACAGGCATTTAACTTTTATCTTAGCCTATACAGAGTTTTGGAGAATTTCTGTACAAAATGCCAGAGTGTTTCTTTGCACAGTTGAAAACAATTCAATTTCCTTTTATGGAATCCCTAAACAGGACCACCTCAAAGTTCACTCAGCGACTGACCATCCCACCCAGAACTGTATCATCTGCATGAGGATACACACTACAATCAGAACACTGCCCTGTCAGCTCTTTTATAAAGATCATAAATAGCAATGGCCCAAGGACTGATCCCTGAGGAACCTCCATAATGACATCCATTTAAATCTGACATGACACTGTTTAATAACACAAGTGGTGTGTGCCCTCTTAAGTAGCTAGCACACCAATTAATTAAGGATGATGCCATACCTTGTCCATTCCATTTATGTGGCAAAGAAGTATGCACTGCCAATTAAGAAATAAAATAATGTTTGGAGCAACACTAAGTTATTTATCTAAGAAAAGATCACTTGACTTGATCAGTAACCCTGATATGACTGTGCACACGCCCTTTCCTTCAGTGAGCTGTGACTATGTTAACATCTTACTTAGCTATGGAAAGAGAGGCATAATTTTAACTTGGAAATGACCATTCAGCATCGCATGCAGGATCTCCTCAGTGAAGGCATATTAGACATAATTGCAGTAGATGAAGCTTTGAAGTAATAATCTTGCATGCTCACTTAAATAGTTAATAGGACAATCTAGTTTATTGGTACTTTGCAGGAAGTCATTTACACATTTTTACACCACTGAGTAAAATCTAAAATGCTGTCCAATGCCAGCTTTCCTTGCCAATTTATTTTCAGTTGAGGAGCTGCAAATAATTGCTGGTAAAACAAATAAAGTGAAGAACCAACAGAAATTACATTGGCAGTATGTGGTTTTGAGGGAAAAGGAGAAGGAAAGAGAAAATAACTTTTTCTTTTATAATCAGAACCAGGGAGGTTGACAATGAGAATAAAGGCCCTCTTATCTTGGAAGCTGTGGGAAAGGCAGAGAGGAGGGGAGGAACATGCTTTGGCATCTCCAGCAGCCCAAGATAATGATGATGATAATGCCACATGATTGTACTTAATGATGTTGAATCAATTTATGATGATGATGATGAGTTTTAACTGGAATCATGTAATGTCCCTTATTAGGAGAAAGATAGACAGAGGAAAACTGTAAAGAAAAGAAAAAGGATATTGGAGAAGGAAGGCAAAGAAAGAAGGATAAACAAGGCAAGTAAAGAGGGAAAGAGAAATAGATGAATTAATTATTTTCATTATCAATTCTAGTGAATTTAGTATTTTCATGATCATATTAGTGTGGGCATCTTTTTCAAACCTATGTGATGCATTTGGTAAAGAAGATATTTTCTATAAATAAAGAGATTTCATTGCATTTATTAGGGAAAAATGGAAAAAATAAGTAATGTCTTTATTCACTTGCTTTTCTACTGCTAAGTGTCCGCAAGTTGGGTCAGAATAGAGAATTAAAAAAAAAAAACAACTGGCAGAAATATGGTCAAAATGTTCTCTTTGCAGAAAGGCCACAGGAACAAATGACTCTTGTCCCCACAGGTCAATGCCAGCCTGGTCAGAGGAAATCTCTTTTCTAGTATCAGAAACTCGCCTACCCTTCGACGCAGCTGCAGCAACGTCTTAGTAGAAAAGTAGGCTCTACTGAGTGCTTGACATTTGGAAACTGCTTATTTCCTCCAAAACTTCAGCCTTTACAAACAGAAAAGTCATAAGTTTTCTATAATTACTATCTGGGGCAAGTGTGAATTGGCTATAGATTGCAGAATTGCTTCTGCTGGATTTGGTTGATATTACAGGGGCTTTAAAAATAATAATGAGGACGCTTATGTGAAAGCACTCTCCACATTAGGATTTCAAAAGGTTTTAAAACCTTAATTGTGTAATTAGAGGCCTCACCCACCATTAAGAATGCACCTAATTATCCAACTGTACTAGAAAATTAAGAATAGCTATCTTAATGCCACATAAAGGGAAACTGAGGTGGATAGAGATTGAGAGATTAATGTCGGATGTCTCAACAAACGACTCTAAAATTAAGGCCTCTGTTGACTGAGTGCTTGTGATAAAACTGAACTTACAGGAAACCAAAATGTCCATAATATGGTGGAATATTTTAGGTCTGTGCTACTCAAGATGTGGTCCATAAACTAGAAGTGTCTCCATTACCTGGGAGATTTTAGGAATGTAAATTCTTCAGCCCCTGTCCCTGACCTACTAAAATCAGTCCCTTGGAAATGGAGCCAAAAATCTGTGTTTACAAGCCCACTCTGCTGGTGACTCTCGGACTCATAACATTTTGAGAGGCTCCAGACCTGTTTTAACATATATTTACTTACTTCCCTCTTTCTTACTACATTTTTCTTTTCATGGATTGCAAGTTTTAATAATATTCTTTAAATACATTTAAGATTCCACTAGAGTCTGAATGACTTGTTAGTGTTATTAGGGAATTATTATTTGGGAATTTCAAGGAAATATGTTCAATATAGTCCCTTTTTTCAAGGAATTCGTATCTGTTCTGATAGGTTTCTCAGCTGTATGTATATATGGATTTGCCCTTTCCCATCAGCTCCTTCACCTTCATTCATTCATGATATATACCCTTGTGTATCTTCGAAGTGAGTTCAACCTTAACTTCCCACACCCCCGCTGGAAATTCCTAATGATAAACCACATATTTAACAACTTCAGTTTGCCAGTGGCTTTATTATCAACCGGCAGCCCAGTCTTCTCACTTTGATTTAGAAGAATAGGATGAAACCTTCCAAAGGCACCTCATTTTCTTTTCAGCATGTTCAAGTGCAATGCTTACATGCAACCTCTAGCTTTCATATCATCTCTGTCCTCACCAGCAGAAGCCAGTAATGTACCGTCTTACTGCTTCCACAGCATTAGATATATCTCTCCTATAAAGCCTCAGCAGCATTTCCCTCTTTACTTTTTATTACTTCTGCTTTACTAGTATTTTTTTTTTAAATTATTGTTACCACTAGCATTAGTGATCTGATACCCTCAGTGGCCAGCAGAAGAAATGAAAAAATCACCTCAAGGCTCTGGTGGGTTACCCTCCTGTGGGAGGCCTGTGACCTTTCTTTACCATTGTTAGGGTCACTTTGCTGCAGTAAGTCCCTCTTTAGAGATTCTCTTTGGTAGGTTTTCAAAGATTCACTCAGTAGACTGAAACTGTCCCTGCTCAATAGAGATTGATTGTGAGCACTGATTCTGAGAGGCTAATACAGGAGAAAAACTCCCTGCTGGGAAAGCGATGCCCTACTGAAGGAGGCATGTTGCCTGCTATGATATCTGATCGGTTTCCATACCCTTTTTGATTTCACAGAGGTAAATCCACAGAGTTGTAAGGCTGCTTTTAAATTTCTCTGTCCATGGAGGCTTTATAAGTCCTTTCACCTTTGTCGCTTTACGTGCATCAGATTAACATTTCTATTTTCCATTAGTTTTTTAATGTTCTCTGTTCTTTTTCCTTTATTCTTTTGATTTACAATGAGGGAAATATCAAATGGTTAATATTTATATTCTCTTTTTCTTGGACTCTTTAAGGAAAGAAGATCTACAGGAAGATTTAATGTTTAGCTGGACAGATAGATGAGAATTCATGTGAGACAAGTAAAAAAAATGTTGAATTATGGTGTAGAACTAAAAAGGCACGAGGAGGGGGCAGTTAAACCTGGACATAGTGCAGGGGAACAGGGAGAAGAGTGAGAGTGAAGTGGCCCTGGATGGGGCCATGGAGGAAGGGTGTTGAGAGAAAGGTTTTTGAGGGAGAGTGAGAAGAGATATTTGCAAGCAACACAGATAAACTTTGAGGAAAATGAGAAATGGTTCAAGGAGATGCTGAAGAAATCTTGTAATTGAGTTTAAAATGGATGTGCTTTATTTCATTCTATGAGAAGTAAATAAAACTTTTAAGTTGCTCTTTAATGCTTTGGACACAGGTAAATTTGTTTCTTGAAGGCAATGTTGAGAGTTCTCTCAACTATATTTGTGTTTAAAATGTCCATTGTAATGGAAAAAAATGTGTAATTCAAAATAAAAAGACATGCTATGCAAATCAAATGAAGAATATAAAAGGTCATTTTCAGATGTGCTATTTACAGTGAATTCTTTCTTGTTTTACAGAGATTTTTCTTGTTTTACCTTCTTTCTAGGTTTTTCAAGGAGACTGCTTTTTCCTAGAACATGCATTGGTTTTAGATTGAGAATTCTATTATTAAAAAAGAGGAAAAGCCTAAAGCACAAATGCTACCTTCACCAGCCAAATAATAGTAACCTTCATGACTCTATGTGACAATTGAGACATTGAAGGTGTGTAACATATGTCCCATGGAAGCCAATGTGCAAACAGGCCACCTATGAAAATCTGTTAATGTCAACAAGAAAGTACAACTCTGCAATTCACTTGAGGATTGCCTGTGGACAAAAGTAGGGCCACATAACAAACCTGATAAGCTCAGGAGAGGCCTGCATGGTGGGCCCTACAAACCCACAGACTAAAAGTAACCATACAGGATGGTCTGAACATAAAAATTTCTGACTAAAAGTGAGTTGTGGTGGGTAGTCACATCCTAGTACTATAGCTTTCTTGACAAAGGTCAGTCTTTACATTAAGTGAGCCTGTATATTGTCTTTTTGTATCTAAAAATAATATATTTTAGAAATATTAATCTTCTTTTCAAGACCCCTCAGAGCATGCTCACTAGCAGAACACAAGACCACAGAACTCCTCATTGTAATGTTGTTCCCTGAACACCATGTCTATGTGCTGTAAATGTTAATTATTAACTATCCTATACACACTAATATAAAAGTAGTATGTGTCTCTCTTTTTATTTTTTCTCCAATTCCAGAGATTTCCTCTCTTTGCTCTCTCCTGCCCTCTTAATGTACCACCAAGGGTAGATTTCATATAACCCTCTTTACATCTCCTCTTTGATTCCAATGTATAAAATAAGCTGCAAAACTGCCATTCTCCGGAGTATTTTCTCAATCCGTTGAGATTCTGTTTCGTGGCAATTGTCATCAGTCTGGCACAAATAAACTCTTATAAGACCTTTTCTTAGGTTGAATGTTCTCTCGTTGACATGCTGCAAGTGCAAAAATGTTGCTAAAATCATTCCAATAGTGCAGTGAACTCACTGCAGTTTGGAACAAGTCATCCATCTGGATGACAAGATCATTTGACTTCAGTTTGCTTTTTTATAGATTCATTATGTTGTATATGGATAGTAAATGTGAAAAAAAACACATGATTTTTGTAAACTTGCTTATTTTAAATATCTATGCTATAGATAAGTGATTTTCAGCCAGGGTGCTGCAAGAACTTTTACAACATGTAATACCTGACTAGTCAAGGCCATTGACCTCTTTTCCTTTAGATTATGGAATAAACAAAATGACAACAGGCAACACAACAATAGCCATCTGGTGTGAATTAATTAAAATTATACCTATTTTTTTGTCAGGTTGTCAAAAAATATAATAGATATTTGGTGTGCCACAGAGCCTCAGTAATAAGTTTATATGGGCCATTAGATGAAAAAGGTTGAAAGTTGCTGCTACAGATGTTAAATTTTAAATTAATATTTAACTTTGACTTACCTAACTTACTTAACTTTTTAAATTTAACTTAGTCCATGACCAATCAGTTATATTGAAATATATGGAATCCATGAATCCCTTAGTCAATTTTGGCAGATATTGATGAAAATACTTCTGGATTATGTTTATTAATTTTTTACATTATAGAATGATAGTACTGTTAAAATTGTTAACAACACGTGGTTTAAAACATCCTGATTTGTTCTTAATGTTTTTCTATGTGCTTTGATTGGACTTCTAAGTCCTGGGAGTTATTTCTCTTTATATAGGGCCATTAAACTTAATAATTTTCTTTCACTTGAACTCAGTGCCAAAGTTACTTTCTATGACACTTTTTTTTAGTCCTCTTACATTTTTTCCCACCATTTATAGCCAGTTTATCACTGGTGGCAGCCAACAGAAACATATATTGCTCTATTAGTCACTACTCATCACTAAATAATGATTCAATAGACCAGGTTTAAGGCCTCGAGTCATTTAGATCAAAAAGAAAACAATTACATTATGCAGATTGCTTAAATATACCAGAATTATATTTGCTTCACACCAAAGTAAAGAGCATTTTATTTTTCCAGGTCTGAAAGTTGTCTGCATTTTGACTTTGCCTTCTCAGCTCCTTAAATAACCTCATCAAAGTCTTTTACCCTCTTAGTGTTTGTTTTCTCATCTGTAAAATGAGGATAATTATCCTTACCTATCTCATAGGGATGGTGTTTAGATGAACTAATTAATGATTAGAAAGTGCTACAAAAATGCTCAGTATTATTAAGGAAAACCTAAGTATTTTCAGTGCCTTTGGGTAAGAGTGCTATTTAGCAGAATGAGTCCCAACAAGTGTTTGATAGCCTGCTAAGCTGCTAGCTCCTTCCCTGAGGAAAGAACACTGGCCCTGGGACCTTGCACTTTATTGCTGTTTTATTAGCTGATGAACACAAAGGTAGACTATGTAACAAAGAACGCTCTTATAAGACCTCACACTAACACATGTGAAGAGCTGCAAAGTCATGACAAGATACTGCGCTTCAACCTGAAAAACCATCTTGAACTACCTATTCAGAATGCATTAAATCTCTGTGGGATGTAGTAATAATTACAACTTATAATATACCTTTATACAAAATGAAATCAGCTGTGGATTTTCTTTACAGGTTAAGAAATATTTGGTTACATCTTTAGATTTTACCTTTTGCCAGGCATACTCATGGTTTCTGGCAGACTCATCGAGCTATGAATACACAGTGTTTCTCTTGTTAAACTTCTTGCATAAGCATGTGCAGAACAATAGGCCTAATTGCCTCTTTCACTTCTTTCTGGACACTGGATCTCTTGGCAGTAGAGAATGAGAAAGATTCCTCAGGGTTTTTACCTGCTCTTTAGAAAAAGTTTTTAAATGTTTTTGAATTCTATGCAGACCTTTCTTCCCCCATTTTCATTGCTTTACTCTCAATTTTCTTTTCTCCCATTGGTCCCCTGTAGTGTCACTAACTGCTCTCCCTGCCTCCAGTCCTTTCTTTATATCTGCACCCACACTGGCTGTCCCTTAAAAATAAAGCCTATTTGTTTTACTCTTTTGCTTAAAGACTACAGTACCTCCTCCGGGGCTTCTTACCTTCTGGACAAAGGCCAGTATACTCAGGATGATAGCTGAAGTCTCTCCCATACAGGCTACAATCTCCCTTTTAGCATGATCTCCCACAACTCCAGAATGTCTGATCCTAGAACCTGACATTTGTGGGAACAGTTCTACACAAGGAAAGTTTACTTCATCTGAAAGGTTCTTTCCTCTTGAGTTAAATGGTATTGGTCTGTGAAGAATTTGTTTCACTGTCAGTTTTTCTATAAAAGTTTAATCATTTTTCACTTTAAAATATTCCTCTTTCTTGCAAGCTCCATTGTACATTTTAGGAAAAATTTCACTGAACGCCAATTCCTGTCTTCTCTTCTCCTTAAAGGGAGTGGTGCAGAGCAGTACTCCTATGTCTCAGCTGCTTGCTTTATTAATTGATGCTGTCAAAGATAATAACTTACCTACTAAATAAGTTCGTTATTAAGATTAAATGAAATAATGCATGTGAAAATGATTTGTCTTATATACAGTATATGCAAATGCTACAGAGATGTAAGTTGTTATGATAATACTTATCGCTTCATATAAATGAATTTGTTAGTTGTATGAATGTTTGCTTCCCCTGATGGAATACACACATGTGCACGTGCACCTGTCCTGAAGGTATCCAGCCATGTGCTATGAAAAATAAAGATATTTATTGAAGAATATACAAGATACAAGAAACATTGTACATAGGACAATGATACCTCAGTCCCCTTCAGAGTAGGGACCTTGGGACCTCACATAGTTTTCCCAATTGCTATCAGCTGCCCCTTTGTATTTTCCTGAATCTCATTGATGGCCTGAAATCTCTTCTCTTCCAAAGGTGATTTTAGTTTTGGAAAAGCCAGAAGTTGCAGGGAGACAAATCTGGGTTGTAGTGGGACTATACATTTAGAATGTGATTGCCACACAGTACACACACTCACTTAACAGTGTCTTCTGTCCCCACTGACCAGTACAATGAAGTCGTCATTGTTCACACATGTGTATTCCCATATACACTTCTTGGCTGCCAGGTTACATTAAGGCTGCACAAACCAGAATGGTTGGACTTTTTCCAGACAGACATTTATATATATTATTTTTTGTAATTATGCATTGTTTTTCCCAGGATCTAGAAACATGCCTATGTTAAAGTAGTTGTTTGATAAATACTGACTGTATAAGAGGAAGCAAGCAAGAAAGCAAGATAAAAATTCCATGCTTATTTCTAGTTGCATGGGGTTCCTTCCCTTTCCTTCCTTCTTTTCTTCCTTTCCTTCCTTCCTTCCTTCCTTCCTTCCTTCCTTCCTTCCTTCCTTCCTTCCTTCCTTCCTTCCTTCCTTCCTTCCTTTTATCCATTCACCAAATACAGTGTACAAGGCTACCTGTTAGAAAAGGAATGTTGCATCCCTTCTCGGTCTTTTGGCTAGGATGAAGTGTAGAAAAGGAACATTGCAGCATGTCTTTAAAAGGTGTTCACTTTACCTTGCTACATATCCTAAATAAAGAAAGTATTTAAAATTTTTTTACACTGAATTACTCCTCAGGCTTCCGGCCAAGGTGGAGGCATAGGTAGACACACTGTGCCTCCTCATACAACCAAAAGGACAACAATAATTTAAAAACAAGAAACGAACAGAACTGACAGAAAATCAAACTGTATGGAAGTCTGACAACCAAGGAGTTAAAGAAGACACCCTCCAGACTGGTAGGAGGAGCAGAGTTGGGTAGCTGGGACAGAGAGGACTCTCGGCAAGGCAGGGGCTGGTGGAGTAGGCAGTCCCACATTCATTTGCAGATAAACCAGGAAGAACATCTGGGGAGCAAGACAGAAATGAAGTCTCAAACCTCTGACTAAAAATACCTGTGGGAGTTGAGGCAGTGAGAGAAACTCCCAGCCTTACAGGAGAATACATTGCAGAGACCCACAGGGTCCTAGAATGTACACAAGCCCACCCACTCAAGAATCAGCACCAGAAGGGCCCAATTTTCTTGTGGTTAGTGGGGGAAGTGACTGAAATCCGGCAAAGAGCAGAGCAAGCACCATTTTTCCCTCTTGGACCCCTCCCCCACATACAGAGTCATGACCAGTGACTGGGTTTCCCTGCCCTGGTGAACACCTGAGGCTCCATCCCTTACTACATAACAGGCAGGCCAAGACAAAAAAAAACATGGCCCAAATGAAAGAATATGTCAAAGCTCCAGAAAAAATACAACCAAGCAATGAAGAGATAGCCAACCTATCAGATGCACAGTTCAAAACACTGGTAATCAGGATGCTCATGGAATTGGTTGAATATGGTCACAAATTAGATGATATGAAGGCTATGCTAAGTGAAATAAAGGAAAATGTACAGGGAACCAACAGTGACAGGAAGGAAACTGGGACTCAAATCAATGGTGTGGATCAGAAGGAAGAAAGAAACATTCGACCAGAAAAGAATGAAGAAACAAGAATTCAAAAAAATGGGGAGAGGCTTAGGAACCTCCAGGACATCTTTAAATGTTCCAACATCCAAATCATAGTGGTGCCAGAAGGAGAAGAGGAAGAATAACAAATTGAAAATTTATTTGAAAAAATAATGAAGGAGAATTTCCCCAATCTGGCAAAGGAGATAGACGTCCAGGAAGTCCAGGAAGCTCAGAGAGTCCCAAAGAAGTAGGACCCAAGGATGCACACACCAAGGCACATCATAATTACATTAGCCAAGATTAAAGACAAAGAGAGAATCTTAAAAGCAGCAAGAGAAAAGGAGACAGTTACCAACAAAGGAGTGCCCATCAGACTATTAGCTGATTTCTCAAAAGAAATATTGCAGGCAAGAAGGGGCTGGAAAGAAGGATTCCAAGTCATGAAAGGCAAGGACCTACATCCAAGATTATTCTATCCAGCAAAGCTTTCATTTAGAATGGAAGGGCAGATAAAGTGCTTCTCAGATAAAGTCAAGTTAAAGGAGTTCATCATCACCAAGCCCTTATTATATGAAATGTTAAAGAGATTTATCTAAGAAAAACAAGATAAAAAATATGAACAGTAAAATGACAGCAAACTCACAGTTATTAGCCACAACTAAAACAAAAACAAACTAAGCAAACAACTAGAACAGGAACTGAATCACAGAAATTGAGATCACATGGAGGGTTATCGGCAGGGGAGTGGGAGGGGGAGAGAGGGGGAAAAATACAGAGAATAAGTAGCATAAATGATAGGTACAAAATAGGCAAGGGGAAGTTAGGAATAGTATAGGAAATGTAGAAGCCAAAGAACTTATATGTATGACCCATGGACATGAACTAAAGGGGGAGAATATGGGTGGGAGGGGGTGTGCAGTGTAGAGGAGAATAAAGGGGGGGGAAATGGGACAACTGTAATGCATAATCAATAAAATATATTTTAAAAAATAAGTACAAATGGTCATTACAGAATAGTCAAGGGGATTTAAAGTACAGCATAGGAAACAGAGTAGCCAAAGAACATCTGTGCTTGACCAATGGACATAGACAACGGTGTGGAGATTTCCTGAGGGTGTTGAGTGGGGCTGTGTGGAGGGAGAAAAATTGGGGAAATCTGTAACAGTATAATCAATAAAATATAATTTAAATTAAAAAAAATTATACTGAATCACTCTTTGAAATTGGGATGATAACTGCTTTTGTAATTTCTTTGTTTTCAGGATATAATTAATGTAGAAATTATTTGATCTAAAACAACTTTACACACTGATGGAAAAAATAAATATTTACTTATCAAACATAATCAACTGGACAAGTCTTAACAATGCAGTGAATAAGGCTGTTTAGGTCTTAAGAGAATTGTTGATCTTGTTCCAATTTCTAGTGGGCAGTAAAAAGTATATCTGGGCAACTATACTTTTTAAATTAGCAGAGAGGTTAAGGGAGAAAATGCATCAAAATAGAAACTCAGTTATTTCTCTAAGTTCTGTCTGAAGCTTAGCCTTATTCATGTATATAATGCTTTAAATTTTAGTTAGTAGCAAATTGAAAAACAGTTAAAAATTCCAACTGTGTTACTGATTCTTTTTTCCTTTTTTGTATTCCTTTACTTGCAGTACTACATTTTTTTATTGTCAATGAATGTGATTAATATTAACATCACTTTATACAAAATTTTACTGCCTTTTAGACAATGGTGGTTTACTCAACCATGGAACAGATATAAAAATTCAGAAAAGAAGTTTGGCACAAGGGGAAAAGTCACTGAAGACGTTTCCTAAAAGTTAAAGAATTATATTTTACATAATGCAAAATGCTACTGAGTTCACCATTTGTAGGGCTCCTGACAAAGCACTTTTTCAAAGATGGAAGAGCAATTTAAACTTTTCATTAAAAGCCTTTTCAATCTCAACTGAATAAAGCCAGCTGTTCTTTTCACTTCCTCTTCTATAGCAGCACATCATAAACATTTAGACCAGAGCTCAGGATGACACCAAAACTGCTTATCCACAATTACCTCCTTCCCCCCAGTCTGAGGGAGGATAGGAGCTGGCAAAAGATAAAGACAAGATATCTTAATCAGAGCTCTGCCAATTGCTTGATATGCAGGAGTTTACCACCTGCAAACAACAAAGCAGTACTGTTTTAAGATCAATGTTTACTAGGTGGAGAAGAGAAAACAGCTATCCTGTGTAGCAGTTGCTGTACAATGCTGCTCTGCTCTAGAGCCTCTGCACCTACCGAAAACTAAACCTAGAACCCACACTTCCAGTTCTAAAGAGGACAGGAAAATCCATTTGCTATCGTCTCTTATTCCTCTTCCTTCTGATGTTCTTTCTTCTCTTCTCTGGCTCTTCTTTACATATTAGTCTTTCTAAATGAACACATCCTCTAAGAATCCACACCTTTTTTTCTTTTTCTTTTTTGTTTTTTAGTGGGCTCATCATTCACAAACCTTCAGCTATGATCCCTAAGGATGCAACACCTAAATTTTTTATTGTCTCAATACTGTTTTATTCTTCTGGGCTCAAGCCTTGTGTAATTCACTGTCTCTTGGATCTCTCTTCAGTGTCTCCTCTGGGCTAATCCATCTGACACCCTCCAGTTCGATGTAATCTCCTTGAAGCACATCTCTGATAATGTCACTTCCCTGCTCAAACCATCAAGATTTCTTTCTTGCTTAGAGAAGAGGATCTAAATGCTTTAAGAGAGGATTCAGGATATTTCACAATTTGTCTTCTGCATTTTCCTTCAATCCAATTTTTGTTTCTTTTATGCATTCTTTTGGGCATTGTTTTCCAGTAGAAATACAATATGGGCCAGATATATAACTCTGAATTATTTAGTAGCCATGTTAAAATAAAAGTAAAAATAAGCAGGTGAAATGTTTAGTGATCTGTTAGATTTATATACTTTACATAATTGGGATCTATATAAATTTTTATATTATCTACTTATATTTGTTTATTTTTATATTTAAAATGCTAAATAAATAAATGATACAATGGTACAAATCATATATAATCAATATAAAATTAATGACTAGGTAATTACATTATAGCTAGCATGAAGATGAACCTTATTAATCTCTTCCAGGACCAAGAACTCCTGATTACCATCGTGTGATATCCTTGCACACTGTATCAGGCTTGGTTGGTGTGACCAACAGAACATGGCAGATGGTATGTTACTTCCAGGCTAGGTTATGAAAGGTCTTGTGGCTTCTTTTTGTCTTGCTCTCTCTTGACTGGTTCATTCTAAGGAAAGCCAGCTGCCGTGTAGTGAGGGCACTCAGGTAGGCGTCTGCAGAGGCCTATGTAGAGAGGAATTGCAATTTTCTGCCAACATCTGGAGAGGAGGGAGGCATCCTGCCAGAGGCCACAGGAGCAATCCATCATGGAGCAGGTGTGCTGCCCCTGTCAAACTTTATGACTGCACAGTCCTGAGAGACCTTGTGTCACAACAACCCAGCTAATCCGCTTCCATATTCCTGGCCCTCAGAAACTGTGTGGGATAATAAATGTTTATTGTTTTAATATCAACATTTTCAGGTTATTATGCAACCATTTTAAACTAGTACAGATTTGGGTACTTGCCAGTCGGGTGTAGTTGTAAGAAAACCCAAAAATGTAGGAGTGGCTTTGAAATCAGGCAGTGGGTTGGCGCTGTAAGATCTTAAAGGAGAGTGTCACTGAAAATTAAGAGCCTTGTAAAACCTGTTTTTAGAAACATGATACCCTTCTCTGTGGATGAAGGAAATTAAGTAAAGTCTTAGTATTTAGTTTCAAGAAAAGTTTAGCAACATTGTTGTTTATAATAACTTGGAATGTAGAAAATATGCTCAATGAACTGGATGAGCTAGCTAAGGAGATTTTCACGCAAAGTGGTGAAGATGCCAACTGGATTTTTGTTGCTTCTTATAGTAAATTGAGAATGAAGAAAAATAAAGTAAAGGAATGACTGCTAAACAAGGTTGTATAAAAACTTGATGCTTTTGAAAATTTCTAGCCATCTCAGATGGTGAATGATGAATGACAAATAAAATAAAATGTTTTATGAGTAAAGATCAAATCCATGGTCCTGTCAAGAAAATATGGTTCAAAGACAAAGATGCAGATGGGACTGTAAATCTTTTAAGACTTCAGAACAATCATAGGTATGACCTCAGAATGCAGTACAGTTCAGTCAGACAAAAGTCCCTCTAAAAAGTTTAAAGTTATACCTCCCAGAACCTCTCTAGCAGTAGGGCTTCTAAATACTTAAGGGTCTTGTCCCTCAGCCATCTCGGGAGAAACTCAAGAAAACCAGGACTCATTTTAATGGGAATTATAGGTGTGATGTCTGTCTAATAGAAGGAACCCCAGTAAGAATCACAGGAGGTCCACAAAGTATTAAAGATGATAATATTCACAGAAACAGTGCCAGTTTGGACAGAAAAGCATAAGATAATACAAAATGAAGAGAAAACCCCTTTCAACCATCAGAATTCTATAGGCAGGAGGGAGGTTGAGAAAACTGTACCTGCAAACAGTCTTCTTTCCTAGAAAAGGAAAGATGAGCCAGCAGGCAAAACCAAGAGCCCAGAGATTGGGGCCCAAAGCCACAGATAATGGCTCCTGGGAAGGAATAGGACTGAGTCAAGAGATATCCAACACTGGCCTGGTTTAATTTCAGAAAAGTTGTTGACTGGAAAGCTCTTTGTGCTTCCTTTCTTTCCCCCTTGGAAACAGAGTATCTGTAATGGTTAAATTATGCATGTCCCACCACTGAATGCTATGCATGTGGGGGACATAGAACTTGTTTCTTTAGCTCACAGGTCTTCTGATAAAGAGGAACTGTACTTGACGAGCTGTACAGCTCCATACACACTTACCTGATCCAGATGTCAAAGTTCTGGACTTCAAGCCAATACTGTGGTGGCCTGAGACTTTGGGAGTACATGGGAAAGAGTACGTAGATTTAGCATGCAGGAAGAATATAAATAACTTGTAGACAAAGGGCAAACTATATTTAATGTATCTCTTCCCTTCAAGAGGTAGAGCCAAATTCCTCTTCCCTTGAGTGTGAACTAGACTTAATGAATAGTTTCTAATGGATAGAGAAAGGTAGAGATAATATTGTTTGACTTTGAAGGCTAAGTAATAAAAGGCATTAGAGCTTCCTGCTTGCTTTATGTCTTAGATCACTCACTCTGTGGGGAAGCCAGCTAATGTGTCATGAGGACTCTTATTTATGGTGATGGCTGATGTGGCAAGAAATGTGGTCTCTGACCAAGAATGGCCAACAAGGAGCTGAGGTCTCCTGCCACCAGAAGTGGGAGCTATACACCGCGGTGTGAATCCTCCAGCCTCACTCAGGTCTTCAAATGTCTGTAGCCTTGGCCGACATCTTTGTTGTAAACTCATTAGAGTTCATCAGCAAGACTTTCTCTCAATTTCCTGACCTACTAAACTTGAGATAATTATTAATCTTTTCAACTACTAAATTTTTAGGGTAAATTGTTATACAGCAACACACTAATTATACATTTTATAGTTTTTTTTAAAAAAAATAAAGCAAATTGTATTTGAAACTAGCTTCAAGTGTTTACAGCCATGTGAACAGTGGCTACCATATTGGACAGTGTAGCTGTAGAAGAAAAAAAATGTTTCTTAATGAATTTAATACTTCCAGAATTTTCACATTTCCCAATGTACTTATTTTTGTCCTTTTTTCTCTTCTTTGTCTGGTGACAATCTCCTTATTTGTAAGATCTCAATGTTTATTAACTTTTGGTGATTCTTTCTACTGTCTAACCACTCAGAATTATTACCTTTCGCTTTTTTTCTTAGCACTGTTGTTATAATTTGTTACATGCATTTCTTTTTATCTAGACTGTGAGAATCCTGAGAGCAAAATTTATGCGCTTTTAAGAAAATATTTGCATGTGGTTAGCCTGTTTGGTAAGATTTTGTTACTATATAAAGGAAGACACTCTACAACTACAGTACTTGGCAATGATGATGTGGAAGGAGATCCTGCATTGCATGAAAAATTGACTTGCAAGATTCTTAACAATTGTCAGTATCCTATAAAATGCATCCTAAAGAGTTCTAACTCCTACCTCAGGGCATCTAAAAACATGACATATTTCTCTCCCCCGACTAATTACATGCCACACTGTTATGCAGAGCATAAGTAATTGAGTGAGGAGAGTTGTCCTGATTCAGTAAAGGAAGTCCTAGTTCACAATTCCTTTCCTCTGTCCCGAGGAAACGGTCTTTGAGTCAGAGTGAAAATTGTGCTTCAGGTCTTCCTATGAGCTAAAACCTCTACTAAGCATTCTCAATATTTTATTGTAGATGCTTGAGGCAGAAATATAGTAGCACAAATCCTAGGTCCAGAGAGATTTACTTCTTTTATTTGGCTTGCGAGAAAAATATCTAATTTTTGTTTTCTGTGGGTGGCAATTCTTCAAATGCAGGGATAATTTATAAGAACAAGTTAAAGACAATGAACCCAATTGTTCAGATATAGCATGATTAAGCAGGATGCAGAGATTTTAAGAATGATACCAGGGAGCTGTCGATTAGTAAATAAATTCCCTTTCTTTTTTAAATTTTGCAGAGACAGGAAAGCAGATGGAGGCAGAGATAGGAGTCTCACTCCTGGTGGGTTATTGTTGCAAACAGTAGCATGAGAGTATTATCTCACCACTTGAGCTGTGAGTTTCCTCTCAACACCCTGCGATGACCCAGATACTGAACTTTTGTGTCTTGCTTCTTACCCCTCCTAGAACAGAAAATGCGCTGCCATACCTGGATGATCGCTCAGACTTGAGGTGGGGTGGTGTGGGGGTGTTATCAAGTGGATTGATTTTCTTGGCGATTTTTACTAATAAAGTACAGCTTTCAGACTTTCTTTTTTTTTCTCCCCCAAAGGAAGAATGCCAGAGGGAATGTGTCTTCTTCTTGTCATGTTAGTGAATTGTAGAAATAGTAACATCCTGGATGACAAAGCTATGGAAGCCAAGGGCTGAAAGTTTAGCTATCTGTATAGTTTACAACATATGCCCTTAGGCAGGGCTTGTGGGTTGTGGTTGTTCAAAAGAAAAAAGGGGGGAAAACCAAGAGAGGCACATGAAAAGTGACTTTTTTCTTATGTAGGTCTTCAGTGTGGGGGCGTCTGTTCTTTAGAGTGGGTTTCCTTTGTCTGCAGTGCCCTAAGGCTGTCACCCCATTGCTCACGGAGGGAGTCTGCACAGACTCAGGAGAGCACCCCCACAGCAAGGCAAACTGATAGCTATTTCCATGTTCACCTTACATTAATTTGTATGAGGGAAATTACTGTGGACTAATGGAGTTCCTACTTTCCATTTGTGGCTTCTCTGTCAGTTTTCTCAGGGAGAGTGTGGGACAGGAAATTTGCTTTATGAAAATCACCTAAAACTTTTCTTTTTTATATCTTTTTTTTATTGTTGCTCAGGTACAGTTGTCTCTGTTTTCCTGCCATCACATTCCCCTGCCCCACCTCCCACCCTCAATCCTTTCCCCCTTTGGCTTTGTTCATGGGTCCTGTACATATGTTCTTTGGTGACCCTTTCCCTTTTTCCCCAATACTCTCTTCCCCCTTACCCTCTGGTTACCATGAGCTTGTTCTTTATTTCAGTGTCTCTGGTTATATTTTACTTGCTTATTTGTTTTGTTGCTGAGGTTCCATTTGTAGATGAGATCATATGGTATTTTTCTTTCACTGGCTGGCTTATGTGACTTAGCATAATGTTCTCCAGTTCCATTCATGCTGTTGCAAAGGGTAGGGGCTCCTTTCTTTCTGCTGCATAGTATTCCACTGTGTAGGTATTCTATAGTTTTTTGATCCACTCATTTACTGATGGGCACCTAGGTTGCTTCCAACACTTGGCTGCTGTAAATTGTGCTGCTATGATCATTGGGGTTCATAGGTTCTTTTGAATTGGTGTTTCAAGGTTCTTAGGGTATAATCCCAGAGTGGAATTATAGGGTCAAAAGGCATTTCCATTTTTAGGTTTTTTTGAGAAAATTCCATACTGTTTTCCATAGTGGCTGCACCAATCTGCATTCCCACCAACAATGTACTTTTCAAAGTAGTCTTAATTCCTAGTGCTTAGAAAATTAAGATTTCTTTCTCCAAAAAGGTCATGTTAACTTGTTTTCAAAGAAAGTTCTGAGTTCTGGGGAAATGGGACAACTGTAATAGCATAATCAATAAAATATATATTAAAAAACGAAAGTTATGAGTTCTGTTCTTTTCTCACCAAAACTCTCAATATACCAAAAAGGAAGCCAAGTTTAATGTATAATATATCTGATTTTAAAGATCTGAAGCAGTTACTACAAGGACCTGAAGGACCTAGTGATATCATATAAAGGCCCAGAACTAATGGCAAAAACAACAACAACAATAACACCGAAGCTGGCTAGTTCTTTTATCTTCAGAAAGAATGACTGGGAATAGCACTATGCTGTTCAGAAGTAAATGAAATTATGCTTACACATGCGACTTAGAGACATGTCAATTCTCACATACGAGAACCAGAGGGAAGGTGCACTGTTATGACTATAAAACTAAACGTGAGTCCTGGAAATTAAGTTTTACTGTGCATTTAGATAACGATAAAAAAATTTTAAAAATTCATCTCTAAGTTTTTTCTAACCTAAACTGAGAAACAGCCTAATTTTGTGTGTGTGGGTGTGTGTGTGTGTTTTCAGGAGTAAAATGATTTTTAAGCCCTTTCTATTTTCAGTATCTTGATCCCTCAATGCAACATAAATCGAAATTCCTACATTCTCCCCCCTCCACAGAACAATGATGCCATCACCATTCCTTATAGCTTTCCCACACGTACCTGAAAAGTAGAGAAAAGTCCCATTTGAACCAATTGGTTAAGGGCTAATTCCAGCCTCTGTAGTGGGCTTTGCCTAGTAGTCTGCAGAGATGCTGAAACCACTACAGAGAGACTGAAACCATGAGTGGACAGTAGGACTGCTTGACCCTGTGGTTTCATCTTCTGGCAGATCTATGGGCGCTGAAACCAGGGATGGATATCTTCAATTTTGTTCCCCATTTCAGTTCAAAGCAGGAAACACAATTTACTAGGATTTTAGAATCTCTAGGTAAAGTATACAAATAATCATTTTAAAACACAACAGAGAGCTAAGATTTTGCTGTAAAGCTTACAAGAAAAAAATCTAATGTATAAGTATATATATTATGATAAATGCAATGTTATATGCTTGTAAAAAGTGGTGGAAACTTCCTCCTCCTCCTTATTGGTCTCTTCTTTCTGACTGTCCCGTTTTCCAAATTGCTTCCTGCAGCATTTACTGCATGTATCTGAACTGTGATTCAGGCTCTTCCCAATGAGGTTGGCTTCCGGGTTTTATAAATGTCTCTCTGTCATTTTCTCCTTGTATCTTCACAACCATTTTAAAGCTCTTGTTGGTGGGTAAGTAATGATGAAAGGGAGCAGACAAGTGACCTCTTGTGTATTTCTGGAGAAGTAATTAGTGTGTTAGATCCCCCAGAGACATGGGTGATATATTACATTGTGTAGGTGGTTTGGCACTGCCGATATTACTCCACCCACACAACTCTAATCAACTTACGTATTTTAAAGCAGAGGTAAAACAACAACAGCAGATGAGAGAAAATGTGTTTATAAACAATATATGTGTGCTTTCAGGGTTGACACAGAGAATCAAGAGACATTCATCACATACTTCATGTCACACTGACAACTGATGGTGGAAGCACATAGATTTCAGTAAACCCTTTAATGTATATTTCAGCAAAAACTGATAGGAAGCTCTGAGCTTGGATTTCACAAAAGAAAAAATAAATAATGCAAACTAGGTATACTCACTCTTCACCTTCCTCTAAGGGTAACCAGGCTTAACATTATCTCCAGAGACATTTGCTGTGGCCTAAGTGTGAACAGAAGATTGAACTGCAGAGCAGTATATCACTTCAGATAGTCACGATAGTGATGCTTATTTCCATGCAAATATTCTACTTCCTGTTGACAATGTCAAGCTAAATATTTAATTGATCTCATTAAACATGTTCAGGTATTTTTACATCACAGGTTGTGAATTTAAAATAAGCCTCTATTGATTAAAAGAAGACACTGGAATAAAAATTCTTCTAACTCCCATAAATATTGTGGTTGAAACCCCTTAGCATTTCTATATCTACAGTTCTCAGGCCAATTTACAAATTGTTAATCACCAGTGGTCAACAGCATATCTGACTCTGGTAGGAAGAGATATTGAGCTCTTATTCCAAAAAAAAAAAAAATATCTTTTCCAATCCTATAATGGGAATGAATGGAGTGCTAATCTAATCCACTCCCCACTCCCTCCCCCTCTACATCTTCCTATCCACTTCCTGGTCTCTGAAGAGTGAATGCAAATTCCTACCTTGCATTCCACCAGTACCCATTGAAAGCCTGACTGACATCACTAATTGGTCATAGCACTCTCGGCTCTGGCTTAGATGTGTTGTCAGAATCCTTGTCAAAATAGATCCCTTAAAAAGCCACTCAATGTTTCAGAATTAGCTCCTGAGATGCAACCTATTTAACATTGTCGTTTCAACTCTGAACAGATATATTGGCTTCCTAGCTCCTGATGGACAGATCTTAGATCCCCCACATATATTTTTTTAAAAAACTCACAAGGATCGTTCTTTGATTTCCAGATGGTAGGGAGCAGATTCTTGTCTCTTTCTCCAGTAGGGGCTAAAGTTCAGGTTGTCCATTTGTGGTTTGAGTACCAGCCTGTTTCCCATCCCAGACAGACTACCAGTACCAAAAAGAGTAGCGTATATAATATAGAAAAGCAGGGAAAATTTAGTGTTAAAGACCAAAACAGATTGATTTAATCTGCTCACCAGGGTACCTATAGTTATTATAAATACCTATAGATCTCAATTTTGCAAAAGCTTTCCACTGTGCATGATATGCTCATTTATCCAAAGTTTTAGTCTCTCTTCTCTGAAAAATAAATGAAATAAGCAAAAATCACCCATGTTTTGTGAGACTTGGAAGAAGTGGATGGGGAATGGATGGATGAGAAATAATGATAGCCTCAGCTTAGCTTATATTCATCCATCCATTATTTTATTCAGTAGCTATTTAACATCTGTGAAGTGCCAGCTGTAGTAAGCCTAACAAGAATGTAGTTCTGAGCCAAATAGACTTAAAGAGCTTATGGTCTCAAATGGAAGGGAAAGAAATTAATCAAATGATGCACAAATTTATAAATACAGATTGTAATGAACCCTATTACAGAAAAGCAGAGAGACTCAAAAAGATAGAGCCGAGAACTGATATAGTCTGGAAGATCAGAAGATCCAGATGTAGTCTGGAAGATTTCTGGGGATGTAATGTTTAGGATAAACTCTGAAGACTGAGTAGGATTTAATGAGGTGAATGGTAGATGCAAAAAAAGTAAGAACCTTCCAGGCAGGGGGTGTAATGTGCCAAGTCCTTCAGGCAAGACAGTGCATAATATCTTTGAAGATGTGAATGCCACTGGAGAGCAGAATGAGGGGAATATGCCAGTAAGTGGTGGGAGATGTTGCTAGAAAGCTAAGCAGGGCCTATGTGGACAATGTAGGGGCTCATGGACCATGCCAATGGATGTAGCTTAAGTGTTTTCAACAAAGATAGCACAGTGTTTTGCTTTCTTTGTTTCATTTTGTTTTTAGGGTTTTTTATTGTTATTGTTCTTGTTTGTTTATGATCCCTCCAGTTTTGGAGAATAAATTGGAAATGGGCCCTGGCTAGTGTAGCTCAGTGGATTGAGCATGGGCCTGTGAACCATAGGATTGCTGGTTCGATTCCTAGTCAGGGCATATGCCTGGGTTGTGGGCCAGGTCCCCAGTAGGGGGTATGTGAGAGGCAACCACACATTGAGGTTTCCCTCTCTCTCTTTCTCCTTCCCTTTCCCCCTCTAAAAATAAATAAGTAAACTACTTTTTTAAAAAATTGAAAATGGACCAGCATGGATATTAATAGAAAAGTGAAGAAACTATTGCATTTATCCAAGTGTGTGATATTGTTAGGTAGCAAGTAGGATAAGAGGCTAGAGGGGAAATAAAGGCAGAGCCCTTACCATTACAATCTAACAAAGAACTTAACATAGGGGATTAGAATCAAAAGAAAAACATGTCTCACCAATTAACTCAGCAGTTTTGAACTTGGTTTGATAAAATTGTCATGTGTCCCCAGCATTGCAAGCAAATAGCACAGGAAGAAGAAAGAATCCTTGAGACTGTGCTGAGAAAAGGGGCTTCTGTAACAATCTTAGATCTCTGGGTGACCTGATTGCCACAAGCCAGAATTACACAGGAGAGAGAGGGGGGTTCCTACTATGGGAAAGGGGGCCTCTGTAACAATTTCATTAAGACAAAGAAGCTTTACTAACTGAGAAAGAAAGCCTTTGTAGCTGTACACTATTCCGAAGATTTATAAGGAGGAGAAGGAGGGGTACCTAGAAGCTAGCTAAGGTATATAACCCCTAGACCCTAATAGTTAGTGTACTTAGATTAGCTAAGTACCCACTTGTAGCCTCAAGTGTATAGAACAAACTTACAACAAACTTACTAACAACTTCCTTACACTTGCTTGCAGCTTTGTGCTTGTGTGTGTTTCATAAAGAAACTTGCTATCTCATTTCTATGATGCATGTTGTCTCTTGTTTGAATTCATCTGTTCAAGAACCCAGGTGTGGGAGAAAGGCCTCCTGGCACGGGTCTTTCTCTCCCCAACTGTAACAATATGACAAAGGCTTGAACAAAGGTAATAGTGATGGAGATGAAGAGAAGTAGAAAGATTCAAGAGATATTTAGAAAGAAGAAATCAATAGCTGTACAAGGTGGTGGTGGTAGAGGAGATAACTAGAGAGGTAGGGGTTAATCATGATTTTAAAATACTAGTTTTTACCCTCAGAATGAGCATCTAGCTGTTCACTAAGACAGGACATGTTGGTGAAAGACTAGATTTTGAAGATTTAGGGCATGGATTTTGTGTAATTGCTGTGCCTGTGAGTTTTCCAAATAGAGTTAGCAAATAGACAGTTAGATATACTTACCTGGATCATTAAGGGGTGAAAATGTAAATATGATGGTCATTAACATATATCCACTCATTTTATGAAAACTTTCATAAAGATTCATTCAAATAAATGGAGACCTTTTCCTGTCTACCTTAGGTCTAGGATTTTATTATAGGCAGCTTTTGTATTGTGTAGCGATGGACTGGTTTCTATAAAACAAGTATGGAGGTGGTGGGAGTGGTGGGAGTTTACTAACATGAATGGAGCTAATATTATGTGCCAAGTATGGGACTAGTACTTTATACACCTTATTTCATTTAACCAATCCCATACCTTGGGGAATCGGCATCATTTCACAGAGGAAAAAAGAAATAGAAGAAACTAATTTCACAGGGGCTCAGAAAAATAGAGGAAACTAACCAAGGTCCTTCAGCAATTAGAATGTGATTTGGAAGACACTTGCTTTTTTCATTGTGATTAATTCTCAAAGGTTTCAAAACAGTAATGATTCTATGAGAGCATATAAATAGCCAAATGCAATGTTTTAGGTATTACCTTTTTCCTCCCCTTAGAATACCAATAAATTTAATTTTAAAAAGAGTATCGTTTAAGGTTGAATTGCCTTTTAAATAATTTTGCTGCTGGGTAACAACAGAATACATATTTTTAAATATTTAACCACCAAACTTCAACTGAACACTGACTATAAGCTAAGGACTATATTACTAATGTTGTGAACATACAAATATAAACAACTTATATTCCACACCCTCAACTTAGTTCTCATCTAGTAAGAAGGGGAAGGAAATATGGGATGATATTTATCAGTGGCTTCCTATATGCCAACCATTGGGCTAATTATTTTACGTTGTTTTTCTCAATTAATTCTTATTATATGAGCCCTGGCCGGAGTGGTTCAATGGGTTATACACCATCCAATAAAGTGAAAGGTTGTGGGTTCAATTGCTGTTGGAATATACTTGGTCTGGCCTGTGGGCCAGGTCCCCAACTGGGGTGCATGCAAGACACAACTGATTGACATTTCTCTTGCATGTGTTTCTCTCCTGTTCTTTCTTCCTCCCTTCCCCTCTCTCTAAAAATACATAAAATCTTTTAAAAAATTCGTATTATATGATGGTGAGGTAAGTAGGCATTATACTCTCTGTGTTACAGATGAGGCATCATTATAAAAAAAATAGTACATATCAAATGTCTATTGGTTCAGGCTTTGTGTCTTGTTCTATTTTAATTCATTGTTACAGATTTGAGAAATATTCCATATTTATTTTCTCTTGAAATCAGACATTGTCAAAACATATATAAAATTTAAAATGTACTTTCTATTTGGGGGGATAAATTTGAAACAAAAGATATTTCAATTTAAATAGCTTTTATTCTAAAGTTTAACTATCACTTTTTTTTGAGCTGTATGTGGGGAAAAAAGCTCCCTTTATATGAAGGTTGATCACCTGCTACAGTGAATTTCTCTTTTTTAAATAGAAAGGAAAATGTTAGTAACAGAGGCCAAGGTTCTTATAATAGCTTACAGATATGTGTTTCATATTTAAAAAGTTCAACAACATGAAATCAAGGGTGTTTATACTATTTAATCAGAGTCTGAGGTTATGAGGTTAAGAGGAGCTTTGCGTTGTCCTTGACTATCGTTAGAATCCAAACAACATATATTTGAAAATAAAACCCTTCACAAATAAAATTTTGAATATTTTGAATCACACATAAATGCACGGGTATGTCGTATTATTCAAAAAACCATCTAATAATACAGAAAGAAATTTTGTGTGATTGTAAATTTGTACATTGGTACCAGGCTGGATGTCAGACACTCCACTTAGACAATGCCTGTACAAAGACAGTGTGTTTCAACCTGTTTTCAAGAAGCTCACAATCTATTGAGGGAGGCAGAGAAAACAAATACTCTAATGCTGAAAGCTAAAGAAGTGATGACTCTGCATGACATAAAGGAAGAAAGGTAGAGAACCTTGGAATAAAGGGAGGGAGAATGGATGAGAGGAAGAGATAAAGAAGAAAGGAGTGAGATAAGGAGAGCAGAAAAAAGAGGAAAGAAGAATGTAGAAAGGAAGATAAAAGGAACAAAAAGATCTACAGAAAACAAAGTATTACCCCTACTGCTTCTTATGAAAAAAGCATTTATTAAGCTCATTCATGATCCTGCCCCTTTGTGTACCTGTGTGTGAGTGTCTTTTGGGTGCACACACAGATGTTAAATTAATGGGTTTTAATACATATGCCTGCTTAATTTAACTACCACCAGATTGTTTACAAAAATGACTGCATCGGTTTACAACCCAAAAAGCAGCAAACATAGTAGCAAAAAGTTTGTATTTCCCCATTCTCACCATCACTTGCTACTTTTATTATTATGTTAATTTTATTTCTTCTATTTTTTTGTGCAGCTGAGTAGCTTTCAAATACATATTAGCGCTTCTTATTTTTCCACAGTCAAGTGCCTATTCACATCTTGTGCTAAGTTTTCCATTTTATACAATGCAGTATATGAATTCTTGGTCATTTACGTATTTTTAATTTTCTATTACTTGCAAGTCCCCAGTCTTTTTAAAACTCTATCTATGGTATATTTTACTTTATATTTTTTGTTATATATTTCATTCCTAAAATTTTAATTATTTTTGTAGGTTTTTCTCTGCTCTTTAGAATTATATTCATGTTTCCTTATCTGTATTTAGTAGTGTAATATATGACATCCTTGGTGGAATTTAACCCATTGTTGTTTCACATTCAAGGTGGCTTCATATAAATTTTTGAAATGTTTGTGCTGTATCTGTGAAACATGTCATTGGTACTTTACTAGGGATTGTACTGAATCTATAAATTGCTTTGGGTAGTATGGACATTCTGATGATGCCCACCAGAATGGTGGATTTTTCAGTCCGTGAACATAGTATGTGCTTCCATTTACTTCTGTCTTCCTTAGTTTCTTTCTTTAGAGTTGTGTTGTTTTCTGAGTACAGGTCTTTTACCTCCTTAGTTAGGTTTATTCCCAGGTACTTTATTTTTCTTGTTGCTAGAGCAAATGGGATTTTTTCCTGATTTCTGTTTCTGATATTTCATTGTTGCTGTACAAAAATGTCTTTGATTTCTGAATTTTGACTTTGTAACCCACTGTTTTGCCAAATTCACTTATTAGGTTGAGTAGTTTTTTTGGTAGAGCTTATAGGATTTTCTTTCTTTCTTTCTTTTAAAAAAATGATTTTATTATTTATTTTTTTACAGAGAGGGGAAGGGAGAGAGAAAGAGAGAAAGAGAGGGAGAGAAATATCAATGTGTGGTTGCCTCTCATGTGCCCCCCACTGGGGATCCAGCCTTCAATCCAGGCATGTGCCCTGACTGGGAATTGGACCAGCAACACTTTGGTTCACAGTCTGGTGCTCAATTCACTGAATCACACCAGCCAGGGTGGATTGTCTATATACCCTATTGTGTCATCTGCAAACAATGACAGTTTTGCTTCCTCCTTTCCAATTTGGATGGTTTTTATTTATTTTTCTTGTTTGGTCATTGTAGCTAGGACTTCTAATACTATGTTGAATAGAAGTGGTGAAAGCGGACATCCTTGTCCTGTAGTGGATCAAAAAACTGTGTTACATTTACATAATGGAATACTACATAACCAAAAGAAAGAAGAGATTCCTACCCTTCATGAAAGCATGAATGGAACTGGAGAGCATTATACTAAGTGAAATAAGCCAGGAGGTGAAAGACAAATACTATATGATCTCACCTATAAGTGGAACATAATCAACAACAACAAAAAAACCCAGCAAGCAAAATATAACCAGAGACATTGAAATAAAGAACAAACTGACAGTAACCAGAGGGGAGAGGGGAGAGGGATAATGGGGTGAAAGAGGAAGGGTCATCAAGGAGCATGTATAAAGGACACATGGACAAAGTCAAAGGGAGGTAGTAGGATCAAGGGTGGGAGGTGGAGATGGGTGGGGCTGGGGGAGTGGTGGGATGAAAATGGAGACAACTGTACTTGAACAACAACAACAACAAAAAGGTGTCTTGTTGCCTCACATTCTTGGTAGTGTTTGGTGCTGAATTCATCGCAACATCTTAATCTGTAAGAATTAAAAAATGTTGACCTAAGGAGACACTTCGCTCTACTGAGGATTTTTCATCTGATTCTTTTCCATGATGATCATGCTGTTACCACAGGATGCAAAAAATGTGAGAGTATACATGTTAATTCATTTGCATATTGGATATTCACGAAAGCTGATTTACTCTGATCACTTTAAGTGGAAATAAAATTTCAGGAGGCTGTTCAAAAACTTCTGGGAAAAACTTAAAAGGGTATTATTGGGAGTTACCTGAAAGACATGTATATAGAACATCAACTAAAATGTTCTATTATCCAGGGGTTTAGTGTCTTTTAAAAATTGATTCTTGTGGAAACCAGTCAGTATTTTGAAAAAAAACACTACCTTTCAAAATGGTTTGCTTGATCCTTCGGTTAGTGTTTTCCAAATTGGATGTTGATTCTTGATGTTCACTTCACGGTGTTTTCTGTCATTTCAGATTTTTTCTTTTTTAAAAGGGAGACTTGTCGACATAAGAAATGTCCAAACCTGTAGAGAATTTTTATGAGTTTATCTGAGCCAAACTGATGGTGGTTGCCAGGGAGCAAAATCTCCACAGATTTGGAAAATGCTTTGGGAAATGGCAGTCTTACCTCTTATTTTATACATCAGAAGCAAAGGGGAAGGTGTTCAGGGGGTTAGGTGAAATCCACTGGTGCTAGATAAAGGAGGTGGGAGAACGCAAAGCAGGGGTGAAGGCGCGAAGCTCTGGGATTGGGTAAAAAGTAAAATGAGCTGGATGCATACTTTTTTACATTGGTGGGGACAGAAGAGTTAACAGTTAACAATTAACATGCTAACAATAGTAATGAGGAGCTTCTGAGGTCTCCAGCTCTGGAAGGAATTGTGCCCTGAGGGGTCTGGAAAAAGGAAATTACCCTGAGTTTCTGAAGGTATGTTACCGTAGATACAAAAAAAACACAATAGACAGGGAATATACCAGTCTAGGATATGACTGCCCACCGTGACTTGCTTTTAGTTAAAAAGTTTTAATTTCAGGCCACCCTATGTGGTTATTTTTGGTCTCTGAGTTTGTAAGGCCCCACATAGGCCTCCACTGAGCTTAAAATCTATAGTTTATGGCCCCCTTTTCATCTACAACTGATAAAATTAAAAGATATTGAATTCCTACATATATTTAAAAATATATCACAAACTGACAATAACTAGAGGGAAGGTGGGAAGGGATAACAGGGGAAAAGGGGGAAGGGTTTTCAGAAACATAAAGGACACATGGGCAAAACCAAAGGGGGATAGGATCAAGGGTGGGAAGTGGGGATGGACGGGGAAGGGGGGAATGGTGGGGGGGAAATGGAGACAACTCTATTTGAACTACAATAAAAAAATAAAAATATATCAGAAATCAAAACAATTTAAAGTGTCCATAATAAAAACCTAATAATAATACAAGGGCCCATAGATATCAAAAGCCAAAGGAGGATTGCAAGCATGTATTTTTCTTTATTGTGCTATTTGTGACTGTTAGGGAATTTAAGTGTCATGTGTGTGTTTTCAGAGGTTTGCTTGGTTTAAAGTTGGAACACCTTTTCCTTTTTAGAGTATTGATGTACCAGTGACAGTAAAAAAATAATCATGAGGAAGTTTGCCACGAACTCCTAGTGTTTGAGCATAATATCAAAAAGAATCTATTAAAAACATTGTTAAGTGTGACAGTATAGATATAATGCTGACGATTAGTAGAAAGGACAAAGTGAATTAAAAATCTCCCTTTTTAGAGCAAGGTAGAAGAAACATGTTTATTGAAAATAGCAGCCAGAATTCATGACTATTGAAGAGAAAGTTAATTATTTGCTCAGTTGCTATAGTGATTTGAAAATACTGTTCATTTGCATCATTCTGTTTATCTCCAGTAGATTGGTGCATGATGCATTGATCATCCTTGCCTCCAGAATGGGTTCTCTAACATCATCCTTTGCTGAAAGGAAACAGGGTTCCTTGTAGCAGATATCATTCCATGAGTAGGGCAAGAATTTTCAAGATGAACATTTAAATGTGATAGACAAAAATCCTGCCTATCTATCTATATGATCAATCCTCACACAGACACATGCACACCCAGATCCGGGGTGGGTGGTTAAATCTTTTGGGAAGTAAAAGAAAGTGAAGAATTTTGTTTCAATAATAAAACACCTTCCCAAATGGGTGGCTCAAATTGGGGTTGATGCCCACCTAGGACGTAAAAGATATTTCACTTGCTGAATTGATACTCTAAAAATATAAAATTTAGGACAGGACTTCAAATAGATCTGAAGTTTGGGCCTAAGTGGGATTCCTCCAGCTACTGACTTTTGCTTCATCCAATTGAGCAGTAAACATTCAGTAAGGTTTTGAAATTGTTTTGCTCTACTGATTGTGCTTAGTGATTGGTAGGCCTGCTAGGGTGCCATATGCCTCTGTGGAGAACTTTCGGGTACCTGGAAAGCTTTATCCCCTAGCTGGATGCATTCTTTGTTATTCTTAGCTTTATAGGTTTGTCTCTGTAATTGTTTGTATCCTTCATTAAAAGAGATGCTCTGCGTCCTCAGTGTAGGCTGGCATCTTTGTTATCAATCACATCTTTGTCTCTTGGCATCCACCACACTGGATCTCCAAATGGACTAGACATTAAAAGATCAAGTTCAGGGACACCTTTTTAAGGTCAGAGGTGAAGAATAATGTCCTGCTAATGTGTACTTTTCATGTTACTGTTAGGTACTGAATTCACTGAGCTGAAACTGTATGAAAATCAAAACAAGCAAATAAAAATAGACTCAAATAAAAGTTGATTCATCTTAGTGCAAAGATCATCTGGTCATGAATGCTAATTAATTGTATTGTGTGAAGTGATATACATCCTTAGAAGTTGCATAAGGAGCATGTTAATAATTATGAAAGTGAAAGACATATTTCTATACATGTAATATTCAAGAAGGCAAAGATGAAAGAGGCCCTTTGGAAAGGAATACCATAAAATTAATTGACAAGCCCAAAAAACAAAAGAACAATATTTTATGAATGTGAATGCTTATCTATTTAAAAACATTTTGTATAAATGAGACCTAAGAAGAGAAGCAAAGAGAATGAAAAAAATTCAAAAAGATAACAACAACAACAACAACAACAACAACAAAATAGCTATTGAGGATGGGGATAAAGTTTATGTAGCTGAGAGCAAAATAAATTATTTGCATTCAAGAAACTGCAGTGCATTCTCCTTGGGGGGAAGTGAGATGTTAAAAGGCTTTACCATCACACTAGAGCAGATAATTAGGCAATTACAACTATTAAATTTGACAGAGCATTAGTTTAAATGTGTAACTCACTAGAATTCTGAAGGAAGTAACAAATAGTACACATTTTTAGTGAATTTTTTAAAGATTTTATTTATTTATTTTTAGAGAGGTGGAAAAGAAAGGAAGGGAGAAAGAGAGGGAGAGAAATATAGATAGGTTGCCTCCCACACTCCCCTAACTGGGGGCCTGGCCAACAACCTGGGCATGTGCCCTGACCAGGAATTGAATCTACAACTTTTCATTTTGTTGGAGGAAACCCAACCAACTGACCCACACCATTCAGTGTTAGTGAATACCTTTGGCAAGTCATTGAAGACTACATCTCACCACAGGGCTGAAGGGTGTTAACATTTTCTCATATATAAGAAAAGCATGTACACACACACACACACACACTATCCTGGAAAAACCTCCTCAGGAAAGACAGAATCTTCTGAAGTCCCTTTTCTCTTTTACATGTAATTATTTCTGTGTGCTTATAGATATTAACCCACCAATTATCCAAAGCCCTTTCAAAATTAGGCAGTATATATCACTTCAGAAGCTCCTATCCTGATTTATAGGTGTTAAAGCAGAAACAAAAAGAAGTCACCTTGAAAGCTGGTGGAATACCCAGTCTAAGATTTAAGTAATTGACAATTACCAAACGTTTGGTAATGCATAATTTAGTAATACCAGAGTCAACTTCGAACACTGTCCTTATCACCTTGCTATAAAAATCTTTAAATGGATTACTGCTGCATTTTTAAAATGCATGAAATATTGCTATACTGAATAATAATTTAATAATCACATAATGCACATCGCTTTCCAAATTCCACATGTTTTGCAGATCTTACTAAGTCTTGCTAGTAACCATGTGAATCATAAAGAACTTCTTGTAATAAAGAAGTTCTAAAGTTTAAAAACAATGGTCCTGTTTATTGCACCAGAATCCCAAACACTTTGTTTCTAAAAGATTAGCAGTTACTCAGTGGCAACAATAGCACACCTGTTTCAATCAACTACTCTCATTGTATGGTCATGGGTATGGATAGTCTAGGTCAATGACAGATGAATGATGGTCACAGTGCATCTTAGTATAAGATCTTAATGGATCTTAGACCTCTTATTATCTTTCACTCTTTTTAACACTGACTGTGTCATAAGAGTGAGCTGTTGGGCTGGATTAAGGACTCAGTTGGATAGGGCCCAGGCTTGTTTAGGTCTGTGATATCTCACAATATTGGCACACTTACTCTACGTTACTTCATTGTTGCTGAGAGGAATGGGTGAACACAGGATCATTCTAGTAAGCTTTTTTCTGACATCCTCCATGGAGGAGTTTTTGATCTTCTTTATGTAATTCCATATTGGCCTCTACTGTTAGTACAACCCTCTTGGCAATGCCCTAGTTATAAGTCTGCTATTCCCACAGTATGGTACTGCTAATTTTGGCCTAACCACATGCTTTGTTAATTATTATACATTCAGTGCCAAACACATGGTAGATGCTCAGTAAATGTTTGTTGAATGAATAAATTCATTTATTCCCTTCTTACCTATGCTGCTAATGTATACCTCTTTGTGAACAGTAATAATAATGCACATGTTCATACATTATACAATTGCAATATCACTTTAGATATACAGTCACTATATAGTGAATGCTTAATGGTGGCATTAAAGTTATGTTTGCAATTTTATTTTAATTTTATTTTTCAAATATGTGACCATAGTTTTTCTGTATCCCTGTGATTTTTAATATCAGCATGAGTTTGTGTAGTCTAGGAGTTCACAAGGAATTCAGTGTGAATTAGTAAAAAGAGCACTGCAGTTTTTTCTTTAGGACACCAATGTTGTCTTGGGTTTACTTTGAAGAAATAAATTAATCTCTGTGAGCTGAACACCATCATCTATAAAGTGATGGAATTAGAGAGGGTAATATTTAAAGTAACCCAAACCTACTAACTCTCAATATCAATTATTCTAGAACAAACAAACTGATTAATATTTATTGATTGTTATATAATGGTAGTATACTGAGACCTAATAGTCAGAGAGAGAGAGAGTCCCTTAGGGGGCCAATATACTCTTTAGGAAAGTGCTAACAGAAACTTCTGTGGTGATGAAAATGCTCTACAATCTGCACTGTCCAAAATGACATACAGTGAGCACATGTGACCATGGAGCACTTGAAAGGTGGCTAGTGCAATAAAAGAACTTAGTTTTAATTTTAATCAACTTGAATTTAATAGCCACATGTGGCTGGCAGATACTGTATTGGGCAGTGCAGGTTTAGAAAGACAGATACATGGAAAAATAACTGAGATTATAGTAAATTAAAAAGCAAGTATGATAAGGGACAAAATGATTACATATAAAATATTTTTATGTCTTAAAAATGTATATGAAACTTAAATCAAATGGATTAAAAACTAAATAATAAACACTGAAATTAGTTGAGTTCTCAAGCATTTATGGAAGTATATTTTAGTAGGTGTAGAATGACCTTAGGTAAGGAATTCTTTCAGGACATCTAAATCTGCTTATAAAACAGATTTTTAGCTAAGAATTAGAAAATACTGAGGAACAAAGCAAACATAATCATGTTTTGTATAATTAGTTTATAAGATTCCAAATGAATTATGATTCCATATAGCGGTAATGAGTACAGGGACAGAAAATCATAAAGGCCAGAATCAAACCAAAGCCCAATATAGACTCTGGCTTGAGCAAATGACAGGAGAATATGGTTGTACAAGTGTATTAATGTATTAACATTCTCACTGTAAAATATGTTGGCAAAAAGAGGGTGACAAAGTCCACGTTTAGAAATGTTTTAGAAAGGAAGAGGTTATGGCTAGTGAGAGCAGATTTTAGAGCAACCCAAGTTATTTTGACAGATCATAATGAAAATGAAGCTGGGTTTGGAGTAGCATGCTATGTACACAAAAGATCACCGGGCTACTCTGTTGAAAGGACATCACTAAAATTAAAGAGGTAGGATGGAGGGTGACCAAACAAAGTTAAAATTTAAGAGGATAGGATATTATGCAAGAAGAATGATTATCTGGCTTTAGCAAACACAGTCTTAAGAAATATGTCTAAAAGAGAACTGTAAGAGGTTTTATTAGAGACTGTGAGGACAGTTTAAAAAAAAGACTGTGAGGAAAGGCTGAACTGATGATGACTTGAAATTGTAAAAGGGCAAATGTAAATTAGGCAACACTTCCTAATAGTGAGAGTCAATCAGACAAATGGAAAAACTCGCTAAGGGAGGTTGTTGAAGTACCATTACTAAAGATACTAAAATGGATTAAATTATAAATTTAACCCTTCCATTGGAAAACTTTAAGATTTTAGTGCCATAATATTGATAACTGCAAACTGAGTAGCTAGGATATAGGCTACATATTTTAAAAGACTAAAGTTCTAGTTTAGTTTTGTCCTAAGCATTTGAAGGGCAAATAGAGAGGAAACAATATAGAGAAGGGGCATTGACATTGGAGTTGGAAAGACATACTTGAATTCTCATTCTGCCTCTACTAACACTCACAACTTGAGTCAAATTGCTTTACCTTCCTGAATTCAAGTCTCCAAAACTGAAATGAATTTAATGAGACCTATTTAAAAGAGTTGTTTATGTTTAATTATATGTGTCTGGGCATTCTTTTGTTCTTTATAAACATGGGCCTCAATTCAGTCAAGTGTAACATACATGAACACAAAACAATTTCTTGTTTTAGTCAAAACAATTGTTTAGTCAAAACAATTTCTTCTAATATCCGTTGAGTACTACCCTGTGAGAAGCATTCTCCTAGGTACCAGCTGTATAAATAGAGGAAGGAGGCTGCATTCTTTGGCCTCAAGGAAATCATTGTCTAATCAAGGAAATAGACTCGTGAACAATACTTATGTAGGTCAAACTACGAGAAGGGTTCTAAACAGTCATGAGCAAGAACTTTGGGGAAAGAGAAAGGTGAGATTGGAAGAAGCAGGATACAAATCTGTGTAAAATAGGCTAAAGTGTTTATTATATCGTGGTGTTAGACTGTCCCTTTCACTTCTTAATTTTAAGAGTTTATTCATTTATATCTTTAACATGTATTTATTCAATACCTGCTATATTCCAAGCTCTGGAATACAATGATAAAACAGGTACAGTGGTGCCTGCTTTCCCTGAGTTTACAATCTGGTGTAAGTTGAATTGTAGAGTTGTGCCCTCCTTCATTACACATGTCCATATGGCATGTGTGGAATCAGGTAAATTTTGTGGCATGGCCTCCATGCCTTACAATGTTTGCATTAAAAGAAGCCTTGAGAGCAATTCAGAAGAGTGAAAACTGTCATAAAAGGCAATATACAGACTGAAGGGGGTGTGTATACATGGAAATTTGGAGGATTAGTGGTCTTTGTTTGGGCTTACTGACAGGGCAGAAGGAACATAAGGGAGCATATTTGGCTTTAGAATGAAGATTCCTCAGGTTTCTTTCAATGCTAGTGGACACAGTCAGACTTTTCTCTCAGCTGTTGTCCTCCTGGTTCAAGACTAGTCTTTTAACACCTCAGTGCCAAATAAGTATTTGTTTAATAAATTAATAAATACCCAAATATCTTTCAGTTCAAAGGCTTATTTTTTTATTCTGAAATGTACATTTCTAGGAATTGACGTTTTAATAATTGTTCTTTTCATTAAGGCTAGCATTTTTGTTGCCTTCCTTGAAAAAAAAAAGGTATTTATGAGGAGATTCAGTCATATTATTGCAAAAAGTAACTAGGCATTGAGCTTACATTTTAATTTTTCTTCCTCCAGACATCCTGTTAACTTCTTCCACAGGCAGATTGAAACATTTATGTTGAAAGATGGTATTTCATGGATATGAGGAAATTCTTTCTGTCTGTTTGTTTGTTTTATATATGTGTTCAATTTTTTATTATATTTTTCCCATTACCATTTATCCACTTTATATTCCCTCCACTCTGAAACCACGACACTGTTGTCTATGTCCGTGAGTCCTTTTCCCTTTTTGCTCAATCCAAAAAGAAATGCTTTGCCATTTGAAAATTGGATGTCCTTCTTTGTCTTTTTGCACAGAAATCCATAAAAAGCCAAAAGCCCCAATAGCCATTAGCATTACCTACTGCAATTAAGACTGTATAAGCACTTAGCCAGATTTATTTGAAGATAGCTACATTTAACAAACCACCCGAATTTATATTAAATGATGTAGAGATCAACATTATAAATTAGTCTAATAAATTGCTTAAATATATATTCATAATAAGAAGAATCTAGTCACACTCAGCAAAATTATTAAAGGTGTTGACACTATATTAGAAAAGAACCAGAAATCAGATACAAAAGCACTAATGTTTATAATCTGATTTTTAAATTGCTAATTGATTTACTGGGTACTGGGTATCTTCATAGTCTAGATTAATTTTTCTCCTCCTTTCTAGGAGAGTAAACATGTTCTGAGAATTTTTCCCAGGACAGACTATGGTACCCTTTCTTTCTCTCTGTCTCTCTGTCTCTCTCCCTCTCCCCTCTCACTTTTTAATTAACTTTGGAATAAAATTAAGAGTTTTCCCTGTCTTTTTGATCCTCTTAGAGAAAGCAAATAATATTTGAACTCAACTTTGGTTTACTTAGCTTTGGATTGTCTGGTAAGAAAATAATGCAAATTTTTAAACTCTTCGTGATTTGTTTGGTATCATTTGTTCAATATTTTTGAAAAGACAATCAGAGATGATGCTGTGGAAAACAATGAAGGACTGGATGTATTGGAAGTAATTTCTAGGTTTTAAATTATGTCTTTCTCATTAACTATGATTAATTGTTAGGTCTTTAAAAACTCTCTTAAACAGAGTCTTCAGGGATAATTTAATAACCCAAATTCAAAATGTGCTTAAATAGTGACTGGTTTACAATCAGTTTGAGACACAATGAAAATTTTGTGTTTAGAAGCTCGGGTCTGAGGCTCATGCTTTTGCTGATTGACTATCTTTGGCTGAACCACTAAACTCTCTGATTGTTTTGTTGTCCATCTGTCACAGGGTAAATGGCCTGCCTTATCCTTTGTCAAAAGGAATAAGTAAACATTTCCTAGGTTCTTCAAATGTCAATTTGATCCAAACATTGAATGCAACTGAAAACACATGCAATAAGACAAAGAGGAAGGCTTTGCCTTGGTGACAGCTGGAAAATACAAAATGTTGAAATATTACTCGTTCTACATACAATGTCAAATATTGTAGTTGATATGCATTCACTGAATAGATGCTTTTGTGGCATTGTGTGAACAAAAACTATTTTTAACTTTTAAAAATAAGTGGAGATTTTTGTGCATTAAAATTGCTAACAGATCATCAGTGGAAGATTGAGTTTTGATCTCTGTTACCTGTAGTGATAATATACATACAGTGAGCCAACGGACTACCTCCACAGTTCCAACTGATCCCTATTGTGATTGAAATGTTTGGGACAGCTGGCCAGGATTATTGGAGAAACAATATGTGGCTGAAGAACAGATGTCTTCTTCGTTTGAAGTTTACTGGTCTGTTTAGGACTCAACCTTTAACCTTATCCTATGAGTACTGAGAGCTAGTCAAATTGACTGGCCACATTTTCCTGCTTTCATAACCACCAGAGAATATTCTTAGAGAAAGAATAGGATGTAACAGGTGTTATGTGTTCTCTACTTAGGAGCCATTGATTGCCTCAAGTTTACTTTTCTTAAGTTGCAAGAACATACGATCTAGTGAGTATTTAGTACTGGGATATCAGTTATCTTGCATTATGGTTCAGTTAGATAGGATCATTGTCTTTAAATCCTTGCTATAACTGGGTGATAAATTGCCATAATTTGATTTGTCTTCTGTATTTTTAGATACAATTTTGTGAGACAGATACAATTAAAATGACAAAAGCTCTTAATATACCTATGGGATAATAAGATGCTTTAGCTATGGGAAAATAAAATCATTACTCCCCGCCCCCCCCACCCCCACACATTGAGATACAAAAGGAGACAAGTGCCTTTGTCTTCATTCTCAGCTTAGTAATGGGTGATAAGAAAACTTACTTGGTAAGTCTCAATTACAAAAGTGTTATTTTCTGATTTTAGATTTCATACAAATGTTCCGTTAAGTGTGATATTATCACTATGAAAGAAGAAATTAAGTATCATACTGTGTGCTATAAACTAAATATTTGTTTCCTCCTTAAATTAATTTTTTGAAACCTAGTCCTTATAGTGATGCTATTTGCAGGTAAGGCTTTTGGGAGAGTGAAACTCCCATTAATGGATTTAATACCCTTATAAAAGAAACTCCAGAGAGCCCCTTTACCCTTCTGCTATGTGATAACATAGCACAAAGCCAACTGCCTAGGACCAGGAAGGGAGCACTCACTAGACATTTACTCTGCTAGTGGCTTGACTTTGGACTTCCCAGACTCTGGAACTGTGAGAAGCAAATGTTTGCTGTTCAATTCACCCAGTCTAAGGCATTTTTGTTATAGTGACATCAATAGACTAAGACACTATGTATACATGCCAGTCAGCATGGTTTACAGTTATCCTTGTCTCTGTCCCTAGAACAATTATCCAGGTATCATAGTATTTCTGCCCTTATATTATTTGGTTTATAAAGACTAGGCTGACAAAGAGATGTTATGACAAAGAGTGCTTTGAAGAGAAAAGTCTTCATCTTTTCAAGTACAATCAATTAAGATCAGATGAGGATGAAAGACTAAGAATTTTTAACAGTACTGGTTTCTTTCACATGAGGGTCTCCTGCTTTGATCTAGAACAAAAGGGGGAAAAAAGTTCATCCACTGTGTGAAGCACTTAGTAAATAAATATTCCTAAAATGTACTCCAGGATGGATTCCTTCACCTACTCTATTTTTTGAGCATTTTTCAAATAAAGAGTATGTAACTTTATTAGTTCTAGAATCTATTCAACCTTAGTGGGAAAATAAGCATAACCAATATTAGATACTGCTTCTGGCTGACATTTATACAAGCTACATATTTCATTTTGCTTAAAACTTAACAGTTTAATATTAAAGTAATTGTATGCTTTTCTAATAACATTTAAATACAAATAATTCTTTTTGTAAATGTGTATTATTTAGGCTTTTAGTGCCTTTAACTTTCTTAGGATCATACAGTCTACTTCAAGGTAAGATTAATTCTAATAATTTCCAATGACCCAAAATAACCATGGAGGTTTATGCTCCTTGATGTCTTTAGTTCAATTTTAAGTAAGGTCTACTTAAATTCTCTCAGTTTTCAAACTTTGAGAGAATAATTTATCAAACTAATAATTACTGTAAAAGATCAAAAATTTCTTTATCAACTTCTTTATATATTTTTAACAATGACTAAACTTGTAAATATAATAAAAACACTATTCAGTAAAAGAGTAAAGAAAAAGAATTAAAAACTTAATTACTTTTCAAACCATCTTTCTTTATTTAATTGTGTTACTTGAGCCTGTATAACTTTGAATATATACATTCTTTAATGCTTTTGAATAACGATACTATAAAACTGTTTGTTAAATAAGAAAAATAAAAAAGAAAATGTGATCGAACTTGTCTTTTTTATGAGTGGCACGGAAGGGAATCAATGACCAACATTTAGGCAAAAAAGAGCTCTGGCTCTTCTACCTCTTAAAAGTGTAATTTTGAATGTTACTTAACTTCTATAAATTTGGATAATATAATCTCTCCAATAGGGTTGTGGTAGGGATTAAATAAAATCATATATGTAAAGTGCTTAGAGGAATCTTTGTGGCATCCTCATCATTCTTGCTCTCTCTCATGTAGGTGCTCCTTCCATATAAGTGTGCTCTAAATATACACAAACTTTCTCTTTATATATGGTTATTTTTGAAACTGTTCAACTTACTGAAAAGACACAATTAAAATTGTAGACATGTGGAATGAATGTAGAAAAACCTCACAGTTATATAAAATGACAGAGAAGCATGGAAGCCCTTTCAGAAAATGTGGCACCATTTACAGATTTTCAGTGATGGAGAGACTCTGTTAAGCACTGTGGCCCATGCAGAGCTACATTCTGTGCATGTGCATGTGCCTGTGGGGAAAGAAAAGAAAGTGACTGGAGAATAGGAAATAATCTCTCTAACTCTGTATTTCTTACTTTTCTTTCCCCCATGGGGAAATTAGGCAAAATAGAGAAAAACAAGTTTAGATAAAAGCCAAAAGCCTGCTGTATTAGTAATTAGGTAAATAAACAGTATTCTGCAAAAGCTTTTAAATTTGTTATCAAGATCATTCAGAATAGCATGAAATTTGAAATAACTGCTATTCCCCAGCCTATTAGATAAGATTTCCCCATTAAGATTAGTCATTTAATTCAAAGTACAAAAGTGTATATAATGTGAGGTGGAAATTGGGTCCCAAGGGTACTTAGGGTTACTAAATTGGTTCAGTAACTTCAAGTGAATGTCACTAAATAGCCACGAGTTAGCCATAAGTGAAAGAATGCTATGTGAACCACTCTGATTACTTGTTAAAGGCAGAAAAGGGAGCAGCTTAGATTATAAAAGAAGGAACCTTTGCAGATGACTCTCTCATATTGACAAGTAATCTGGATTATTTACTGTTTTTCTTTCAAGGTTCACACATGCTCTAGTGCAGATTTAATGAGATACAGATATCTGATCCTCAAAACTCTTTTCCTCGAAACTGCTGTTCTATTTTAATTAACTAGGTTTTATGGTATTTTTATTTGTTTTCTAGTCTCCTTTTTGGCCTTAATTAAAAGAGACAGTATGATAAAATGGCTATTTTCTGTGTGCACACACATTCATTGATGTTTGCAAGTTTAAATCGAGCTTCTGGAGAAGAAGAGCGTGGTGCATGGATTGGAACATGCACTAGGTTCCAGATATCAAAGTTAGCTATAGTTTGACTTTGGGAGATTCTAAAAGCAGCTGTGCTTTGTTGCACTTGCTTAGATCCCAGCAGTGATTTAGTTCTGAGAATTATATATTTGTCTCTTATGTGTCAAAAGTCCTATCCCTTGTGACTTTACAACTCTGTTTTTGTATTTAATGTAAAAGCATGATAGCTTCACATTGATGATTGTCAGCAGTTGCTATTTATCATCTGTCAAAGTTTTTCTCTTGGGAAGGCAGAAAATCAAATGGATTATGGCTGGTTTTTTTTTTTTTTAGTTGCTTCAAGGAATCTTACATGATACAAGGAAAAAATATAAAAAAGAATGGTAAAATGACTCCTTGACAAGTAACTTAGCATTCAGATAAATCTGTGATTTTATGCACATAACAAACCTGTCATTCACCGTGACAAAAGAGCATATTTTAAAGTGTTATGTCAATTTGCTTGTTTGACCTCTATGTTGCTTTACCACCTGGCCTAGTAGTTACACAGTTTTGTGGTTGCTTGCTTGTCTCTGGCGAAACAATAAACTGAGTTGGTTTGGTGGCACCTCTGAAGAGTGTGAAAGGGATACAGTTATTGGCTTATTCTCCTTTCATATTTTCCATCTGATTGTTGAAATTATCATCAAATTTGGTGACTTGTCAAAATTTGGGAAGCCAACCTTATTGAAGAGATATCAGTGTAATTTTAGTTCATTAATTTTAATTTACCTAATACAGGCATACATACTAGCTAGGTTACATTTGGAGATATAAATGATAATGGTGGAAGTGGAATTAACCACACAAATTTTGGATTAAGAAACATGCAACCCTTATAAAAACATATAAAATGCTAATTATGTTTTCAGAATAATCATCTTTACCAATAGACATAGAATTTATAGGACTACCAGGATCCCATGAAATTTCTGTTGTTAACTTTAGATTTTACTTTAGAGATAAACCGAGAGATGCGTTTTAGCCCAGGATTTCTTAACCTCAGCAATACTGACTCTTGGGCTGAATAAGTCCTTTGTGGGGACATTATAAGATGTTAAGCAATAGCCCTAGCCTCTCCTCACTAGATGCCAGTAGTACCCTTGGGGTTCTCTCAAGCAAACATATTTCTTCATTGCCAAAAATCCACAGAAGGCAAAATTGCACCGGGTTGAGAGCCATTGTTATAGAGGAATTCATTCATTTCTTTCTAACAAGTTGTTGGATAAAAAAATCTCCTATCCTAGAGTTATAGCCAGCACTCTAAATAAAATAAATGACTCCAACTACTCTGAATTTGAAGTTCAAGGAGTTACCTTGAGTTGGGGCAAACCACTGCCCAACTGAAACCAATTCTGACGTAAACCCACTTGCAATCTATTCCTCTATCTTCAATAGCCACTGATGAATAAACTGATAGAAACAGAGAACTGAGAGAAATCTTTTTTTTTTAACTGAGTATTTATGGCCAAATGCTAGACACTTGCCTCTTCTCAGAAAATAAAAAGATTGCTTTATCCTCCCACATGATAAAGGGAAGCTCCCAAAGAGAATGATTCCTAAATGTTGAGGGTGGGTGCAAATGGTGCAGACTAATTTTCTATTCCTCAATACCATGTTTGTTTAGGTGCAAAACCCTTAACTCAACCCCAGTGGGGTAGGATATGTTGCAGTGTTCTTTCTGGCAGAGCATTCTGAAAACTTAGATGTTTTGGCAAATGGTTCTTCTCAGTTCCTTTTTTTTAAACCATGAAGTAAACAGGACTATATCTCTTACATATTCTCTAAAATTTGGAGCCACTTCTGAATATCAAAACTGTGCACAATTCTGGTCTAAGGATATCTATAGCTGAAAGGTCAATGGTGCTTAAAGATAATCACAATATCATGTGCCTTAAAAAAAACATGGAGGCAATCCTCACCTTGTCCTACTGCTCCACAGTCTTCCATGGCTCCACAGAAAGAAGGACAGAGGAGCAAGCAAGGGCTTAGTCTGGAGAGCTGTTTGCCAAGTGATTCAACACCCACCTCAATCAAGGGTTTAGAAGTCTGTAACATAATGACAGAGGAAGCCAGGTGAAAGGACCACATAAACAGCCTTACACCAATCCAGAGTGAACCAGAGCAAATACAGGGACACCACTTCACAACCACATGTGGCTGCACAGGAGACCTCCTCTTCTCCTATCTCTCCTTTGTTTCCCCAACACTTAAGGCAAAGGCTCCTAGGAAATTTTGTTCCTACTATGTATTAATTATGCTTTAACCACAAGCTCAAATTGTTTGAGCTTGCTCTGCCCAACTGATACAATCATGTCAAGGATGCTGCTTTATCAACTCTACCATTTTGCTCTTTATCATAGAAAAAATTATATTGGTAAATTTGTGATCTATAGTACGATCTCTATTTAGAGGTTACTGTTTGATAGGTATCTGCTATTTTCATGGCATATGACATTCTTTCAGCGGTTATGTCTCATAGGCATCACTTGATACTTAACTCTGAATGTGGGGAATTTTTCTTGAACTAGTTATTGACCAATTTACTTGGCTCATTTGTGCTCTCTCTCCCATTTTTATTCTTTGTTTCTTCTTAACATTAATTTTTCTAAGAAGAAAAATCTTTCTTTCCAAGCTGCATCTCCTCATTTCAGAAGAGATGTAAACCATCTGGCTATTGTCCTTCTGCTCTCACTATCTCTTTAATCAGCTATTTCGCAAATATTGTTTCCTTCTCCTTATACTGATTTTGCATTACAAAAACCCAACAAACCATCTGGCAAGAGCAGAATTCTCTTTGGAAAGAGGGCAAGAAACTGAGAGTACAAAGGCCAGCATGCTCTTTAGCATACAAAGTGAAGAGAAAGATTTGGAACTGTAATAAATTAATGATTTTGTTCACTCACTCTTTCCTTCTGGTGAGGACTTGTAGTCCCTGAAAAGCGATGAACAATATTTAAATGTGTGGCCCAGGCACACTCCATTTCTAGTCCACTGCTCATTTTCATCTTGTTCTGTTGGGAATGTGCATGTTTCCCCTCAAGTCTTTTTGCAGTCATCCCTGGCTCAGTCATCACAATTGATTTTCAGAAGCCTGAGAGTAGGAAATTAGTGCCCCCTGTATTTACCTCTAATAATAATGGTTCACATTTCTTGAGTATTTACTATGTGTAGACTATTCAAAATGTGCATGTATGTGTGTGAACTTTTATGTCTAACAGGCATATAGACAAGTGGATGAAATATATACAACTTGATGAATTTTCACAAAATGAACACACCCATGTGAACCACCACCCTGGTCTTGCACTTTCTTTATCACTAACATATGGTTACTATCCTCTTCCCCAACTGGAGCCTTTATCTTGACTTCAAATTATATTTGCCATACCCATTGTTCTTTATTACTCTCTTCCTTTCTGTTTCTATCTATGGTTGTTTTCTTCTGTTTGCATACTTACTGTGGGCCTGCCAGGGAAAATTAACTCAATATTTTTCTTTTTTGCCTGAAGATATTTATTTTCTCTTAAATTTAAAGGATATTTTTAGATATAAAATTTTATTCTGGCAGTTATTTCCTTTTAACAATTTAAGAGTAGTTTTCTATAGTTTTTTTTTCATTTCACCACTTTTGTTGGGATATTAGCTGTCAGTTTTATCATTGCTCTTTTGAAGGAAATATGTTTTCTTGATACTTTAAATATTTTTCTTTGTCTTTGGTTTTTAAGTTTCTTTTATGCTCCCAGGTATATTTTTATTTTTATCTACCCTGGTTGGAGTTCACAAGCATTCTGTGGCTTGATATTTATGACTTTGGATAAACTCAGCCATAGTCTTTACAAATATTGCTTAGTCACACTTTGCTTTCTCCTTTTCAAGATTTTAACTTTACATTAGACCTTTCACTGGTTCTTATAGATCTCAAAAAAATTCCCTTCTATACTAATATTTTTTGTTCTCTGTGCATTGGTCTTAATATTTCTACTGATGTATCTTTAAGTTCAATGATCATCCCTCTGTATCCAACATGCTGTTAAACCCATTTATTGAGTTCTCATTTCAAGATATTATATTCTTTCAGTTCTATAATTTCTATGGTGAAATACTTCATTTTGTCTTACTTATCTTCTTGACTATATTATAGTTTTTCTAAATATCTGTTATCTCAAACCCCATAACTTGTGGCTTCCTTCCTATTACCCACTTTTTCCTTTTCTTGGTTCTGTGTGTTGTAGCTTGATTGCTTTCAATTGAATGTCAGATGTTCTGTATAAAATTCTCTATCTATCATCTATCTACCTATCTATCCATGTATTCATCCATCTACCCCAGAGACTACCTTATTTTCTAGGAGGATGCTAGAATAAGGGATGATAACCATAATCCAGTCAAAGTCTGAGGTGTCAGGAGATTGACTCAAAATCTTTGTAAGATTCAGTCTATTTCTGCTTTACTCTCTTTCCTAAGGTATAGGTAACCTTTTAGTGTGTCTGAGAGCCTAAGGGTCTTACCCAAGCATTTAAAAAAATAAATAATAAATTTTGTTTTTCTAATGCTATGATACATCCAAAAGGTCTGCTCAGTTTTTCAGTTGATTTATTCTTCATTTCTTATATATTTTTCTATGCAACATAAAAATTAACAAATGCATCAAAGAGAAAATTGGTTTATAGTGTTAATTTCACTCTTCTGCTCCTTCCTTCTGATGCTTTAGAACTAGGAGTTATTAGCTATTAATGTGACATAGATAGATACTTTGCTAATCTGACAGAGTTTATGGATAGTTTCTCAGAATAATATTTTTAATATATCAAATGAAATAAGAGGACACTTCCAACCAAGATGGGGGTATAGGTAGATATACTTTACCTTTTTGCACAACCAAAAGAAGGACAACAACAAATTTAAAAACCAAAAATAACCAGAACTGCCAGGAAATTGAACTGTATGTAAGTCTTATAGCAAGGTGTGCCTGGCATACTGGGCAGTATCACATTTGTGTGTGGATAAACTGGAAGGAACAATTGGGGAGCAAGATAGACCATACAACCCAGGTTCCAGCATGGGAAAATAAAGGCTTAAAACCTCTGGCTATAAAAATCTGTGGGGGTTGCCACAGTGGGAGAAACTCCCTGCCTCACAGGAGAGTTCATTGGAGAGACCTACAAGGTCCTAGAATGTACACAAGCCCACCCACCTGGGAATTAGCACCAGAAGGGTCCAATTCACTTATGAGTAGCAGGGGAAGTGACTAAAAGCTGGCCGAGAGCTGAGCAGTGGCATTGTTCTTTCTTGGACCCCTCCCCTGACACAGTGCCACAACACAGGGATATGGGTTTCCCTGCTCTGGCAAATACCTAAGGCTCTGCCCCTTATAACATAACAGTTGTGCCCAGACAAAGAAATATGGCCCAAATAAAAGAACAGATCAAAACTCCAAAAATAGAACTAAGCAATTAAGAGATAGCCAACCTATCAGATGCAGAGTTCAAAACACTGGCAATCAAGATGCTCACAGAATGGTTGAGTATGGTTGCAAAATAGAGGAAGAAGTGAAGGTTATGCAAAGTGAAATAAAGAAAAATGTACAGGGAACCAACAGTGAAGGGAAGGAAACTGGGACCCAAATAAAAGGTTTGGAGCAGGCAGAAGAAATGAACATTCATCCAGAACAGCATGAAGAAATAAGGATTCAGCAAAACGAGGAGAGGCTCAGGAGCCTCCGGGACATCTTTAAATGTTCCAACATCCAAATCATAGGGGTGCCAGAAGGAGAAGAGGAAGAGCAACAAATTGAAAACTTATTTGAAAAAATAATGAAGGAGAATTCCCCCAATCCAGCAAAGGAAATAGACTTCCAGGAAGCCCAGAAAGCTCAGAGAGTCCCAAAGAAGTAGGAGCCAAGGACGCACACCCAAGGACGCACACACCAAGGCACATCGTAATTACATTAGCTAAGATTAAAGACAAAGAGATAATCTTAAAAGCAGCAAGAGAAAAGGACACAATTATCTACAAAGGAGTTCTCTTAAGACTATCAGCTGATTTCTCAAAAGAAATATTGCAGGCAAGAAGGGGCTGGAAAGAAGTATTGAAAGTCATAAAACCTAAGGACCTACATCCAAGATTGCTCTATCCAGCAAAGCTTTCTTTTAGAATGCAAGGGCAGATAAAGTGCTTCTCAGGTAAGGTAAAGTTAAAGCAGTTCATCATCACTGAGCCCTTATTATAGGAAATATTAAAGGGACTTACCTGAGAAAAAGTAGATGATCAAAACTATGAATAGGAAAATGACAACAAACTCACAAGTATCAAAAAGTGAACCTAAAAAACAAAATTCAAACAAAAAAAACTGAGCAAACAACTAGAACTGGAACAGAATCATAGAAATAGAGATCACATGGAGGATTATCAGCATGGAGGGGTATCCAGGAGAATGGGGGAAAAGGTACAGGGAATAAGGAGCATAAATGGTAGGTAAAAATATACGGGGGGGGGGGTGTTAAAAATAGTATAGGAAATGTAGAAGCCAAAGAACTTGTATGTATGATCCATGGACATGAACTAAGAGACTGTGCATAGTAGGGAAGAAAGGGAAGAAAAAAATGGGACAATTGTAATAGCATAATCAATAAAATATACTTTAAAAATAAAATAAAATAATATGATAACAATAGGAACTAATATTGAAGTTATAGCATATATTTAATTAGTTATATATTTTTTTATTTCTCATTAATTTTTAAATAGGGTGTATTAATCAGGGTTCTGTAGAGAAAAAGAACCATGAGGATACATATATGTATATATATATAGATGCATATATCAGTTATTCTAAAGAATTAACTCACGTGACTATGGAGGCTGGCCATATTCTGTAAAGTAGGCCAGTAGTCTGGAAACCTAGAAAAGAGCCAATTTTTCAATTCAAGCCAAAATGCTATGTGCTGGCCGAATTCCTTCTTGCTCAGGGGAGGTCACTCTTTGTTCTACGAATACCTTCAGTTGATTAAATGAGGGCTACCCACATTATGGAGAGCAATCTACTTTACTCAGAGTTCACTGGTTTAAATGTTAGCCTCATCCAAACACACAGCCTCACAGAAACATTCAGAATGTTTCACTAAATAGCTAGACACAATGGCCCAATCAAGTTGACATAAATTATTAACCAGCATAGAAAATAAGCATAAATCATATCTTAAGATATTTACAAGTATAATAAGAGTTAAAAATATCTGTAGTTTTATTGTTCATAATATTCCAAATAGTACTAATACTAGTGTGGTTTTAGCTTATATTTACAATTGAATAAAATGCTAAATTTTAGTCTGAGGTGAGTAAAGCAGTACCATAATAATTTTTCCATTCATGTTCACAAACTTTGTAAATTCTCTCATGGATACCACATTAAGAAACCTTGTCATTTTTTTTAATTCCACTTTTTTGGTTTAGCTCTTCTTATTCAAATCATAGATTTGCTACAAGCCATTCCATCATAGGCAAAATCTCTATATGAATTAACAATCTTCACAATAAAATTGCATGGGTGAATTCAGTTTTTATTCTTATAAGAATCTGTATTTAGAAAAAAAGAATATTAAATATTCTTATAAGAATAAAAGCCTGATAAGGCACACAAAATAAAAAATTTTTGGAATTTGATTCAAATTGGGGTTGATCCTAAAGCTTATACTCTTACTCTGCATGAATGTAACCTTACCATATCTGCAGGGTATCAGGAAGAGATTTTGAACTAATGTGAACAGTATTTGCATGATCTACCTTTATTAATCTCAAAAGAATTTAAACTAAAACTAAACAAGTAAACATAAATAAAACAAAATACCATGTTTTTTGGACTATATGATGCACTCCCCCCAATTGGGAGGAAAAGGGGGTGCCTCTTATAGTCCAAACGTAGCTTTACATTTGCATTGGTGAAATATTATGTTATTTATGTTATTAAATATTTTACCACATTTTTTTGCTTCAAAATTTTTTTCCTATTTTCTTCCTCTATAACCTAGGTGTGTCTTATGGTCCAAAAATATGGTAATCATAAGCTCATAAGCTGAGTGCCTACAGATGCTGGGAAAAACTTATTTCCAGTTTAATTCTTCTTACAAAAAGGGAATCTTGTATTTTTTTATTAATTCAATAATAATAGCATTTCATATATTGTTTGCATTGCTGCTGCCTGCAGACCTGTACAGGGATTCTCCCACAATGTTTAACTCTGACTTCACTATGATATTTCTGACTTTATGATACTGGCTCAAGATCCACCAAGATCTGGAGTAACTCTGCAATGTTAAGAGTTTTGTATTTATAGTAAAACTTGTGTTTGACTTCATCTTACAATGTTAATTTAAATTAAAGATATAGCATAAAACTGTATCTGAAGTCCAATGGCAAAACTATTGTCAGTGTAACTCTGTTAGAGAACAGATCCATTTGGTCCTATATTGAAGTGATTTGCTGTACAAAATGTATATAACGTTAAAAATAGATCTAAATTTTATTGAGTTATTTTTTAATAAAAATTTTATTTATTTACTTTTAGAGAGAGGGGAAAGGAAGGAAATAGAGAAGGAGAGAAACATCATTGTGTAAGAACAGTTGCCTCTCATAAACCCCCAACTGGGGACATGGCCCACAACCCAGACATGTGTCCTGACTGAGAATTGAACCAGTGACCTTTTGGTTTGCAGGCTGGGGTTCAATCTACTGAGCCTCAGCAGTCAGGGCTTTCTATTGAATTTCTTAAACAACATGAAATTAACATAGTACACAGAAATCTTCTTGTATTCTTTTTCCTTATACTTCCCAGCTTCTCCAGCAGGTATCTTCTGAACATATTTCTACCTTTCTTAATCGTCTTTCCTGCATTTAAAAAAAAAATACTGTATGAAGGTAGAAGGGAAAAAAGACTGAATAAGTAAAATCAGCTTTCTCTTTAAAAACAGGGGCTGCAGAAGGGCTGAGAATTCTTATATTTTAATTATTTTTATCCATTTATATATACTATTTATTTATAACAAACCATAGAACTTAGAATGAAGCTTCTAATAAAATAGTCTTTTTTTCCTAAGGAAAATTGATTTAGAAAGTTCTTCTAAAATTATAATTACATATATTCCTTGACAAAAATTTTATTTCTAAAAATGTTTTTATAGAGTATTGACCATGTAAAAAGTAATATAAGTTTAAGGTTACTTATTACTGTAGCATGTGAAGCAACACATTATTGGAAACAAGTTAATGACCAGCAATGAATGGATGATAGATGCTAGACACTTTTGTTTAAAAAATTCGGAGACTGTATGTGTGTGTACACATGTATATATATTTTTTCTGCATAGAGAATATTTGGGAGGATACAAGAAACTGATGGTACCCTGCCTTAGAGGAGTGAGTGGCCATGGGACAGAGTGGGAGAAAACTTGTCATTGAATATTGTCCTTCTTTTCTTTTAGATTTAAAGTTAGAAATGCATTGTCTATCAAAAATTAAAATTATTTAAAATCTTGCTTGGTTTACAGACCTTCTACTGTTCTGATTTGTCTTCCAGGGCTATGACATGTGCGTCCCCTGTGATTTGTACTGAACAGTCTGTTCCTCTCCTTATTATCTTTTTTAGTAACCAATGAGAGGACTAGGTCAATTATTCAAAAATCAATATGTTATTAAATATCTTAACCTGTGACTCCCAAAACAAGTCAATTTGCTTTTAACAGTCCAACTGTGATCTGGGGACTTCATCCTGCAAATTGGGGAAGTCCATAATTCCACCAAGCCCCTCTTCTTGGGTCCCTTAGAAATGTTCACTGTTCCTTTTTATCTGTCCTTGGATCACTTGTCATCCCCACCAGCCACTTTTGTTCTAAAATTTGTTCAGAGAACTTCAGTTTATCATCATTTAATTGTTGCCTTTTCCCAGTTCTTCTTAATCTCTGTAAAAATGTACCCTAAGTGTGAATTTAGTCCCCAGTTTTAAGTTTCTAAAATCTGAAATATAGTTTAAGTTAGTATGCTGTGTTTAACAAAAATGCACTGAATGCTTAGAGTAAACAGAAGTATGAGAGCAGAGAGGAATTAAAGTACTGCTAGAAGCAGTTTTTCTTAGGACTCAGCAGGCCTTAAATCCACCTCTGGATATGGCCCTAATCTACACAGGTTTTCACAAATTGCAGCCCACCAGAACTCTCATTATGAGAATGTCCACATGTTTCCATGTTTCTGAGTCTAGGTTTTAACTATCTTAGCTCCAAATGAAGTCTCCTTTTTTCTGCTTTAATACCTAGTAATCTCAGGCCCAGAACGGTGTCTTTTCAGGACTGAAGCATAGTCTCAGGCTAAACAGAGATATGTGTCTTTCCACCAAATATTCCCTCACAAGGGGTGCAGAATGGGAGCAATGCCAAGAGGTACTCATGGGGCAGTTCTTCCTTAAGAAGAGAGCTTAACAATGTCTAGATGTGCAATGTTCCTGAATTTAAGTGGATGTTTGGTTGTATCTTATGAACGGGATGTGTATTATCCCTATTAATAATGGTGCATATCTGTCAAAAAAATTTTACTAATTATATCACTTAACACTTAAATCTACAATATCTGTGTTCTGATTGTACTGCCATCAGGGTTTCTCCCAGAACCATGGGTGGATATTTGCCTTTTATGTGTGAAACTTAAAAGGTGCACTTACTGATTTCTCTAAAGAAAAAAAAAATCTTGCTTAAAGGTAAATTGATGTCTTCGCCATCAGAAACCAAATACTGCTAGCAAATTTTAAACAGCCAGTGTCCTGCACAAAGAAAATCAAACTAAACAAACAAACACAGGTTCAAAATCAATCAATCAATCAATACAATTCTGTTTTACCCACTGCACTTGTTAACCTTAGGATAAAACAGCTTTCCTGTTCTCTAATCTGAAGCTAAGGAACTGCCTTTTCTCTGCAGCAGTTTTCCCTCCATAGGTCACGTTCTATCTTTCCTTTAGGATTAGAGTCCTTTGCTCCTTGAAGATGGAACAATAGAGAAAGGAGACATTTACTTTTTCATCCCCCTCCAAACACATACACATACACACTTGAGTACCTGGGGTCCCATCCCCACAGCCCCTGTAAAGTTTAAGAGAAGCTGGTGTCTTGAAATTTATAGGCAACATTCTTTACAACCTCCAACACCAAGCTGATTTCATCTCTATCACTGGACATTCTAACACAGCATCTGCTGATTTAAAAACAAAACAAAACAAAACAACAACAACAAAAAACAGGACCATGGATAGTTTTTTGTTTCCCCTCGCAATTTTTTTTCTGCTTCCTAGGCGATGGAGGAAACGATGTGAGCATGATCCAGGTTGCAGATTGTGGGACTGAGGAGGGGAGGGGAAGGCAGCCTTGCTGGCGGCGGACTTCTCCATCACACAATTCAAGCACCAAGCACTTCGCAGGCTGCTGCTCATGGTGCACGTGTGGAGCAGCTGCAAGAGGCCCACGGTGCTGGGTTAGTTCATCATGCACTCAACGGGGCCTCATCATCTTCACCATGCAGGCCGTGTTCTCCTCCATCTGCTACTTCATGTCTGTCCCCCTTACTAGGGGTTCCTCATTGGGGGCTACATGACCATCTACACCATGTTTCCAGTGTTCTCGCTGGTTCTGGACCAGGGCGTGAAGCCAGACATGGCTGTGCTGTACCCAGAACTGTATAAGGACCTCACCAAGGGCAGATCCTTATCCTTTAAGACCTTCATCTGGGTTTGATCAGCATTTACCAAAGCAGCATCCTCATGTACCGGGCCCTGGTGCTCTTTGAGTCTGAGTTTGTCCACGTCGTGGCCATCTCATTCATGGCCCTCATCTTCACCAAGCTGCTGATGGTGGCACTGACCATTGGACATGGCTCTGGCTGATGGTCGTGGCAGTTGCTCAGCCTGGGCTGCTATGTAGCCTAACCTGCTTTCCTAAATGAATGTTTTGATGTGGCCTTTATCACAACAGTGACCTGCATGTGAAAAGAGTCGGCCACCTTGGTAGTCAGCTGTCTCCCACTCCACGTCCTCAAGTACTTCAAGTGCAAGCTATCCCTGCCCAGAGACTCCAAGCTGACCTCCCAGTGCCAGCCACTGGCCGGCACCTTGTAGTTCCTGTGGGGACAGCTGTGCAGTGACCAGCAGGATAGCAGGGCAAGTGCATGGAGCCTCAGGAGTGCCCCCTTTTTATTTTTCAAAAGTTCATATTCATATTGAACCCACTCCCATTTCTGTTGAACATGAACCCTAATTATTTTAGTGACTCTAAAGCATTCATTTTACCGTGGTTCCTGAGAATTGAAATGAGAGAGTATTTAATGTCCTGCGGTTTCCCAACATTCAAGTGCTTCCTTTGCTGTTGTAACATAGAAAGTCATCTATGTTCAACTAGAATAAAACTCAGGGACTGGAATACAAGAAAGTAAAAACCACAAGAGGACCCCCTCTAGGATGAGGTTCAATTTTTTTAAAAAATGTAAAAAACATGCCCCCTTTTCTCCATAGCTGGCCAGGAAATATAGTCCAATGATCTCTCTATGAAGATGTATGATTTCCTCATAATAACACTAATATATTAACTTGTGCTTGTTCATTATTTGCAGCACTACTGGCCTAGGCTGCACTCTGCCTAGTATAGCTCTAGTCCACAGTAGGTGCATGCTAAATATTTTGTGAAAAAAAGATGAATATTCACAGTATATAAAATACCTTAAGGGTTTGAGCATTATTTAGCACTAACATTGGGAATTCTAATCCCATTACCTGGGCCACAATAAAATATCTGGATAGGTTTGTCTAGAGAACAACAACAACAAAACCAATACAGAACAAATAACAATGTGCATGACACAGGCTAAATTTACTAGCTGGAGAGTTGTGAAACATATATATACTCCCCCTGTTCCAAATGTATTTCAGATGGCTGACAGGGCACATAAAATACAAGATGATAACACATTGTTCTAAAACATGAGAAAAAAAAGGAGAAATATAAAATAATATTGTCCATAGGTCCTAGAAACTTTGCAGCGTTTCCAGGAAGAAACAGGAGTAGGTTTGAGCCTTTAAGAAGAGATTTAAATATTCAGAGTGGTGGGGGTGGGAACAGAAGGAAGAGGAGAACACAAAAAGCTGGGTACTATGTTAAAACAAGAGAATGGAATGAATGTATTTAACATAAGTCTGGGGGTAGGGGTAAAATTTATTTGTGTGTGAGGAGTTCCCTTTAGGGAAAATAAAGTTATGAAAACAAAGTTAGGACAGGCCCCTTCATGGCTCAAGCAAGTGAGATGTCCGGATACTTCAACTTCATTAGTTTCTAGGACCTGCCTGTACATGTGGTAAGGTGGACTGTCCAAACAAGAATCAACATGTTTTTGTGGGAACAAGGAAAGGGGAGGCTGCAGAGAACAAATAAGATGCAAAAGACTAAGATCTCAGAATGTTCAATTTAAGTTTGATTTTATAAACAGTGAAAAGCTTTCGGATATTTTCCCAAAATATCCTGAAATATAAAAACTAGTACCTTTAAAAGATTCATTTAGGGAGAGAGTATATTTATTAGAGAATTGAGGCAAAGAGACCTGTTGAAAAGATATATGTGTAATTCATGAGGTGATAAACATTTTAGCAGACTTTGTGCATTGTGCCATAACAGGAATTATCTTCTTTATGAAAATGACACATTTTTCACTGGTGTTCAAAGTAGCAAAATATGAGTATTATGTTAAAAGAAAAAAGTTACATGTGGGGAGGAATATTATTTCTATTCAAGCCATTTTATTTATTGAGTCTTTGAGAACAATAATTAATAAAGTTTTTATAGTTCACAGCTAATAATTATTAGATAAGTTAGATATAACATTCTCCATCTGAGATATTTTAAACCAAATGTTAAAATCACTAAGAATTTTTTTGCTTTGATTTTGATTGACATGCACCTAAAGATATAGGACCGGGTGTGCTCGGAACTACGATAGGTTTCCCTGGGAACTTCAGGCAGAGATCGGCTCCTTGCATCTTAGAGATCTGTACAGAAAAACTGAGGCATCCTGTCCAGTTTCTTCACTTGGCAAATAAAGCTAAAATTCAGTTTCTTTTTAGTATTGCAGGAAAACAGTATGTTTTCTAACAGAATGTCAAGATACTTTCTTAAATTAGATAAGATCAAAATTTAAAAAGTAATGATTTGGGAGAAGGAGCTTTCTGATGAGTCTTAAAAAGTCTTATAGAGCTGTTTTTCTAAGGAAAAATCAGCATACTCTATTAGACATGCTCTATTAAGTCCAGACTTTTGGATAGAACTTGGGAAAAAAAGAAATGTTAAATTAAAGGAAAAACTGGAGAGACATCTTTTAAAAAACACATGCCAAGTACCATAAATGGATGTTAAAACTATTGGAGAAAATTTGGGGGGGGAGGCGGACAGAATATTTATCAATAAAAAGATATCACCCTGCAGATTACTTACCAGCTGCAAGGGGACAATAAGGTACCATGTACCACCTAGATTGGAATCTGGTTTAAAAAAAGCAGGCAGTCATTAAAAAACATTGCAAGGTGAAGGGAGGCATCTTGAGGAATTTGAATATGAGGTAGTTTACCAGGAGTTAAGTGTAAAGATGACTCTGTATTTAATTGTAGTTTGGGCCACTTGCTACCACTGCAGTTGGTATTAACGCAGGATGTGATGTGATACAATGTGTGTGTGTGTGTGTGTGTGTGTGTGTGTGTGTGTGTGTGTCTGCAATAAGAACAACAAGGAGAGGTGGAGAGGATGTGAAGTCTTTCTGAGACTCCATTAGGATCCTGTGCCAAGTAGGAGAGGTTAAAAGACAAAAGAGAGATGGGATGTTGAGCCTGAAAAACAAGCAGATATTTATACTACACTATTCTCGCATTTTATAGCCTCTGATTTCTAGTGTTTGTTCTTCCACGTTTAAGACAGCATTCCTCCCACCGCTCTGTTTCTCTGGGGTCCTTTCGACTTTTTCTGGAGGCTACCAGAAGAAAACTCAAAAATGACTGTTCTTTTTTATACAGAAACATTATAAGTTTTCATTCAGTCCATGCCAATTTCAGCTTTCACAGGCAAAAAGGATTGTCTAGGTATTTCATTAAAAAATTAAGAAATAAGAAATTAAAAATAAACAAAAAAGCTTCTTTCTCAAGTTTCTACCTTTAGCAGCATAAAAAAGCATGAAGAAAGCTTTGAAATGTGAGCTTCTTAAAAAAAGGCTTCTTTTTTACAATTACTTCCTCTTTCACATGATATCTTTTGGCCAGGGAGGGGATTTTTTTCTCTTTTTGTCTAATAAAAATTCTGGTGTTGAGACTTCTTCCCCTGCCACTCTCCCCATGTTCTTAATATCTGTATACTGATTCTACTTGTGGCTTATAAATACTACAATATTTCTAGGCTCTAGACTCTACTTGCACACCACTGCATTTGGTGAATAGATTTGTGTTTTTACTGATCTCTAGGCTTAAGCCTTCGATTCTTCTGTCTATTGGTATTTCTTTTGTCATTCCCTACAAAAACTTTTATTGAGAGTTTTTTCAATAAATACTAAGATCATAGAGGCCAGAAGCATGGCAGAGCCACGGTCATTGTTGCTGGGTGACAAAGGTAAAGGCAATGAATTGAAGGTCTAGGCTTGAGCTCTGGGTCCCAAAGGCATAGGATTGTTCTTACTGTGCAAGCTTCTGTTGGGCAGAACGTTCTGCATGACCACATGACTATGGCATATCTGGAAATATTCTCCTTCCCACATTTTTGGGACATCCAATGCCTTCAGGTGTTTTTCTTACAGGCCCCGTTGCCATATATGAGAAAATAATTGTTCTGTTTATCAGTCTGTCCGTAAAAAGTTTATTACTCCATGAAAATCTGCCTTTCATTTTATCCATTGCATCCTGTCCGTACAGGTCATTCCCATTGCCTCTTGCACACTCAAGGATGCTAAAAATCAGGGAGGTCAAATGACATCGGCTCACAGATCACACTGCCGAGAGAAAGGACTGGGTTTTCTGCCTCTGGCTTTAGTCATTGCATGATGTTATAGCACAATGTTAAACGTTATTTGAAATGTTATCATTATGCTTATACATGTCCCTCCAGTTGTCATGTCTAGCCCCGCTCACAAGTGGTGTCACCTAGCACCATTTATTGCATTGGGCAGAAGCACAGGAGCAAGAATTTCTTCTCTGTGTCCCAACAGTGCTGACGGCTGTGAAGCTGTACTGCTCAGGAGAGCTCCTGAGAGTTCACAAGAAGCTGCTCTCCAACCGCCAAGGAGAGGAATCCGATCAACACTGCAGCCACACTTCCTGCCGCCCTTCTTCCTTTTACGTGAAGGGTCTCTTCTAATGAAATGTGGATATAGGATAAATTCTCCGAGTGGCAAAAGAGCCTTGATCTGCAGAGAAAAAGAAAACATGATTATTTTAAATCATTCACTCTTCTCCCCTAACCTCCTTTAATCCGTCTAAGGGCCCTAACATTCATGTCACTGAACTATTTTTGTCCACCTCACTCCAGAGATCAGTCTTATTAAGCTTGTCCCAGAAGGTAATATTTAGAATGTCTGTAATTGGATTCAGAGAGTATGGCTATCTCCTCTTAGTGCTTCATTTGAACTTCCCACTATCTCTGGCCTTCAGTCATCAGAATCAGCGATTCTCAACTGCTGTTCTTGTGGTGTGCCGCAAGAACTTTTAAAGCATGCAATACCTGACTGTGTAGTCCTGGGCCCTGCCCTCTTTTCCCTTAGGTTGTCAAATTAAACAATGCCAACAGCCAACACAACAATAGCTGTCTGATGTAAATGAATCAAAATTGTACCTATTTTTGTCAGGTCAACAAAATAAATATAATATAGTTCTTGGTGTGCCACATAATTTTATAAATTAGTTTGTGTGTGCCATGAGGTGAAAAAAACTGAAAGTTGCTGATCAAAATCAGAGGCTATTTTTTAGTTCCAACTATTTTTGAGTTCCAGTGAAGTTCTCAATGCTATGGTTATGTATACAAAAAAAAAAAAATAAAAGCATAAAACTGCAATTTTCCTTAAGAAATTTACAAGCTTGGTTGGAAGTTAAAATTGACTAACTTTAAAGAGAAAAAGTTTATAGGGGAACATACTATAGACCAGTTGTAATATAGTAAACTGGGCAGGTGCTTAGAAATAGAGATAGATACAAAGTAATGAGAACTTGGAGACTGATCGCGATGAGTGAAAAGGAAGCATATTCTGGGTAAAGCTTCTCCTCTGGAAACTGGAATGTCAGTGATAGCTGGGACAGGAATGTAAACTCGAAGGCGTGGAGTCTAGCCCTGTGTTTGGGATTTGTAGACTGAGAAAATGATCATGGCACATTCCCAACGATCCCAGTGTCCAGATTTTCTTTGGAATTGTGGAGCAGCCATCGACAGACGCTCTTAGAAAATTTTCATCAGTTCCAAATTGCTAACCAGTCTATTCTTGACAATATTTACTCCTTTGAAAAGGAGTAAACAAACACTTATGGATCTTTTTCTCCAACTCTTGTTCTTAATAGCCTTCTCATTTGATGGTAGTACTGACTAAAACTATCAATATCTTTGAAATAAGCAACTTTTACCATTTGTTAAGCTGCAGTTAGAAAGAAGACTGATGGTCATAATTACTCCTATCTACCTCAGGAAATAAATGGGGTAAAAGCTACATTCAAAGTGTCTTTAGAGATTCTAAACATATAATCCTAGAAGCCAGCATTTGAGCAATTCAAAAGACAGAACACACTTTCTAGATGTTCTTCAAAATTTTTATAAGTCCTCAGAAATATGTTGGTAGCATACTTCAAAAAATTTAGACCATTTTAGTCAATGGGCTAAACTTTCACTGATGAACAGAAGAGAAGGTTTTATGCTTGCAGTAATAATACAACACTTTGTACTTCTGATAACACTTTTATCTGAGGAACTCAAGGCACATTAAAGGAAAAAAGAAATAAGGGGAATGGGAGTAATAATAGCACAGTTAAAGCAAGTATAGAAATATTCTATATAGATCAAGGTCAAGAATTTCCAAAGTGGTTACAATAATGTAACTGCATAGTTCCTGATCTCATACACAAATGTAGCAGCCCCTGCAGACTGCAACAGAAAACTCAGTGTAGAAATGGAAACTACAAAAACATTCTCCGAAAGAACTGTCTTGCTAAAGCTCTTTAGGACAGAGTTTTATAATATCATTTGAACTCTGGTGCATAGCTTCTCTATTCACTAGTGAAGTTGGATATTACTGTCCCAATAGTAAAAAGAAAAAGATAGGCTCCAGGTTAACATGATCTAGCACCATTACCTCCATGACAATTATATAAAATGCTAACAAATTCAGCCACAAAGGATGGAGGTGATTATCCTAAGTGTTCCATGAGTCTCTGTGAAATTGCAATAGGGATTATGCTAAAATTATATGTGGTGAAAAACTTAAGAAAGCCTGTCCACAGTTGCCCTTGTGGAAATTCAAAATATATTTACTCAAACCTGTATGCATTTCCCTCACCAAACACTTTGTAACATTTTGGGGGACACACATTTTTAACACAGTTTAGGAAGAGTAGTATGGTGAAAATGAAATTCCTCCAGACATTAGAACTGGTTGTGATGTCAACAACTAGATGTATGACTGTAGAGAAAACATTTAGGTTTTCTAAGCCTCAGTTTATTTGCCAATAAAATGAGGATTTTGTAGTAGATAGCATAATCTTTAGTTCTTTTTGGCAATAAAACTCTGTGACTCTATTTGAAGCATTCATTTAGAGCTTAACATCTGTAAATACACCATATGGACCTTATGCTAAATTCAGGAGAATTTATAAGAAAGTTCAATTCATAAGAAAAATACCCATCAGTATAATGATACAGACCTATCTACACTCTCTTATTCAGGTAAAATTTCTTATTTTTGCAAATAAAGAGTTCATCAATTTCTTTTATTCCTCATGAACACCTTACTAAGTGTTATTTTTGCAGCTATAAAATTATGTAAAAGTTTGGTTAAATGTAATTTCTAGAAGATAGTACTTTCTATGGAAGACCAACATATTCTATCGAAGGAGTGTCTCCAGCAGTTAACGCTCTGTTTAATTTCCAGGTGTCAGAAGTGAAGCTGTTAACTAGTTCATCAGTGCATTGGGAGCACACAGTGTTCCTGTTTGCAGAAAAGGTTGCTGTAGAATGTGGTAACGCAGAAAGGCCCTGAGTGTCTCCCTTGACACTTCAGTTAGGTCTTCTGTTTAGTCATTTTGAGCCAGAGAACATGCTCAGAGTTGTGTGATCAGGAAGAAAATGTACTCAAATGATCTTTTGGAGCCACCAAAATGGAAAGCTATAGTAGAAACTTCCAAAAGCATTTATTGAGACATTTCACTGATCCTTTAAGAATATACCCCAATATTTCTGCTCTATCTAGATAACATGCATTCTACTAGAGTGGCTTCTAAACCTGGGTGCACCTCAAATCACCTGAGGATATTTACAATGAAAATCTAGGTTCCAGCAGATCCTACTGTATCATATGGTCTGAAAGTGCATCCTGGGATCTTATTTTGTAAAGTTCCTCAGCTACACTCACCCACTCTGTTTGGCTTCCAAATGCAGACTGGTGAATATGGAAGCAAAAATGGAACATCTTGTTTTATAGGATGTTAACTTCTTAGAAATGGTTACACTTCTACATGGCTAACGGAAAAGTGTGCAAATTCTGAGAGTTGTTTAAGACAACTACTATCAATCTTACAGCTATCCATGGACACTGCTAATTAGCTAGTTGTTGTCATGGTTAATCAGTTACAGTTCCTTTAAATTAAGCACCTTTGGCCATTTGTATAATCATATTTTGTGACTATAATTTACTCACCTGCTAGAAAAAAACTGTGGGTGGGGGAACTATTTCCTCATTAGAGGAAATGACAAGCCCAATTTTTCAAAAAAAAAAATATGAACATCCTTCCATATGAGGGTTGAATCCAATAGAGAATGCTATTTTTGCACAAAAAAAGGACATATTTGAGTCTCTCTGACAATAGTGGTTTGTATGTCATTGGATAACTCATATGAATCCCTCTGACCCTTAGTATCTTTATCAGTAAAGTGAGAATGGATGGAACAGCCAGGAGGAAAGAGTAAGACAGAAGAGATAATTGTAGGTGCTCTTTCAAAAGGAAGGGACAATAACATTGACTGAGTGCCCATTATAAAATGCCAGATCCATTTATTGTTACTTCTAAAATATCATCTCATATAATCCTCACAAGAACACTGAAAAATGTTCATTAATATTGTCATTAATATAGAGGACTAGAGAGATAATCAAGAGGTATAGAGGTGACAGGTTGGAGACATATTTATTCCCACTACCCTGAAACCCTACTAATATGATATTAAATGGAGTTGTAAAAAAAGACATATATCCACAAAAGCAGTGAGAAAAAACATAGACAACTTCTATGTTTAGAAGATAGAAAGCAAATGGGTGAATGATAACCACTTAGCAGATTCTAGAAAGTTACATCATAAATCAGCAGTGACAAATTCTAACAAACCTACCTATTTATGATTGATTAAAAGCTCATGCATGAAGTATTTTGTCACCTTTATCCACTCTACCATTGCACATAGCAAGGCAATTGTTTCTCTTTGCCCTGGCAGAAGACTGGAAATCTCTTCTCTGGAAAAGGTAAAATGGAAAGATTGTGGCAAAGCAGTATAGTCCAGAGTAAGGTCATTGTATTGAATACTAGGTATTAAATTAGAGATTACATATGAAAGTGAGGTCCTCTTATATTTTTATCCTACTCATCTCCCAGACTACTGGCAGTCAGACTCCAACCTTTAAGACAAAACATTAAAAAGATCTCCATGGAATTTAACTAGCTTAAGAGGAAAAAAACCCTAAAGATAACAACATTTGGATTATCTGTCTTACCTGTGCAGCCAGACCCCACAATGAAGAACACTAAAGACCCAACACTAAAGAAGCCCTATCATAGGCATTGAATTTCTAGTCAACTGGTGACTGGCCATTTTTTATTATGAGCAGGCAACCAGGAATCATCAGGCAATGAAGGAAATTCTCTACCATTAGAGCCTAAGAAAGAATTTTACATGCAGAAGACTTTCTTTGGAGGAAATTGAAACACTGTAAGAGAAGAAAGATGAAAAAAAAAACATAAACAGAGAGATATGAGGGGTGTTACTTTTATAAAATAAGGACATAGTGCTGTTATAGTTTTATAATTGAGAACAAAGTACTACTTCAAAATTTAAAATATAATGTGGAAATAAAAAAATGGCTTAGAAGATAAAGGTGAGGAAATCTCCCCTCAAAAAAGAAAAGAAAGATACAAATAAGGAAGGAAAATAAGAATATTAGAAAACCAGTTCAGAAAGAGAAAATAGAGAAAAAGCACAAGAGATAATCATCAAATAAATGGTGAAATAATATTTATCAGACCGAAGAACATGTGTTCAGACTAAGACATTCTGCTGAGTAACAAACACAATGTATAAATCGAGGTCTGTGCAGTGACAATCATCACGAAAACTTAGAACACTGGAGTAAAAAGAATATGCAACAATTTTCAAGAAACAGGGCTCTATAAAAATGATCAGGTATTAAAAACAGAATTGGACTTTTCAACAACATTAATAGAATCTTAAAATTAATGAATAAATGACTTCCAAATTTTGAGGGAAAATAAGAACTTTATTCTCTCTCAATAAAAATAGAACTTTATACCCAATGTATATAAAGACAATAAACTATGTAAATATAAAATGAATAAAAATATTTACCTCTTGCCCCTGGCTGGCGTAGCTCAGTGGATTGAGCATGGGCTGCGAACCAAAATGTTGCAGGTTCAGTTCCCATTCAGGGCACATGCCTGGGTTGCAGGACACGGCCCCCAGCAACCGCACATTGATGTTTCTCTCTCTTTCTCTTTCTCCCTCCTTTCCCTCTCCAAAAAATAAATAAATAAAATCTTTTTAAAAATATATTTACCTCTTAGCATACTTCCTTTGAAAGTCATTGAAGTATATAAACCATAAAAATGAATGAATAAAGAAAGAGGAAGACAATGGGTGGAGTGAACAATGTATTTAACTGAAGAAACAGGTAAAGAGAATTTCCCGAGAACAAGATCCCATGACAGCTGATCTCTGCATTTAGATTGGAATGAATAAGAAGGCTACATAAGTGATTGCTGCACAAAGATGAAGTACATAGAATACCAATTATGTTTTAATTCATTGAGAGGATTAAATGATTGGCAGAGAGTTTGGATTTCAACTAGCAAAAGAAAGAAAATTAAGCAATCTATAAACAAAACAATTATTAAATGTGAAAAAAACTGGATTGTGCCAGAAAGAAAAAAGACACCATCTATCATATGACTCAGAAGTAAATAGGTTTGCATGTTAAAATAAACACTGAATGTGTCTACACAAAATTCTGACATGTCTACATTAAGAGAATGAAGAATAGAAACTATAAATATGGCTGGACCCAGATGGAGGAAGAAGACTGAACAAGAGTGAGATTCTCATCTTCCATAGCTGGAAGTCAGTAGCTAAGGCCTAAATCTGAAATTAAGCAGTTAAACAGATGTCTCTGGGAGCAGGAAGTGGGGAAGATAGTGGAGAAGGAGGGGTAACTGATCTTTTTTTAATATGTCTTGTGGAAATATTAGGCTCTTAAAACTATAAGATATGTTAATTTGATAAGGAGTTATATTAAAGTCTATTTTTGAATATTGAGTCATTTCTAGTCTAGACGTCATTGTGATTTGGAGATCTTGTGATACACTCTGATATTTGTTACTGATGCACACCAATAGAAGTGCTATGTATCACTACAGCATTGTTTGCATTGACATGTCTATATAGGAAATTCTCTGAAAGTGACCATAAATTTCTTAAGTCTTCTATTGCAAAATGATGACTTTACAGATAAGGTAATATGTTTGTATTGTATGGCCAAATATGATACTCTATTATTTTAGAGGTGGTGTTTCAAAAAAATAACAACTTTCAAAATGAGGGATCAGTTTCCAAGAATTGTTGCCAAACCATTTTTGGATCTATTTTCTTTAAAAAAAAGATTCTGTGGGTGAACTCTAAGCATGAACAGTAGAATGTAGAAGGCCTGGAATAGCTCTTATTAGTAAGAGGAAGAAGATATCCTGTTTTATGTGCTTATAATTCTAAAGAACTCATTGAGTTTTGGAAAACTGTCTAGTAAGACTACAACTTTGCAAGCTGCTTGAAAACTTAAAAAAATTTTGTATTTTCATGCTCTCACCACCCACATTCCAGTTATGCAGTAATGGTACTTCTAGTACCTTGTAGAAATATAATACTAAGGATTTGTTTTAGAATTTCCAGTCACTAAAATTCCTATCATACCACAGTCTGGCTTTTATCATGTTCTAGGACTAGAGTCTGTTTTCCTTTCCACAGAATGCTGGAGCCCTATAATGGCTCCTGGGAAGGCATCACCGTTGATCTTGATCCCTGAGTCCACCCTGCCTCTAGAGGGTTGTTTATTCCATTCTTCTCCCCAGAAACTTCAACTCCTTCCTATTTTTTAAGGGAAAGCCCAAGACTCTTTTCATACATAAATCATCATTAGACTATTCTAACTATAAACATCTTACTTCTTGTATTGTTTTCTAAATTATATTTAAATTGCATTGTGACTTCTCATGTCAAAGCATTAGATGTTAACTGCTTAGTGTAGTATTTGGTTTTCACTTATATTTATGTTTATATTCTAAACCAAAAGATAAGCTCCTTGAGGGTAGGGGCCCTTTCAATATATTTTTATGTAACCTATGTGATGCCTGCATATAATCAACACTCAACTTTTTGTTGATTGAACTTCAGACTTTATTAATTAATGTACCAGAGAGTGCCTGGGGACAGCTGTGAATAAAAGAGACATTATAGTTACTCCAAAGGACATTTGCAGTCTACTGTAGAAAGTAGACATGATGGGTAAAATGATGGCACATGTACAATTACATGTAACCTATGAGAGGTCATGATGCTTTAAGAGCATTTAGTGTTAGGGAGTCAGGGAAAGTCTTCCTGAGGCTTGCTCTAATCTGTTCACTTAGGTAGACTATGTCAGACTGTATGGGGTAGAAATTTTTCCCAAGGCTGTGCCAGGTGAAAAAAAGCATAAAGCATTCAAGGAAATAAGACACCAGTGTGTCTAGAGTGCATGGAATAGAAGGTGAGAGAAAAAGATAGACTGGGATAGTTAAAGATGCATATGGAAAAGTGAAGGAAGGTATGAGCATGCAGTGACTCATAGTTATGTTAAGATTTTTACTTTTCAAGCTAAATACAAGGGAAACTCATTGAAATGTTTTACGTTTTGGGAATACTATAAGATTTGTCTTCCATTTTGAAAAGGTCACTCCAGTTGCAGCATGGATAATTGATTGGAGTGTCTAGAAATGAACTCAGGGGGAAAGAAAAGTTAATAGATTATTGCAGTCATGCAGGCCAGGGGTAATGTTATCTTGAAATTGGGGAGTGGAGAATAAAAGAGCAAGAAGTGGAGGAAATTAAGATATATATGAGAATAAACAGTGGGAAGTGTCAACAAAAATTCTTAGAATTCACATTTACACGAAAGAAAATACATTGTTAACATTCATTGAGATTGGGAACACTGAATAAAAACCAGGATTTAGAGGAAGCAAGGAATGAGGTAGGCTTTGAAACATACAAATGGAATGTTATAATCAGGTGTATGGTATGAAACACAGAGAAGAAATCTAGGTGGAAATAGAATTCTGTAAGTCATCTTCACATGGGTGGTAGTTAAAGCTAGCCAAGGAAATGCAGTTTAAAAGAAGACCTATCACAAAGCTGGGAGAACCTCCAACAGTTGGGAGCCAGGAGAATTATTCAGAAAGGGAAGATTATCCCATGAGAGACTCAGAAAGGAAAGAGTAGAGAGATAAAAAGAAAACTTGGTGTCAAAGAAGCTGGGGAGCAGAGTATTTCCAAGAGAATTGAGGGGTCAGTAGTATTAATGCCATGGAAAAATCAAGTTTGATAAAGATTTTATAACCATCATCACATTTAGTGGCATAGGAGAGCCATTGGCAACTTAACAAAACCTAAGATAAGGTCAAACTGAAATGTGTTGAGGTAGATGATGAAATGAAGGCAGCACATATTACAACTTTTTAACAAATTTGCCTGTGAAGTGGAGAAGAGCCAATAAGAACATATCTGTAGGGGAATACAGAATCAATTAAAGGAGTTTTATATATAATAAAACTAAATATATAATATATGAATTATGTCATAAAACTAATGATATTTCATCTGAATTGAATTTTAATGGAAATTACTAAAATGTTGGAAAATTGCAAACGAGTCCAGAAATTCTTTGCTAAGTGTACAAAATTTTCAAGGAAGGATGTCTTGGTACATTGTAAATGGAGATTCTGGTAAAAGATAAGTGTGTTCTTGTATTCATCGTAGCCATAATAATTTTTTGTTAATAGAATTAACACTGAGTTAGTGGCCTTGAGTTGGTATGTAGTTATTTTGCAATAAAAATACTTACTGAGCCTATTATTTTGAAGCACTTGTGGCATTAGATGAGAAAGTCAGAAATAGTTCTTATTATTAAAAGTAATAATAAGAACGATGGTTAATTTTTATGTGTCAAGTTGACTGGGTAATAGAGTGCCCTGATATCTGGCTAAACGTTATTCTTAGAGTGTCTGTGATAACATTTTGGAAGGCATTAATATTATTTTGGTAGAATTAGTAAACCAGATTGTTCTCCCTCATGTGGGTAGGACTGAAGTGAAGGCCTGAACTAAACAAAAAGCTGATCTACCCATGAGTAAGAGCAAACTCCTTCTGCTCACTGCTTTGAATAGGGACATCAGCCATTTTTCCTCTCTGCCTTTGCAGTTGAACTGGGTCTCAAATCCGTCGTTTTACAGACTAAAACTTATATCATCAGCTCTCTTAGTTCTCACATCTTTGTCCCTAGACTGGAACTATACCTTTGGCTCGCTGGGTCTCAACATGTCTAGTGCAAGTCTTAGATTTCATAGCCTCCATAATTGTGTGAGTCAGTTCCTTATAATGAGTTTCTTTTTTCTCTATACATACATCCTATTTTTTTCCTCTGAAGAACCAGTCTTATGTAGTGATTTTAAAATTATTTCAAAAAAGAAATTAAACATGTCTCAGAAACATATAAAACATGTTGGAAAACCTAACCCTGCTTCAGGGATAAGAAAAGTTTCCTTGCGAAGCGGTGTTTAAGTTGAATGATGGGTAGGAGTAGAGAGGCAAGGGCGAGATGAAGGACAATCCCTGTTAAGAACCTAGGAGATGGGAGAAGGAAAGTCTCTCTGTCTCTGTCTCTCTCTCTCAATTTGTATCTTGGAAAGAATGAATTAGCAAAGATCTTCTGCTAGTTTGGAGTCAAAAACTTAACAGAAATGTCAAGAATTTGCAAATAAAAGTACAAACTTGATTCAAGCATTAGAGCTAATGAATTTCTGAAGATAAATAAGAGAATTGGCTTTTATATGCCTGGATGAAGAAAAACTGAGTGATATTATAATTTCTTTAAAGTCCATGAAAATAATATACAAAGATCAATGATGAGCTTGTAGTTGTTGCAAAATAACAAAAAGTCATTTAAATAAATAGCAAAATATACTTTTGCATTAAATAGAAAAATATTCCTCTATACTCACTCCCAATGACCAATGAGTTACCTATATATTTAAAACCAAACATGAAATAAAATTTTTGATTAAATGAAAATATTTATTGATTGAAAAGAAGTTTTCTATGGATTGTTTGGTTAAATTGCCCAAATAAAACTATTATTTTTAAAATTTTTAAATCAATACAAGAATTACTTAATTAAATTTCCCTGAGAGACAAGTTTAACTACTGGTGTGACATTTGAAAAAAATAATAAAGTGAATCAATAAGAAATGCCTTATTTTAAAAAGGATAAATTGATAACTATGTATTTAAAATGATATAAAAGTTATTCCAGTAGGCAGAGGAAAACATTTAGGGAGCCCTCTGCCTACCACATAATTTCTACAATATGAACATTTTAGGTCTTTTAACTCTCTCTTAAGAACTCAGAAAAAACTTCTACAAACCTTTCTGTCAAACTTCTGTTACCTTTCTGTCAATTTTCTTCTTAGGATGTTGGCCACATACATTTTCTATAGAGCTTTTCCAATTTATTTTATTTTGTTATTGTTATTTTTATTTCTCACCTTGGGATATGTGTATTAATTTTAGAGACAGAGAGAGGAAGGGAGAGAGAAAAAGAGGGGCAAGAGAGAGAGAAAGAGAGAGAGAGAATAATTTCTGTGAGAGAGAGACATCAGTTGGCTGCCTCCTGAAAATGTGCCAACTGGCGATGGAGCCCATAACCTAGGTATGTGCTCTGACGGGGAATTGAACTCACAACCTTTTTTGGTCCAGCCAAGGCAAGGAACTTTTATAATTTAAAGATAAAAGCTCATACTGTAAGTCCTTGGCAATGAAAATTAGCAATGCAAATGCACCTAGAATAAAAACTAGCACCCAGACACCAGTATGGTTTAAACAAGAATATTTCCCCTTTGATGGAACCATTTACTGGCTACACATGATGATAAAAACAATTTGCCTTGGTTAAAATTAGTCATTACAGTTCATTTTACTTTAATAAAGATATATGACATTAATAAACATTTATAAAATAAAATACTTAAGCCTCTCAATGGGAATTAAACGCAATAATATTAAAAAATTAATCATTTGTTGAATGGTTACTGTCTGATAAAATGCATTTTATGATTGTGATGAGATTGTTTTTTCTTCCCCTTTTCACTACTTTTTCAACTATTCCTCCCAACCCCCACTCCAACTTTGCCTCATCCCAGCTTCCTACACCATCCTGGACCCAAAATATCTGAACCTAAATTCACAAAGCAGAGACATATAACCTAAGACTAGAAAAAGATAAGCATCTTTTTACCTTGTTAAGTAACACTTTTTGGCATTTATCAAGTGTTTATTCATTGTCAGGTTCTGTTAATTAATTATGAGAGCGCTAATAAATTACAGGGATGGGCAAAAGTAGGTTTGTGGTTGCGAATACACAAAGCACAGTTTATTCTTGTATTATTATTTATTAATTATTGTATTCTTTATTTATATTACAACTCTAAACCTACTTTTGTCCAACTTTGTATTATTATTTAACAAATGAAGAAATCAAGACACAAAAAAATTGATAACTTGCTCCAATTTATAAAGTACACATTTATATACCCATCTCTTTTATGACGAGAAGAATAATGATGGAAGTGGCCTAAAAGATTCCAGCTTTGAATCACAATGCAAAAACTCTGCCTATTGTTAACTCTGAGCTATTGGGACTACAGAAAGGAGCCCTAAGGACTCAAGACAGGGAAGGAGGAACAGGCTGATGATATAGGTATTATTTCATTTAGCATTAAAACCACCAATAGAGTGTTAGTAACATTATTTTACAGCTACATATATATTTCAAATTTCATAGAAATTAAATTATTTCTCCAAAGTCATATACTACATAAGTGGAATTCTGGAGATTTGAGCCTAGATTTATGTAAGCTCATATACTTAGCTACTGTCTCATACAGGTGATTTACAAAAACATAATAAAATACTTGGAATCCAGGGTGAACTTTTAGTGGGGTGCTGGGCATTGTCAGACCTCTGGAGTTTTTCTCATTTTAGAGGAGTGTGTTCCACTGACTGTCTTTCTCTTGATGAGGCTCTCTTATAAGTCTGTAGGGGTAGAAATTGATTATAGAAAAAAGACAGTAAAGCAAATTATTCTTGTCCATGGAAGTAAAATAAATAGTGTGAAACATAGATACAATTTATTTCTGTCCTTTGGAAAGATATATCCAAATATTACATTTTAGTGCTCTAAGCAGGCCATCAAACTATTAGAAACTGCTGCCTGTTTTTAAACTGGCCTATGAGCTAAGAATGGTCTCTAAATTCTTAGTGAGTTGTAAACACACACACAAAGGCACACACAGAGAATAAGATTATGTCAAGACAAATGTGGACTGCAAAGACAAAAAATATTTGCTCTTTAGTCTTTCACAGAAAAAGTTTACTGACCTGTACATTTCTTAGCAAATTTGTTTCAGCATTTCTAATTGCTCATATATACATCTATATTTATCTACATATATGTGAATGTGTACGTGTTGTCTTCAAATTCTTTTGACTAGTTACAACACCTTCTTGACCTCCTCATTAATTAATAAAATAAAATATTTGAAATGTATTCATTTTATGTTTTTATAAGTTGAGATTCTCCTGCTTTGAGAATTAAAACTTAGCAGCTCGATGTACATTTATAATTTTCATAATTTATTCAAATAAAGGGAAATTATGTAGAAATTTTCACTCAATCTATAAGAGCTCCTTAATTTAATTAATATAGTATAAAAAATCCAAGAAAAGTGATTTAATTTACTTCTCAGCATTTTCATGATATCATGTCTTTTATTGAAAAATAATTATGTTAAGCAATTCTACTGTTAATATACTTCCAAAAATAAAAAACTATAATTTTAAAATCAGTAATCTTGACTTCTGGAAACTTAGTGTTCATTAATTCAAAACAAAGTGTGTATTAATTTAATCTACAAATTAAGGATAATAATAAATATAGGAAATTATTACTCTTATTTTTAAGTGTTTTCCTATGTATGTAATTAAATTTATCAGAAACAACCTATATGGGTAGCTAATACATGCATACTTATACTTTAGTTTCTTTATTATAGTCTTTAATAGTTTGAAACAGAGTGACTACCGGATTTGTGTTGACTATTTCTCTTCTGCAGTTTTTTTCCAAGAAAAGTGAGAGAAAGAAAAGTAACCAGACCTTAAGTTCAGTTAAGTACATGTAAGATCACGATTTACTGATCATCCCAATAAAGACTGTGCTCTCCGTTGCCTGAATCAATGATGATCATTTATATAATGGTGAAATCCACAATGATCATTTTGTCAGGAACCTGGGACTTTTGCATTATATTAACGTGATCACCTTTAAGAATTAAAAAAATGAAATCACCATTTCATTTCACCATAATCAAATCACCATAACATTCATAGTGTTAGATTTTTCAACAGCCTTTCATACCACTTGTGAAATTCATATACTCTTAGTAAATTACCACTAAAATTGTGTGAATTTTCAAGTCTTTTTAAATTCTACACATGAAATTGGTGTAGTGTAACATATATAACAGATTTCTAAAACCCAATATATTCCAGTATTATTTTCTGCCCTATAACTTGTCATCTTTCATGCAACATATTTGTTTTATAACTCAAATGTTTTATGTAAGCTGAAATTTCTTTTTAGCTCAGATTATATTCACCAAATATTTTTAACATTGTTCACATTATGTTGAAGTCAAAGGTGAAATGAAATAGCTTTCCTGCAAGCTAACTAAGGATAGAGGATCAGAGAAGACAAGAAATTAAAGTTATAAGGATTTGTTCGGATTCTCAATAATGCATCCATAAGGGGCTGAGTGAGTTAACATTGACCTAAGAAAAAAAAACAAACACAAACTTAACATCAAAAAACTTTTTGGGAGAGAAACCAGCAAAATATCAAATGTATTTTTGTCAATATTGGAGTATAGGTTCTTGAAAAACACAAAATCCTACTGTAAGGCACTCACTTATAATTTGGGGCACGAGTACTGACACAGTATGGAGAAGTTCCCTAATTTCCATAGAGAAAAATATTTCCTATCCACAGGGCAAAATGAAGAGAATTCTGCGTGAGCAATAAGGAAGGAGTATTAATGAGGGAGACTGAGTAATTAAGAGAGACATAAATTTCTAAATATTCTATAAAGTATTGATCTTAAGATAGATATCTCCTTCATTTAGTGTGTCTTTTAACTTAATATGTTGAGATTAAATATTAAGATTAAAAAATTAAAATCAAAGAATGAAGCCCAGAAATCATACTCATGGGGCTTCTTTGTCTCTGATTATAAAATTAGTAAGGTATATGAAAACTGTTTCCTAAAATTAATTAAAATGAATCATTTAAGTATAAAATGTCCTTTGTTTCTGATGAATAGATAAAAGTAAAATAGTGTGAGGTAGAGTAACAAAATAGTCAAGGAAAAGAGAGGATTAATATGGTATCCTAAATTAAAAGTATACAACATACTAACTGAAATTACATTACATCCTTACTTTCTTTTTTAAAGTAGTACATCTCTTTACTAAATTGCTATTGCATAATGTATAATGAGAAAAAATACATCACAATTTTTTTTAAATTATAAAGAAGAGTCTAATTTTGGATTCTATGTCTGTGGATAACACATCTGGAATATTTAGAAAGATTTACAACTGCTTAATTATTCTCCTAATATCCTGTGGAGTACTGGGATTGTAGTTGAAACTGAGAAAGAAAAATTTAAGGCACTTCCTGACATAGGAAAATATTGGGTTACAAGAATAGTCTTGCAGGAAAAGTGAGTGATAGAAGCTTAATCACCAGGGACATACAAAAGTCAACAGTACCAAAATATTAGAGGTTTTATTTTAGGAAGCAATTTTCCCCTGCTGGGGTGTGTATGTGGACTGAATTGGTTACCTGATCTTTCTTCATCCCTATTGCCCATTTGCATGCCTAAATCTGACTACATAAAGCACCATCCTTAACATTTGAGATGGTACTATTGGTCTGATGCTGCCCGACTCACTGACATTTGCCCACACAAGAAAAACAGGAAAACAGTTTTAATGCTGCTCTCTTGATAGCTGCCCAGTTAAACTACATCATTTATCTGATGCTCACCACCCCTTAAAATTACAAAATAATTCACAATAATCTGTGACCAAACATAGAAAACCATTATATGGAACACAATTTACTTTAGTGAATGGCTGTACATTGAAACTCCTCAGATACTGTGTGAGTTCGTTAAGGCAATTATGCCTTAAATTCTGGAAAGACACAACTGGCTTGGTCATGGTTAGTGTTAGTGATTTCCTGTGGTGAGGTGTTTATGATAGTAGCATAAACCCAGCATGAAGTTACATTTGCCTGGGGACTGCTGTAACTTAAGTGCTTGCTTTTTTGACATTTGTTCATATTCTTCAGGAACAAAGTGTAATTTTGTTGGTTTGTTTGACCAATTTTTACTTTTTAAAAAAAGGTAGTAGAACCTATGTGCTTAGAAATGTATGTTACAAATGTGGTGGCCGGAGGAGGTCGAATCCTGCAGTTTTTGGCTGAAAGAGCATATTATTTTGTGCAACATGTGCCTAATGCTGATGTGATTTAGATTTTCCTTTTTCTTAAGAAGTGGTATTCTCCAAACTGATTTTCTCTTCTATAGGTCAAGAGGTCATGAAAAAATACTGTTTTGAAATTCAAGAAATTTGGTACAGTTCTGCTTATTACTGCTACAGAATAAGGAATGTTTCAATGTTCATCTCACTGAGAACCATTAAGCAGAAAAGAAAAGGTACTTCCTTCCATATTAATTGCACCTATTTAAGTTATAGGTATATGTATATATTGCAGTTATTCAACAAGAAGTCATAGTTCCTGCTTTCTTTTCTTTGTAAAAATTTTGAATTTTACAATGAAAACTTTAACATTTATACTGACATCTCTGTCAGGGTGTGACTTGTATATCACAGCAGTGCATCCAGGATGGAGGCATCTCCTCAATAAGACCAAATGAGGATTTAACTGCAGCCAGATCTGCCTCTGATGATCTGTAGCATGTGAAAGGGATGCACAGGGGCTTAGGATGTGCTCATTCTGTTTTGCTCAGTTACAGTTGGTTTCAGGGTTGTCTAATACCGATGGGTCTGCTTGTCTCATACAGCCCCCAAATGTTGTCAATTCATATAAACACATCTTTTTTGGACAGTAATAGTGTTACAATGATGTCTAGAATAAACATTCCACTAACTCAAAGTTTAGTTTTTTAAGAGTCTGAGGTGGAAAGCAAGGCTGTTTTTTTTTGTTTTATGTTTTTCATTTCTTTTGTCTCCCTGAAAGTGATTTCACTTACTTTGTTTGGATGTTTTTTGAGTTCCAAATACCAAGCATAGTAAGGGAGACATTTGGTGATATCAGATGTCATTCTTTATTTGCATGTATTGTCTAATCTTAAATTAGATAAGAATATATCAATTTTTTGTGGATCTTTTCCTTGACTATGTTAAATATATAAACAGAACAGTGAAGCTTTAAATAAGCCCTATGACATACTTATAATCTCTGTACTTAAAAGATTATGTATTGTAAATCTTTTGATAGGGGCCAAAATTAAATAACCATGAATTATTCAGTGACAAGCTGAGGGATTCAAGTGTAGATTGGTTCAGGGTGCTATTTGTTAAAGCTAAACAAATAAGAAGGGTTTGGCAGCCTGCCTCCTTCTGGTTGTGGGTTGTGACTTTTCAAGCATTCTGAACAGCGCCCTTTCCCTCAGCAGCCACCAGTAGTGAGAAGCAGGGTAACTCAGTGAGAAAAGCCACAGTCTTGGAAACTTTGGGCTTTTGGACTGGACCCAGGGAAAGCCCTGGGAAATAACAAAACAGCATTGTTTATATATGAGAAAGAGACTTATTTATAACAGATTTAAAGCACTTAATCCATTTTGCAAAACATAATTAAGTAAAATAAACACCAAATTGGAAAACAGAATAAGAAATAAACAAGAAAAAAAAACCCATTCAGGACTAGCAGGGTAGTGTGTTTGTAACCTACATGGGGTAAACTTGCTATGATCAGATATTTGTCAAACAAGACACAGTCCATGGAGTCAGGCAGACTTGGGCTGGATCCTATTTGGCAGCTTTCTAGTCTTGTGGGCCTGGGAAATTTGCTGAACTGCTGTGACTTTCAGAGTATGCAGGTGCTATTATGGTTATGACAAAATGATACAGCTAATAGTTATACAAATTGGTGCTAACACCTTTCCTTATAGTCACCTGATCAGGGAAGTTTGCCATAATTATTATATTTTGGTTATTCTGTTATCATTGCCCTCTTTTCAAAAGTACTTAAAGCAGTATGCCTGCTCTTTTCCCCTCTTCCCCATAATCTTGTCTTTGATCTCCTTCTCCTCCTCCTCCTGTCCTCCTCCTCCTCCTCCTCCTCCTCCTCCTCCTCCTCCTCCTCCTCCTTCTTCTTCTTCTTCTTCTTCTTCTTCTTCTTCTTCTTCTTCTTCTTCTTCTTCTTCTTCTCCTTCTCCTTCTCCTTCTCTCTCTTCTCCTTCTCCTTCTCCTTCTCCTTCTCTTCTTCTTCTTCTTTCTTCTTTCTTCTTCTTTCTTCTTCTTCTTCTTCTTCTTTCTTCTTCTTCTTCTTCTTCTTCTTTTCCTCCTCCTCTTTCTCCTCCTCTTCCTTCTCCTCCTCCTCCTCCTCCTTCTTCCTCCTCCTCCTCTCCTCCTCCTTCTCCTTCTCCTCCCTCTTCTTCTTCTTCTTCTTCTATTTTTCTTTGATAAAGCCCACTATCTACAGTACTTCCTGGAGCAGATTTCTAAAATAAATATCTATATTTAAGTTCTTTCTATAAAACACAGAACTTGAAGCTTTTCTATTCATTTAGTTCATTCACTGATGAATTCAATCAATATTTTATAGAAGGCTTATTCTGTGCAAAATTTTGTACTAAGTTCCAGGGAAGTGGTAAATAGGAATGAGCCATGGTTTCTATTCCAAAAAATATATAGTAAGTAATATAGTGAAGGAATGTATAATGAGTAAATATAGTAAAAAAAGTATGTGAAAAATGATGGCAAAGCATGATTTGATAAAACTTACATAAGTATTTAGTATAATGATAATGATATTAAATGATACTAATGATACTTAGTTAATGTCTAGTGCTGGTTCATTGCCTGCTGGAAATGTTCTAAATGTTTTACATATATTAACTTATTTAATTATATCTGTAAATTGATGAAATTGGTACTATTATAATCTTCATTTTACAGATGAAAAACTGAGGTGCAGAGAGGTTAGGTAATTTTCTCAAGGTAGACCAGCAACACAAGGGCAGAGCAGTCCCTTAGGAAAAAGTGCTCAATGCCTTGGTTCCAGTCAGGCTCTCGGGCATTTTGTCACCCGTACACGGGAACCTGGTACAGGGCGGCCACCCAAGGAACACCATTCCAAAGTGGAATTGACTCATTATAGATATGTTGGAGTTTTATTTAGCCATAATAAGAGAAAAGGACACTTAATTACAGTCATTCAGGTAACATTTCCTAGAGAAGGTAAGTTCCGAGGCATTACTAAAAGAGCAGGTGGAATATTTTTTGGTAGTATTCAATTTTCCTAATAATAAAGGTGACACAAGCACAATGCAGAAATTTTATAATATACTAATGAAGCAAATAAAGAAAATAAAAATCACTCAAAATATGTACACTTTCAGTCAATAACCATTAACATTGTGGTACATACCCTCTTGTGGATGTACAGATAATTCCTCTCTTGTTAGTGCTATGAGGTATTTCCAAACATTTCCAATGCAAAAAAAAATATGTTTACAATAAAAAAGACAAAATAGCACAATACATACTTTAAAAATATCTTTGCATCCATTAGTTCCACTTTTAGGAAGAATTCTATATTGAGAAATCAAGAATGAAATTTATATGTATATAATCTATATTTTCCAAATATATAGTCTCTTTATCCTTTATTTTTTACTAAAATGGGATTATAATATCATTTTATATCCAGTTACAAATTTATTGTTATAATAAATATCTTCTACGTTATCACATATTTTCCTCTTAATATTAATAGATTTATTTTCTCCAAATATTAATGGACTTATTATAATTTTTTTCAGTTGAAAGCATGTTTCAGGCATGTAAACAGTGTTGCAGAGATTCTACTAAGGCTGCATTCCCCTCCCATGATACTGAATTGTTGGGAGGCGGCTGCTCAGTCTGGGGATCTTATTTCTCTCCATTCCTCTGTATCTTGGTGGGGTCATGTAACTGTTTTCTGTTAGAGTGGAATTGGGCAGTAAAGACATATCCCCCTTACAGATTTGACCTTTAATAGACTTCTCCCCCTCCCCTCCTCTCCACTTTCTGTCTTCCTGATTCTTGGTCTATAGGGAGCAAGGGACTCCAAGACATAAGGTGACACATGATGGAAAGAACAGGGTCTGTCTCGCTATGTGGTGGGGCCCACCAAACATCCTCTGTGAGCCTGAGCAAGTAATAACTTTTATCATAATTCACTAAGATGTGGGGTCATGTGCTAAGCAATTAATCAGGACTTAATTGCTACAAATAATTTCCAAATTTTTGTTTTCTTAAATACTGTTAAAAGTACTTTATTGATTTTTTTCTTTCAAACTATGAAAGCAATACATTGTTTTTGCCAAATGCCTGATAAGATAGAAATGTATTAAGAAACAGCCAGCAATTTTCCCTTCCTCTTGCTCCTCCCTTTTCTCCTACCAAATCCTCTTCTCTATACTCTCTTGGTGTTCTATGATCAATATTTGGTGTGTAGTTTTCCACACCCATCTATATAGTCATTTAGAGTGTATATAAGCACAATATTTACTATACTTATTTATCTATTTCTTCAAAATTTAAAAACATGAAAACAAATTAAAAATAGGCTGGAGAAAAAACAGGCTAGAGTATTAAGTAAAATATGGATCTATTTTTTGCAAAAAAACCCCCACATAGCATTTTAAATGAGCATCCTTGTTAATAAACTACAGAGAGTAACACATTTCTGAAGAGTATTCTATTAGAATATAAGATCGAAAATAGAATTGATGGGTAAAGGGATCTTTATAATTTCAAGTGTGTTTGATCCACATGGAAAAATTGCCCTACAGAAATATCAGACTAATTGTTTACTTTTTGAACAATATCAGAACTGCTTTTTTAGCTTGTGGCATGCTGTATTTAATATCACCATGAAATTGTTAGTTTCCTTATATCAGTTCTTTATTTCAGCTAATTTCTTTTTCATTTGAGTAAGTTGTCTTATAATAATCTTTTTATTTTGGAGAATATTTGTTTTTATTATTTTATTGAGACCGTAGTTTGAGTTTCAATTATATATCAACAATTTATAATTATACAAGCTTAACCTCTTTTTTAAAAATGTGGAATTTTTTTGTCCCTAAAGGCTTTTATTTATTTTTTGCTTGGTTAATTGATTAGTTTTATTTTCCTCATTATTAATCCTTGATTTTTAGCCTGATATTTGTCCAGTCTAAGTCAATTGTTTTGGAGATTCCTATGAACTCCCAGGTGATATATAAGGGTCCTCTCAGAATTCAATTTCTACAGTGGCTGGGTAAGTTTACATGATCAGATCATAGATACGTGAGAAATGTGAGGAGGGCTCATGGACATGTGCAATTCTACTGTCAGAGTTCCTTTTCTGCTTTTGAAGAAATCAAGGGCATAAACAAAGTCATCCAGGTCAGAAAACACAAGGAATTTTTGGCCACAAGTTCAGGTTGTAAAGGGGATACTAAGATATAAGTTGAAGGTAAAAGAAGATGTAGAGAGTCTTCAACATGACAGAAAAGTAATAACATTTGTGTTCCATTTCACAGTTTTCGAAGTGTTTTGCCATGCACTATTTATGTTTACAAAGGCTCTGAGAAATAGGTGTCATCTTTACTTTTCAAATGAACCTCAAAACGTTTGTGTTCTATACCCAGGTCATTCAACTACTAGGCAGAAAAGCCAGGATTTAATCCTGAGCTTTTCTGGTTCTAAAACCCCTGTTTATGCCACTACATTCTTTCATGGCAAAGAAAATTATGTAATCAAAAATTCACTTTGTGTGAAGAATAATCCAATGGTGATGTGCTTAATGTACTCTAGAGAGAAGATAGCAAAGAAGATCCATCCTTCCTTCTTCTTGTCAAATTGTTGCAAGTATCTTTCATAATATAACAATGTGTTTGAGTATGTTCTCTAGAACCAGAATGCTTAGGTTCACATGCACATCCATCACTTCTAATCTAACTTTGGGCAATTTACTTAACCTTTTTGTGCTTCAGTTTCCTCATACTTAAAGTACATATACTCATAGTTATTTTTCAATTAAATAAGTACTCATAGTTATTTTTGAATTAAATACATGCATGTAAAGTGCTTAAGATGATACCTCGTATACAGAAAATTCTCAGTAAATTGTAACTATTGTTATTTTATAGCAACCATTTATAAGCCAGGCCTTTTGTGGAACAATTTGCACACATCACTTCTAACTCCAGGAAGCAGTTATTTTTAAAGAGGAAAAGATCTGAGAGAAGGACTTTAATACCCTTCTGTTGAATCCTACTCTTTGAACTATTATAACACTTATTATTCTATTTTTTTTTAAATTAGAGGTCTTATAGTTTCAATCATGTGGGAAGACCCTGGAGGGACAGATTGTTCCTTTTTGCCCTTGTGCCTGCCATCTATGTATAGTTCTGTTGTTCTGTGCCTAGAATATATGAAGTGCTCACTGACTACTCATGAAGTTAGTGATGATCAAAATGATGTTAGTAATATAATAGATTGAGAAACAGAGTGTCAGGAAACTTTTGTTTGTGGCAAAAGAAAATATCTGACAGGCTTCTAGCTTGGAGAAAAAGTTCTACCACTGTCCTCCTCCAAAGAATCTCTGGCATGGAATTTTCTAGAATCTACCTTGAAATAGGCTACATGAAGTGATTCTTCATTACCTTGCTTGTTGCTATTCTATGCTCTACAGGATTAGTAATTTAGGGGGAGGGGTGGCTAGAGAAGCACTCTAAGAAGCTGAGTCAGATCATGCTATGAAAATACAAAGTGACTAACATTTGTTTTTAGTTTCTATTGCTGACACAACCATGTTTGGAAAGATTACATCAGTAAGAAAAGGACATTAGCATCACCTTTTGCTCTACATTATAAACTAAGAATGAGTCTGAAACAAATGGTTGAAGGAAGACATTTCTGCTTATTTCTAAAAGTAACTAAACTTCCAAACAGTAAAATTTTTGTTATGTCATTCATGATTTTCTAGACCTTTATGGTCTCATGAGTCAAGGCAAGGATATGTTACAGAAAGTATTTTGGACTTTACTAGACTTAGACTTGCTTCTTTAGATCTTAAAGAAGCAAGCTTCTTTAAAAAATATTGATTTGAGAGAGAGCAAGAATGAGAGTGAGAATGAGAAAAACACTGATTTGTTATTCCACTTATTTTAATCTTATTAAAAGAAAGATTACTTGTTGATTGATTCTTGTATGTTCCATGACCAGGGATCAAACCTTGGTGTATCAGGATGATGCTCTAACCAAGTAATTTACTGGGCCAGGGCCAGACCAGCAAGCTTCTCAATGACTTCTGTGTCTAATTGTGAGCCAAAGTACTTAAAATGGGGGCCTGATCACAAGGGATGCTGAATAAGCAGATATACACAGACTAATGATGACAATACTGTCATTGTTCAATGTGATTCGGTGAGATTTTCCCATTTTCCAATTTGAAGAACATTTATGTCAATAAAGAAACTTAAAATTTTTAAGTTATATATATCCTATTTATTATCTACTGAAAGCTATAGATCCTTGTGTTTGTACTATCACATTTTTCATATTCTTTGGATGGTGTAAACACCACTGCAATCATAATATCTCTTAGTTACAATATGCTAGAGGAGCAGATAAATAGATGAAACTGTGTTCTGAATAAATGGGAATACCTTTAGTAATGGAAAGCTCATTCAGGCTTCAGTGAGACCTGAGATTGTCTGCAGGATACCTTATCTTGAAGCTGACTTTTGAGTAGAAGTTTATAAAAGGTAAAGGAGTAAGCCATGGGGTTGTCTGGGAAAAAGTACTCTAGAGAATTTGGAAAGCAAGAGCAAGGGCCCTGAGGCAGGAGATACGTTTGATGTTTTGGAGCACTGAGGAGGTCACTATGACTGAGAGCACCTAGGGAGGGGGAAAACGTGGGGGATGATGTCAGAGAGGTCATGGAAGGAATAGGGAGAAGAACATTTGATTGTATAAATTTTGTAGGCCAATACAAGGACTTTGGTATTCACTCACAGTGTTATGGAATCTATTAGAGGATTTTAAACAAAAGTAACAGAGTCATGACATGGTCTCACTTATTTTCTTAAAATGCATTGTTAATATTTGCATTAGTTTTAGATTTGCAGAAATATTGTGAAGATAGTACAGAAAGTTCACATGCACTCCACTCCTAACTTTCTCTCTTGTAAATGTCTTGCATTTTTTTTTTTTTTTACAAATAATGAACTGGTATTGGTTCAGTATTATCAAATAAAGTCCATACTGTATTCATACATACATACACTTAGTTTTTACCTAATTTTTTTGGAGGATCCTAATCCAATCTAGGATACTGTACTGTGTTTAATCAGTATACCTTTTTAGTTTCCTCTAGACTGTGAATGTTTCTCAGACTTTTCTGATTTTTGCTGACCTTGAGAGCTGGAGAAATACTATTCAGTTATTGTATGAAATGTCTTTCCATTTAGATTTGTCTGACATCTGGTTAGACTAGGTTTATTGAATTTTAGGAGAGGACGAAAGAATTAATTGCCATTTTCATCACATCAGATCAAATGAACCTATGGTCAACCTGACTTATCACTGTTGATGTTAACCTTGATCACCCAACTGAAGTAGTGTTTTTCAGGTTTCATCATTGTTACATTACTTTTTTTTCTCTCTTTCCTTTGGAGGAAAGACACTATTTTCAGCTCACAGTTAAGGGGTACAGAATTATGCTCTTTTAGGGGAGATCATCTGCATATTGTATTTGGGCATCTTGTGCACAAGAGATTTGTCTCTTCTCCACTTACTTATTTTTTATTGATTGATTGGATTATAATCCAATATGACATTGTTTATATTGTTCCTCAAAACATCCCAGATTTGTCATTGAGAACTCTTTCAGCTGATTCCCATGTCCTTGTGACATGCCCCATCATTGTGTGTGTTTGTGTGCTGTGTTTGAATACTTCTTCGCTTTTTGTACTATAATATGCTCCAGGCTTATCTTGCCTGTCCCTGCTTTAGCCTTAGAATTAGCCAATTCTAAAGAGCCCTGGTTCCTTTTGTTGGAGAAAACAAAATCTGGTCCCTGGGTGTGCTTGTAGCTATTGGGCTGTCATAGCAGTAGGCCTTCTCAGCTTACAGAGCAAACAAATACATATGTATACCACTTATGTTTTAATAAGGTCACTCTGGATGTTATGTTGTCAGTAGACTTCAGAAGCAGGGAGACTCTTGAGATTTTTAATCATAATAATGACTTAAAGTTGAGGCTGTTATAATAAAATACAGTTATTGATCTCATTTATTAATAATACTCAAGTGTCAGCTATCTAAATGGACTCTCTTATGCTTGTGCAAGCTATCTAGTCTCCAAACATTTGAATACTGACTTGAAGCAAGCTTAGTATTAGGCACAGAGGATACACTCTGTGTAAGGACTTGATGCATTTACATTAACATCCATGTATTGCCTATTTATTGGCACAATTGTTATCATTGAAAACAATCATGTCAGTGATGTAGGTTGAAATGTGAAAAACTAGGCTTGGGTCGTAACAGTGACCACAGACAAGAGGAATGTGTATGAGAGGCAAATGAACAGAGAATCAACAACACTGGTATTAGGAGACGAAGGAAGAGGTTGATGAAAAATGACTTTAAACTTCCTGGATAGTGACTTTCACAAAACCAATGGATTTCAGAGTTATAATTTATTTGAGGGTTGGTTGATGAGAAATATTTTTAAAAAGTAGAGTCTGTGATAGCAAGAAGGTTTTTAAGTCAACTTGAATGGCAATATTCAGTTGTCCTTTTTAAAAAGAATAAAACCTCACTCAGAGAACAATAAAAATTCCAGTATTTCCAAAGTGTATGCTTTAAAATATCTGAACCATAAACTTTTAAAATCTGATAACCCTCTTATACAGTAAACTTTTTTCCACCCATTTAATATGTATGCATATATTAAGAGCGTAAGAACTTAATATTTTCAAGGCTCATCTTATAAGGTAGCAGACTCTGCTAAATACTGGCATTTATTAAGGGTGACCAAGCATGTAATAGTTTTTTTTTTCTTTAACTCCTAGAACGGGAAGGAAAACAGAGGTATTACAAATGCCTCACCTGTTTTGGTTAAGTTTTAGAATTAATTTATTATGAAAAATAGATTGAGACAATGAAGTTGTCATATGTTTCTATGTTAGTCTCAAAGATCCAGTTAATGTTTAATAATGTTTATGTACTTGACATGAAAAGCCCTTGGTTGACTTGATAATGTCTAACAGCTGCTAAGATCTGATACTTTTGTAGTGGCTTCAAAGGAAGTGGATCAAAAAGGAATTCTTTAATAGAGTACTCACGCATTAATATCCCTTGGAAGAACCAGTTTGGTTGACTATATTTTGTAGATAAATACTCAAGTTCATCTAAGAAACTGGTGAAACCCCTAGTATTGTTCAAATATAGCAAGGATATAAATGGGATCAAGAATATGTGTACTTTGCCAATTGTACATGTGAATGTATTAATATTCTCTATTCTTGTGGTTCTAAGAATTATTTCTATAAAAAGGTATTAGATAAAATCTTTAAATATTACACATTGGAGACTTGTACAACTAAAAAAGCTTTTTTGGGTATATGTTATCTTTTTCAATCTTCACAATAGCTTCATATTACTAGAAAAGTAAATACCATTATTTCTGATAACAATAATTATTTGTAATTTAGAAAAAGAAGTAATGTAACTGAAATCCAACAGTTAATAAATAAAGGTCCAGGACTAGAACATAAGTCTTCTGATTTTAAGGTCAATATATTCACCACTAAATGATATTATTAGAATTCAAAATAAATAAGAGCATGTCACATAGTTAATAACCTTAGACATCAGTTTTCTCATCTGTGAAATGAATATTAATCTACTACCCGTTTCACAAATTACACTTAAATGTGAATTAAATTCTAAACCATATGAATTAATATTTCACAAAACAGTTTATAGATTATTTAATTTCTGCGGGATCTTTCTCTGCATAGGTCCATTTACATCTAAATAGATCACATATAATTCTTAAAATTGACAGAGGTGTACTAGTTTTCATGCTCATGTTCTACCTGCAGTAAAACACCTCAAATTTGGATTGTATTTCTCATGGTGAGGACTCAACTTAAAGGAAGGGAGAGTCAGGAAGCATTAGCTTGGTCCCAGGATAATGCATGATGGATTAGGGAGGGGGTTCTTTTGCATTGCAGGCTGTGGTCTATGCAGAAAGCCTTCTCTACCAAGTTCCATTTCAGGCTACTTTGCCAGCCAAGGGAAGAAAAAGAAGTAACAAAATATCCTTTCATTCTTTTGATTTGTGATAACATTTTTTTTCTCAGAGATCTGGCTAGCTTTACTTTAGAAATCCTAATTACATCATTTGGAGTCCACCTAAAATGTTTTAAGATTTCTTGACCAATAATTACTCTAGCTCTTTGAGTCTATACAAATTTTCATCTTGTGTTAACCTTAATATGGAATTTTATCACTTTCTCAATAAATCTAATTAGTCAAGGCTTTTACGAAATATTATTAGAATTAGCAGATTGAATTGAGGGTTTGTGGGTTACTGGGAGAGGTCAGAGAGTATTGCAGTCTTCTCTCATCTCTTCTCTTTCTTTCTTCCTCCAACTATTTTCTCTTCTCACCCCTTTCTGGTCTGAAGCATCTTCCATTCTTTGAATATTCTCTTGAGGTCATAGTCTCCACCCTGATGGCTCAAGAGAAACTTATCAAAATATTTCTTTCAAACTACCATAGAGTTTTCATTGAGAAATTCAGACAGAATTTTTCCCTCTGTTTTATTACTTAGTCATATCACTAAAATCTCATTTAAGACATTGAGAGCATAAAGGAGCACAAATGTTTTGTACCACATGAAACAGGACAAAATTGAACACAAACTTGGATGTAGGCAATTTCCCCTCCTCCAAAGAGGTGATGTTAGTTGCATAGAACTGAACAGTTACCAGCAGCAGCTGCAGTAATAAGAGACAGCCACAGTGGTCTAATCTAGACCAGTTTATTGTGATCTGTGACAACCAGAAAACCAGGGCTTATGAAACCAGCATTAGGGAAGAGGGCAACAGCTTTTTTTTTCTGGGTTTTGGGCCCAATGCTGATATCAAAAACAGGGCACTCATTGTATCTGCCCTAGCACAGGGCCAAAACTGTTGTAAGACCTGGTGATTCTGGGTTACGGTGCCAGGAGTGAGAAAGAAGAAGGCTGTTAGGGATTCAATTAAGAAACATGAGACATTCCCCGGGGGGAATTCCTGAATTAGTCAGAAGTTTTGAGTGTGAGTTGGGCTTTCCACCCATGCTGTGAAAGTGCCTTAAGCCTGACAAAATGCCATGCGTCATTACTATTGTGATATTATTTTACTCCTCAGTTTGGTGTGTGCTAAACAAACATGGCTTACACTTGTACTGCACCTAGGTAACAATTAACCAGAGACCTCCCCCTCCTTTCAACAAAACCTGTGCTCTCTTTCAGAAGTCACAAGTGGATTTGAATGCCAGTGTGACCTTTTTCCCAAAAGAGGGGAAACTTTCTCAAACTTCACTTGACAGTGATTTTCTTACAGTCTAAGAGCATTTCTACCTTCATTTAATTGTTACAACTAAAAGGAAAATGTAAAATAATGGAGAAAGCCAAAGACGTGTGAAACTTTTGGGAAAGTTTAGTTATGTGTTAGTAGATTGTGTGTCTTTCCCACTATCTCCTTTGTGTTACCTAGACATTTCTGAGGATTAATGTTTTAAAATTGACACCAGGAACTTTGTATTTATAGTGAAACTAGTAGCTGGGGACTAATTATTTATGAATTACTTGCTTTCCCCTCCTCAATAATTCTATTTTCAATTTCTTGACATTCATTATTATTTGTATGCCACTCACTTTTGAACATAACAATGAGAATTCTATATAATAGCTAACATTTTTGGATATTTATCAGGGTGTAGGTGATTTACATACTCTGTATATTCTAATCCTTAGAGTAATCCTTGAGATTATTAGTTATGTTATTCCCTGTTCTGTAATTCGGACCTGAGAAAAGTCCAAGACTCTACCTATTATAAGTAGTAAATGCAGTGCTAGGATTTAATATATGGGTTTGTCTGGTATCAAAGACTTTATATTAATTACTATGCTATGTTGCTTTCTCAGTTTCAGTAATAGGAAATAGGAATGTGATTGTGGAGAAATAGACAAAAAATTGTTTTGCATATTAAAAAGTGTGGTGGTTTTATTATTTGCTTAGGTAAACTGGAATTCATTTCCCAAAACTTCTTTCCTATAAGGTTGGTCAAAAGAGACCTGTAATGAGATTCGGAGGGCAGAGGCCAAAGGGTAGCGGGTGCCGTTAGACTAGTGAAATGGGTACAAAGGTGCTGGCTGCTAGGTTGCCTTCATTTTCTCTAGTCTCTGTCTAGCTGTTCTTCTCGACTGCTTGGCACTTTTAAGAGCAAAAAGGACTGGAGTAGAAAGGGTGGCTGTGTTGTATGAGCAAGGGGAGAGGACAAGCAATACAGAGTAAGTCAGGGAGGTTTTTTTTTTTAAGACCATTTTATAGGACTTTGAACGGTCTTTGGCTTTTATTGCAAATGAAATGAGAAGCCATGGGTGCAACAGGGCTTGGTGGATCTCTATGGGAATGTTCATGCGATCCTGCTCATCTTTATAAAGGCTCACTATGGCTCTTACAATGAATGAAGCTGGGGGAGTAGGTAAAGCTGGAGGTTCCACTTAATTTAAGGGATGCTCAGCATGTAGATGACAATTAAAATCAAGGGGCAGGACTTGATCACTTAGGGAATGATTATAGTAGAGAGGGGAGAAGGTGGGAAGGCAACCCTGGGGCACTGAGTTGGAGCTTCTGTGAAGTAAGAGAACCAAGAGAAAATAATGTTCTGGGTGACAAGTTCCCTTGAAGGAGAGAGTGATCAGCTTTGTTAAGTGGCACCAATAAATCAAGTAAGATGAGTTATAAGAATTGCCTAAAAGTTAATCAGTTGCTTAGTATTAAAAATGAACTTAAATTTCCAAAAATATAATAATGAGACAAAATGTAACAAACAGCATCACTACTTCCTCCTATAAAGCCCCTACTCTCCTCTGTTCACAACTTCTATGCATCTGGAGATATCAATTCAGAGAGGATATACGTATAAAAACTTTCCTACTCTTGTTGGCAGAATAGTCCCACCACTCTGTTTTCTGCACATATTTTCTTCCTACATTCACTGTGACATTTGCCACAATGAATTAAATTGAACATTTAAAATATTTTTCTCCTTTGGCAGACTATATCCTATCTTTGTCTTTTCAGAGTCTGGCACATAAAAGGTTACCATATAAATGAATGTGTTCGTATACAAAGGACAGATTAAATAGAAATAACATTCACTCTGCAACTAATATATGTTAGTCATCTTGCATAGAAGTTGATGTTTTGGCAGAAGTTATTCCACATGATTGGTATTATTCATCTAATCACCTAATTTTAACCACATTTTATATATCAGGAAGTTGTGGCTCACGGCATTAAGCACACACACATACACAAACGCAAAGTAACACATACACTGAGGGCAGAAGTGAGATTTGAAACCTACCTGACCTCAAGGTTCATGATATTTCCACTAAATTACACTAAATAAATAAATGGATTAACAAGGGAATGAATATGCAGGACTTTCCCTTCCTGCTGCCACTACTAGAATGGCTGTTTATCCTCAGGATGCTACATGCCAGCTGAGCCCCTTGATAGGCATGGAGCTGTCACCTTGCTCATTACCATCATTTGCCGAAGCAGCAGTGTTAACCTCCTTCTCATTAAAATTCTGACCTTCATATATGTTGATGTTAAATGCTTTTTAATTGATATTTTTTAAATAAGTGAAACTTACAAAGCCTCAACTTTTTCTCCCTTGTCAGGCCAGGCTGCATCTTAAGTATTTTTGACTATTCTGTCTTATTTCCCAATTCTGCTTTACTTTTGTAGAGAAATAAATCAGATTTCTTATATTTGTATTTCCCTCTGTGTTGGATGCTGCAGTGAGCCTCCAGGATGCCCTCAGGAATAAAGATTCATTCACTCAGCTTCTTCAAGGGCTGCCAGCCAAAAATCCTCAAGTGACAGCCTCTTGCAAGGACTGGCTAGATATGCAATTGAGGGTTATGACTTGTCCAAGGCCACACCCCCTTCCCAGAAATTCCAGGATTGAGAACTGTGTTGAAACTGCTTTGTGCCTTGTTTTCTCCCTCTGTCCAACACTTCTTCCCTCCTTTCCTTTCTCTTCCCTTCCCTTCCATAACACAATCCTAATAAGCTTCCTGTTTGATAATCTCTGTATCAGAGCCCAATTCCCTGGAAACTCAATCTGTGACACCCCCCTGAGTTCACATGCTTTTATTATGTTACAGTGTTCACAATCACAGACAGTTTTGGTGGAAGAGTGGAGTCAGAGTACAAGGGCTGAAACTCTGTGTCTACCATTTATTAGCTATGAGACACTAGCAGGTCACCTAATATCTATACGTCTCAAATTCACACAGAAAATGTCATTAGGAACCCTAGATTAAACAAGAAAATGGAGCTCTGACTGGTGTGGCTCAGTGGATTGAGTGCCAAACTGCAAACTAAAGGGTCACTGGTTTGATTTCCAGTCAGGGCACCTGCCTGGATTGCAGGCCAGGTCCCCAGTAGGGGGCACATGAGAGGCAACCACACATTGATGTTTCTCTCCCTCTCTTTCTCCTTCTCTTCCCCTCCCTTTAAAAATAAATAAATAGAGTCTTAAAAAAAAAAAAAAAAGAAAATGCAGGTAAAACACTTTACTTTAGCACAGTGACTGGCATATAGAATGACCAAAGTCAATGGAGGTGATCTTATCTGACTTAATTTTACAAAGAATCAAATAATTTGCTTAAGATTCATAATAAATTAAAGTGAAGTTGAAACTAAAATGCAGGTCTCTTCATTCTGCTGCACTATCCTGACTCTATCTTTTAAACAAACCTTTTGAAAGTGTAAACATAGTACTCTATCACCATAGTTGTCCTTCACACATGTATGCTTACAAACAGGTTTCAGAAGTGACTGTAATCATCCTTAGGTTATAATTATAAGAGACTAGAATCAAAATGTGTAATTCAAAGGCACTTTTGGAAAATACACATTTTTCGGTTGTCTCTGAGACTGATCCCAATTACATAGAAATGAAAGGTCTGGAGACCTTTGCCTAATTTTTCTTCTATATTTCTGAAGCATCTTCAGGATATGATTTAGAGTTACTAAGAATTTTTGGCCGTATCCATCATTCCATGGCCATAAGATGTTGAAAGTCTTTCTGCTCCCCAGAGGTAAATTATGTTTTAGTTCTTTTTCCTGAAAAAATTAAGGCCAAGAAAAATCAGTTTAAGGAGAAAATTACCCCCAAAAGATACAAATTACCTTACTTTATCTGGATTTTAAATTGCATAAAAATTACTTAATCCAAGGATTATCTGAGTCACAGTTATGACATAATAAAGTTTACTTTTTTTCTTGCTTTCTTTAGTCAATATTTACCCAGTTGATGGATTTTTATTGAGCATCTACTATACACTCAGCAATATTTGTTCGTCTTTATTTCCCAGAGGAGTAAAATAAAGCTGCTCCATTAAAATTTGAACTCTCACTGTCATACATTTACACAAGACATTTGAAGTAGGAGTATAAAAGTAATCATTACAACATTTGCTTTGTATAAACTTAAAGAACCTACATTTCATCAAAACCACTTTTCCTTCATTACACTCACTCAAGTAGCTTAACTTGATATATAACAGTAATTAAAGATATAATTGATATAATACTTACTGAGTGTGACCAAGCATTTATAGACTCTCTAATACTTAAGACTCATGTTACATATTATAGAGCAAATATTTTCCAAATATGTTTAAGGTTTATAATTCAATTTACAGTAAATATGATTCACATCAAAATGGTGTCACAGGTGAGTGGCATTTTGATGCTCATTTCTGAACACAGCTCAGGATACACTGACCCTATTACAGAGAATAAACAGCAGGTCTCTGATAAACAGATGTAATTACCAGAAGGATCTGCCTATTTACACATCAGGATTGCTGTCTTCATACATCTTATCTTGTTACATAATTATTAAATAAAACACAAATTCCAGAATAAGTAATAGCAATCACCCAGAGTACTGCATGGTTAAATATTTTTATCTTGTTTGGAAGGCATTAGCATTAATATCCAATAAAGAATTACTCTGAATCTCTAAACAGTGAACTGATACCAAACTAATGTCTGAAAACTCAATTAACAGCCAGTGAGAGGGCATTTCTCCTGTGATTCTTACATGTGTTTTACTTTAGAGAGTGGAAAAAAATAAAAAACACACACACACACACAGAGCTGTCAGTTTTAACACATGGAGGTTTTTTAATCTTATCTTTAGTTTGGAGAAGTTTCCTTTTGTTATATCAGAAGTCCTTAAAAGAGTGAATCTGGCACTGCAACAGGCCTTCGTCTGCTTTTCAGGCAAGCATCATCGTATTCTTTTTATTTCAGTGCTGTGATGGGCACACCAAGAACAGCTCCTCACTGAGCTGTGCTGCTCCTACAGATGAGGACAGCAGGAGACCAGGCAGAGAGCCAAGACAGAGAGCAGAGGAGCTGAGATCACAGCCAAGGCTGCAGAAGACAGTCTGCTGCATAAAGGCAGCAAAAGGAGAAGGTCTGCCCTGCGCCCTAAGATGCCCTGTAAGCCTGCTGGTTTGGACACTGGCCCTCAGTTGATCTGGGCTTTAATAGACCACGAAAGACTTTTATTGAGGTGCCTGGTTTTGAGTCACAACTTTGCATCATAGTAGATTTGGGAAACCCTCACTGATAGAAATAGCATACAGGTGTATGGTGACCTCTGGATTGATTGACAGGCCTATTGCTGCCAATTCGAAAGATGCTTTCAGTTCTCTCATTGGATGAGATTTTGGCCTGTTTCTTTCTAAGCCATTAAAAAAAAAAAACCCTCTGTTTTGTCCTTTAGGATTAGTGCCACTGTCTTTCAGGCTGAGCAAGATGGAGCATTTCAGTGTCACTCACCAGTCAGTCAAATTGTGACAAAAGACAGTCCCTTCCTGTCAGGATCTTGAGAAGGAAAGGAGAGGGGCTCTCCACAGGGGCTCTCTTGGCAGCACTTAAGGATTTTGGTCCTGAAAGGCAGGAGTGGGAAGGAGCAGGAAATTGGACTTAAGTCACCTCCAAATCGGTACAGAGTTCAGTGCTAGTTGGTGTTTGTTTATAAAACAGCTCTCTGAGTAATTCACACTCTGTTTCCCATTTAACCTCTTGGACACATGGTGTTCAGCCTACCAAGATTTTCTGCAGTTGTTCATGAAAGTGCTGAGTTTGACACCAACAGAAAGGAATTTGGGGTCAGAATTACTATTTTAAACTTAGGCCTTTGGGATTTATTAAAGATGTTTCTGATATGCTAGAACAGCTGGAAGAGCCTGAGAGATCTGTAGTGTAAGCGAGGGTTCCCTTAATTTGTATTACAGGTGAGGAAAAGCAGGCCTGGGAAGGTTGGCTGACTTTCCCGGCACCTTGAGAACTTCTGATAACATTTTGCAGTCCCTAAGGCACGAAACTACTGAAGGAGAGAGTAACCCCCCCAAGCTCCCAAGTTGAAATTGCACTTGGTGGGGAGACCCCCTGTCTCTTCTCATCCCAGCTGAGGGTGTTGCACTATTCACCAGACAAAAAGAGACATTCAAGGTCAGTAGCCCAATTTTTGTCTGTGAGGGTGGAGCGGGGATTGGCCATGGAGCTATTTTGATGACCTAGAAATTACATGTATTCATTTCTTTCTCTTTAGATAAAAGCATTTCTATTCTAGTTTTTCTATGGCTCTTTTTCAAGAGAAGAGAGGAGGAAAAAGTCCCACATTTTTACTAGCAGACTCTCCTTTTTTATTCTCGTCTTTTATAATCTATCTTGATTCTCAGCCCAAACCTTACTTTTTTTCTGTACTTTGTGCCTTTTAATCACCTAAGGAATCTGACTCAGTGTCCTTCTGTCTGAATCACAGGCTACTCCTTCCTCATCTGTGTCCCTTAAGAGAGGGAGGAGCTAGAAACCATTTTTCCCTGTGTTGGATCCTGCCCTGACAATATAGTGTCCTTCTCTCCCAGACTACTGTTGGGCTCTTATTCACTCCTGTGTGGGGTTTTTTTTTTTGCAGTTTATTCTTACATAACAACAGGCCTGGGAAGGCCTTCTTAAGAGAAGAACTTTCTCTTAAGAAATCACCTCATTATTAAAACAGTTGTCTCAAATACATGTGTGCCCAGATGCACAGAGATATGTGTGTAAATGTACATACCTGCATAATACACATCATATGAGATTATGGAAACCTTTCTTTAGGTATTATTTAAGCAATAAATACAAGCAAAATTTTTTCAAAAATGCAATAGCATTCAATTGATCCTTTTTAAGAGTTTTTCTTGAGGATGTGCAGGCAATTACATGATTAAATATTTTCTACTTGGGTCATGTCATACTCAAAGCCTCTTTTCAACTTTTAGTATAAGAGAGGTAAAAAGATATAGTTCTATAGAAAAAGAAATAACAGTCTACTAACACATGATGAAAGTAATTCAAATATGAAAATGTAGATGGAAGGACTGAGACCAAACCTGGTCCTATTTTAGTCTTTAATTATGATTTTGATGATAGACCTTAAAATCATGGGCAGAAAAAGTATGGGAAATTTTTTCTGATCAGATACTTATTTTTTCTTTAAAAACTATTTTTTTCTGTTTTCCATCCCATACTCAAATATATCCAGTTTTGCTAAATGCCTGAGGTTTTATATAAAACAATGAATTTGACAAGCCATAGTGTTCTTTAAGTTGTCATTTGTAGCTTCTCCAACAGTGCCAGGTATTGGGTTATGTTTGGAAGGTTATGCTGCTTTTTCATTTTCCACAAAAATATGTAAGTGATAAGAAACAGAAACAGTCATCACAATAAAAATATTACTTCCTTCTTGCATTGGCTACTTACTCCTTTGATTTGTACATTTATCCTGTATCTCTGTATATGAAATTTCCAAAGTAGAAATTAGAAGCACAGCCCTTTTACTTGCTTCAAAGTATCAACATGTACCGTAAGTCGGAAAATGTTTGTGTTAATACTTTCTTGCTTATCTATCAGCATATCATAAGCATTTATGGCACCAAGAGTGAAAAAAGAGAGGCAGATAGATTCTGAAAAAGACTAAAGGAACTAAGAGTGAAAGAAAAGAAGCAGTACTCTCACACTGCATCATGCAAGAGAATAAGAACCATGTTGCTAAAAACTACTGTATCAAACATGCTCAAATCTTTGTATTAGAGGCACAGACTTAATACTTCTGAAGCTATGTTAATTCCCAGATCCTTTTTATATATCATATGGGATGATTCTCAAAACAGGAGAATTGCAGGGGGAGAATACAGGGGATTGCAGAGTATTTGATGTTCTAACATTGCATCCATCAAATTTCGTCAAATTTCTTTTTAACAGTTCTATCTTCAGCAGTTTTTTAAGAGCCTAATTTTTATTTTTTAAAAATATTTTCTTCCTTTATTTTTAGAGAGAGCAAAAGGGAGGGACAAGGAGATGAAGAGAAACATCAATATGCAAGAGATACATTGATTGGTTGCCTCTCATTTATTGGTAGCCTCTGGCATGCCCCCAACCAAGGAGCTGGCCTGCAACCTAGACATGTGCCCTGACTAGGAATTGAACCCTCTACCTTTTGGTTCATAGGCCAGCACTCAGTCCAGTGAACCACACCAGCCAGGATTGTTCAGCAGCTGTAAGTGGTTCATTTATGTATGCTATAACTAATTATTTATTGTAGATTATATATTAGGACTATGTAATATGCTGGGGATTTAATGCAGAGTTTCTGCTTAAAGGAGCTTACAGGTGGTAGAAGAGATATATATTAATCAAAAGGCTATATGTCAAATTACAATTTGGCAAACTGTTCTGGTGGAAATATTTTTGTGTGTGTGCCTAATCTATAATGAACAAAATAAGGTGATATAATGACAAGTGGGTCCTTGAAGAAATCCTAGTAGAATTATAATCTGAAGAATGGGTAGAGATAACTAGGTAATGAGAGAGTGATTAGATGTCTAGAAAAAAGAAAAAATGTGGACAACAGCTCTTTGGTGAAAAGCAGCATGGCACATGCATATAACTAAAAGGGGGGCATTACAGGAGATAATAACAGAGGGTGAGGTGATGTTGGTGAAATTTGAAAGGTAAACAAGCACCTTGCCATCAGTGAAATTATTAGTGGTATGTATATAGGGAGTGGGAAGGTAGACACAGAACAAGACTAGAGTGAAACTAAACTGGTTGTAGGAGAGATTGAGAAGAGGAACTTGGTTGGTGGGGGCAGGGGAGGAAAAATGCGAAAAACTCTCAGTTTTCAGGGATGAGTGATTTAGATGCTCAGAATATAATAAATACAGATTACATGTGAGAAAGCCAGTTCTGAAGGTTACAATGATGTGTTCAGTTCTGGAAATGGTGTTAAAGATGGTTAGCAGGCTTTGTGATAATGAATCTAAACATCTGGAGAGACTGTGCTACAAATATGCATTTGGGAATATTAACATACAAGTGCTATTTGAAAGCTTGAAAAACAGATGATATTTTCTAGTGAAAGTGTGTCCAGTAATAATGGTAATGTGCCAAGGACAGAATCCTGATAAAAACTAACTTTTAAGGAGCAGGTAGAAACACAGAAGCTTATAAGGAGATGTATACAAACAGTCTGATTTTTGAGAGGGGAAACAGTAAAGGAGAGTGGTGATTCAGGTCATGGCGGTGAGGCAAATGAAATGTCAAATGTAGCAGAGTTCTCCTTTAAGGTCAGGGAATTAGGGGATTTGGCAATCAGTAAATCATTAGTGTCCAAAATGAAAGTAGAGTCATAAAGACAGAAATCAGGTTACACTGGAGGCTGGGGAAGTGTAGGAGAGATGTGAAGGCACAGAGAACTAGAGACATGAAAGTTAAGCAAGTGTGTTGGATGCAGGATCAGAGGAGGGTGGTGTTGTTAATGATGGAGTTCTAGATGTATGAGTTAGAAAGGAGCCAATGGAAATCCCAAGGTCAAAGTTATAGCAGAGAAGAGAGATAATTGAGGAGCAAGAAACTAGAGGACAAATGAGGGGATCAGGTCAGGTTCAAAAGGTGGGTTGACCTTGAGTAGGAGTGAGGGTATGTGTTCTTTGGGGGCAGAGAAAAGAAGTTGGATGTGAATTATTGATACTTTGCTTATCCCTTTTCACTAGGCTTCCTTCCATCAGGCAGGATTTTCTGCTAAAAAGGACAAATAGGTTTCATAATCTATAATGCAGCAGATTACAGGAAGGAAGGCAAGGCAATGTGTTGTCCTTGAAAAAACACAGTCTTAGAGTATGGACATTGTTCACATTTTCTATGACCATGAAAACATACATACACATTACATGCAAGTATCTAGCCATGCAATATGAAAAATAGAGACAGTTATTGAGAACGATACAAGATGCAATAACATTGTACAAAGGACAATTATTCCTCTTCGAAGTAGGCACCTTTCAACTTCACACAGTTTTCCCAGCATCTCTTCCACTGTTCAAAACTCTTTGTAATATTCTTTGTTGAAATCGCCATCAGCTGCCCCATCATATTTTCCTGAATCTGATCGATGGTCTGAAATCTCTTCCCTTTCAAAGGTGATTTTAGTTTTGGAAAAAGCCAGAAGTCACAGGGCACCAATTCTGGGTGGTAGTGGGGCTGAGTCACGTAGTGATTTGATGTTTTGCCAAAAAACTCTGCATGAGAGGTGATGCATGAGCAGGTGCATTGTTGTGATGAAGCTGCCAGTCACTAGTTGCCCATAGCTGTGGCCATTTTCATAGTATTGCCTCTCTCAGCTGACAAAGAACATTGAGGTAGTACTCCTTATTAATTGTTTGGCCTGGAGAAGTGTACTTGTAATGGACAACACCTTTCCAGTCAAAAAACATAGTTAATAAGGTCTTGATATTACTGTAACTTTGATGCATTTGTGCCATAGTTTATTTGCATTGTACTTGGTACATTGTCCCCAAAAGACTTCTGAATCATTCAAATAGTTTCTGCAGAGGAATGTTCAAACTTCACACAAAATATGATGCAGATTCATTGTTCTACTTGCTCAGTCATTTTGAATGTGATGGCCACACAGTACATGTGTTCACTCAACAGTGTCTACCACCTCCACTGACTAGTACAGTGAAATCATCATTGTTCACACATGTACATTCCAGTCTGATCTTCATGGCTGCCAGGTTACATCAAGGTCACTCAAACCTTTCTCATTATATTAACAATGGCTGAACTTTTTCCAGATGGACCTAGTACATTGGACTTTTTCTGGACAGATCTCATATGTACACACATTTTTAACATCACGGTGCCTTTGCATCCTGTGCTATTTTCCTGTGGGATAATGTTACCTTTCTCACAATTTTGTAATTTGTGTTAAACATGATAGTATACATGTTTGTTCTATCAGCTTATATTCAATCAGGAAAACAAAAATCATTCAAGATATTTCCAACAGAATGAAATTAAAACAAGAAATTGGTTACACAGGTTCTGGAAAAACAGAAGCTAATACAGGGGTGGTTAGGCAAACCTAAGAGATTAGACATAGGAGGTATACATGACCATCTTTGTTCCTGGAAAAACAAAGGAACAAATTAACTTGGCTGGAGCTTCTGGAAGAGGACAACCTGGTAAAAAGTGGAACCAGGCAGGGCCCATTCAGCAGTATCTCAGACTTTGCTAGAGGGGCCGGCTCATGAAAACTGGGACAGCAGAGAAGGCTCAGATTCTGCTAGAAATGCCAAGAGAAGATGCTAACCTTCTAGCAATGCCTCCTATTGGCCAAATCTACACACAAGCCAGAGGAAAAGGACTCCTTGGAAATAAAGTTTCCAGTGAAATAGCCTAGCAGCACAAAGAGAAAGCATCGGAGAGCAAAACAGAAAAAGGAGAAATTATAGGCATGCTCACTTATCTAATAACATATCTGGCACAGAGTAAGCACATAATACATGTGACATTTTTCATTAAAGCAATGCTTTAATACACAGAGATGGCACTCATTAGTTAAAAGTCAACATGAAACAAACAGTCAAAAATCATTGTAGAGTAACTGCTCAAAACAACTGAGTTGACTTCTGCTCCCATTTTTACAGCATAGTTGAGATAGCTTCTGGTTATGGAAATATTTTTAAGACTCATTCCATCACACAGTGGTAAATGTATTTGAGGGGAAACTTTCCAAGGACTTTAGGAATATTTTAATAATCTCTTAAATTTTACAGAAAATCGCTGGCACTGCCCACTTTCTCATGTTTTATGGCTAGGAAGTAGGTGACTTCTATCCCACTTTTTGGTTCCAGTACCTCATGGTTATTAATATAATATCATCACTACCAGCACAACAGGATGTACTGCTCAGAGGATCTTGTCTTTGAAGTGAAATGAAACCCTAAAGCTTTCATTTGCCTAATGAAAACCTCAGCCAGAAAGTTTTCCCGTTTCTGATCACATATGGAGTCTTCTAAGCTCACTTTGGCTTGGGACACCAGATGCTGGTCCTGCACGTGGCATTCTCATCCAAATTTGGAGCAGGTGCCAATTATCAAAACAGGAAACAGATATTCAATCCAAAGAAAATTCCCCTCTTGGTTATATAAGAAAATCAATTCAGTGCTAAATTATAGAAAAATCCCTATTAGCTTACTGCCCTAAGTACCAATCTAGGTAGGTTTTTGTCTTTTCCTTGGCCTATGGCTTCTTGGGAACTTGGGCATAAACATTCAGATCTCACATAAGAAGGCTTTATAATAATGTGAATGTAATTTTCCCTAAATATAAATGTGGTTTTCATTAAAAGGCAACATTAGATCCACACTAATAGCCACATAGTATGAAGAAAAATATTCCAAGTAGAGCTGAGAGAGAATGGGCACTGACACAGATGTTTCTGTGTGGGATACCCTGCCCTTCCTCCCTTTTCCAAATATACAGCACTGAATGGTGGCTGTCAGGGTCAGGAGAGGAGGAAGTTCTCAGATGCCAGTGCAAAGCAATAATCTTCAAGTGGATGCCAGGCCGACAGGGATATGGTGTTAGTTACAAGGAAGTCAGGAGGCCAGGACTCGGAGTCAGGGAGAGTTAAAAACAAAATCAGTATGAGGGGAAGGGTCACAGAGGGAAGCAAAGAAAAGAGTCAGAAGGAAAACATCTGTAGGCACTGCAATAGCTAACAGTGAGGGGAAGAGGGAAGACCGCATTTTCCCTTCCCTGGCATGGTTTTGATATCCTCTCATTTTTCTTAAGACTACTAAGGTGTAGATAGGAGTTACTCTCTGTAAATTGAGGGTCACTAAACAAATGTTAACACTCACCTACTCCTTCAGTGCTGTATCCTTGTTCTTTTTCTTAGACATCTAGATCCCATCAAAAAAGTTCAGTAAGTTTTTGGGCCTCGTGCATTGGCAAATCCGGTAGGCAGCTCCCTCTCTCATGCAACTTGCTGTGCTACCTTAAGATGACATCAATTGCTATTTTCTGTTATTTCACTCAGTTGGATTTGTGTTTGCTTACTTCTCAAAGGAGTTTGGACAAGTGAATAAATGTTTTGTTGTTTTCTTTAATCTTTTTTTATCCAGAATTTGGGAAATGAGATATAACTGTTTCATAGCACATTATGAACTTAACTCCTCTTTTTAAAATTTGATTTCAGTTATTCTTTTTTTCTTCTTTATCCCCTATGCCCACTTTCATCCTTCTCCCTTCCCTTAGGCACCCTGAGTAATATATTTCATTTTAGTCTTTTGATATGAATGTATCTTTATAAAAGAGATAGAGGTATTAGGGTATATTTAAGTATAAATCATACTGTGTTACAAATTTCTCTTGGCTTTTCTTTTCATCCTATACTATATGTGTAAGTTCTGTGCATTATCATGTATGTATATAAATTTATGCATTTATTTTTAACTGTTACATCACAATCTACAGTATTTATCCACCACATTTTGGTTAGCCAATCCTGCATCCATTCTCGTAATCCTTGACTACCTCACAGTACCCTCTTCTGTAAAAGCTATCATTATGAACAATCTCACGTATGTGCTGTTAGGGATCAGTGTGAGAAATCCTGTGGGAAATATATCCAGAATAAGGATAGCTGAGATGTTGGCTACACACACACATTATTCCCCTCACCACTATCAGATTGTAAAGCAAATATTTTATAATTCTGTTGTCCATCTGGTTTCCATTTGACCTCCAAACCACACAAAAATTTCAACTCAATACTCCTTAGCCTCATCTCTCATTGTTCCAAAATTTCCTGTGCAAATTTGTTTCTCCCCACCTGTCATCTTTTGTGGAACCACATTATGACCTGAAGGCATTCTGCTGCATCCAAAATAAGCCCGTGCTTACTTTAGAAGTGTTTCAGTTACCTTTATTATAATTCATATGGATTGAAATACCACAAATATGACTTTTAAAGCCATTGCTTACTTGACCATTAAACATTTGAATTCACAGCATTTCGAGTCATACCTATGGCCCCAAATGAGATGTATTTCATGCTGAGGAATGTGGGTAAAACTTTAAGTTAATTTTAAAAATCTTCTATTTCTGTATGGAATCCTGTACTGATTCTTATAGCATGAACAGTCACAACCTCTTAAGAAGATCAGACAGTGTTGCTTCACTAGCATAGCAAAGGAACAAAAAACATGAAATATGATTCCCTCACAAATGGTTTTGGTAAGACATCTTATATAACTTCTGAAAGTCCTTCCCTTTAATACTTGTCAACTATTGGCATTGTTTGATGACAAGAATCAATCTTCATTTGCCTAAGCAGGAAGGCTCTGAAACACAGGGACGCCCCCTCTCATGGATTACCTCCTGCCTCACTGATTGATCTTTCTCAGCTGTCTTTGCTGGCACCATCCACTAGCCTCCTGGGCCCTTCTCTTTTTCTACACCCACTCCATAGCTTGATGTGATCTCCAAGAAAGCTAACCTAAATAATGTAATGCTTTTATATTCTGATTCTCACTGTAGAGTCTCAGGGAACTAAGAAGGAAAGAGGATCAATATTCGTGATGCAGAGGAGAAAGAGGTAAGATGGCCAGGAGTGCCTTTTATGCTTTTGGCTTTGTAGGGCAAGGAGAGAGACATGCAAGTCACATCCTGTATGGACTTTCAATGAACTATGAACCTTCTTATAAATAACTGTGGTCATACATATCCTGAAATGACATCAATCAGATTTTTATACTGCTCGAAGTGATACAAGAATGGGAGGGTAGAGTAAGTGACCAAAGGGTCCTCATTCTCACATGCTTTCATTTAATGTCCATATTTTACCCAGTTCTGTTATTGCCTGCTCTCCAGTTTTCACTTTGAACTGTTGCGAAGAAAAGGCACAGATATTTTTTAAAGTACTCTACAGTATCAAAACGTTTTTACCATAAGTGATTTCTTTAGTTAACTACACCTTTGTGAGGTAGACAAGGAAAATTCTATCACACCCATTTTAAGAATTAAGAAGCTCTTGGTCCTTTGCTCAGAAAGTTTCACATAGCTATTAGACACATGAGATAAAGTTCTGTCCCCTCTTTTTTTTCTTTTTCTAATTACATCTTGCATAAAGCAAGTAGTTAGGCTATTGGGATCTATACAAAAAAAAGGTCTCATATCTCATGTATTAGTTTCTACAGTTGATCTTATTAATTGCTTGAGACTTGGCTGTTTCGGTTAATATAGATAGGTCTTCTAAAGAGCCCAAACCCCAATGCAAAGTTCTACCTTCGCACTCATAGGAAACTTTATTAAACCGTGCAAAGTTCTACTTTCACACTCATAGGAAACTTTATTAAACCTTAATCTAAATTTTGTAATGTTTTTATATTAAAGTTCTCATTATGGAATCTTGGGAAACTAAGAAGACAGAATCAATATTTAAGCTACCTTTCTTACCATTCTACTTGAACAATGCAAAAGTTAGAGGCACTCTCTCACGGTCAAAAATTCTCCTATAACTTAACTCTGTATACATGAATTCTCAACAGTAGATAAAGAATACTACTGCTTTTCATCTATGGTTGATGAATCCATGGATATGAAGCCTGGGATACCAAGGGTCAACTGTATATTTATTGAAGAAAAATCTGTGTATAAGTGGATCCATCCAGTTGAAACCCATGTTGTTCAAAGGTCAACTGAACACTCTTCTGCTAGAGAATGGAAGAAAATGTATAGAAGTTTATAGTCTATGGAGTCGTGGTTTTACATTCTCACATGTTGATGCAGAAAATATGAAAAATTATCCAGAAATCTCATCTACTCAGAAAAATGTCAACCTCCTTAGAGTAATTCTTTCTATTCCCTGAGAAGGAAATTCAGTGCTTACAACTCTCCATAAAGAGGTCCTTAAAACACAAAGTCCTGTGTCCTTAGCATGAATATTAAGTGCCTTTTAGTTAGATGTGCATTAAATTGTTTAATTTTAGTTGAGGTTTGAGTTCATGCTAGTCTATGCCACATTTCTTGGCTCATGCTGAAGCTAAAGCAACAGGGAATGTACTTTATCCCCAAAGGATATTACTATGAGACACCCAATAAAAGTTCAATTTATTTAATACTTGCAGCAAGTCAACACTTTTATGATTAATACATCTATTGACCACAGCCTTTTTATAGACTATTTCAAGTTTGTGTTTGAAGGTCTCTATAAATCACCTAATTTCACTGAGTTTGGGGCCCTCTCTATGAAACTTTGCTTCAGTTTATTGAGCTGCACAAAACAGATTTGCCATAAATAGTAAGGTTTTATTTATGGCTTCCCCCCACTCCACTTAATAAGACATAAAAACAAATGATGAAATAAACTTGGAAGAATAGTAGTACAAACTGAGTAAATTCTTACTATTCTAACTAAAATAGCTGTACAGAGGAGCACTATTTTATACTGGCTTACTGGTGTGTATGTGTGTGCATGTATGTGATGTATGGTGAATGGTATTTCTTTTATTTGACACAAAGCTGTTCAGTCTTATTTTACATGGATAGATCTCATGTATAGCTGGTCATTTACCTTCTGAGTTTTCTCTTTTTGAGCCGATTAATTTGTGATTTTGTTGAAATCAATTAAATAAATATTTGAAGGAGACCCTTATTTAGCAGTTCTATCAAAGGCTACCATTACTGATTTACTTCAACCAAGGATACTTTCCTCTGTGTCATTAGCATCCTCTGTGGCTAAGCACAGGACTCACAGAAGGACACAAAGCACTGCATTCAGGGGAGAAGCAGATGAGAGCAGTCAACCTCCCCCTACCCTCCTATTTACTATTACATTGTGAGAGAGCTGCACGTCAAAAAGAAGTGTCTTGGATATTAAGTCATAAATGTTTTTTATATTCTAAGGAAAGCATATGAAAGCCCCTTTTTTTAAAGATTTTATTTGTTTATTTTTAGAGAGGGAAGGGAGGGAGAAAGAGAGAGACAGAGAAACATCAATGTGTGGTTGCTGGGGGCCGTGGCCTGCAACCCAGGCATGTGCCCTGACTGGGAATCGAACCTGCGACACTTTGGTTCGCAGCCCGTGCTCAATCCACTGAGCTACATCAGCCAGGGCTGAAAGCCCTTTTCACTTTATTATTTTCATTGGTTAAAAACTAAGAAACATACACAACTTATAGAGAAAAATGTACATCTAATAGTTTTATCCTGATTTGAAGTACATTACCTTAAATAAATGAATATCATATTTCAAGATGTCTAGCACAAGGGTGATATATGGAAAGATTAAACAAATATTGATTGGATGTGAATGTGTATATATTATTACTTAGAACCAACTTTCAGTCATCAGGTTTCCAAACAGCAGCTCAACACACACGCTGTATACTTGAAAAGTGTGGTTGATCTCACTGCTGTAATATGTTATCTTATTTTGTTGGGTTTTCTTCCAAATGCCCTAGAAGATGGACGTTGTGTTTTATTTACAAAAACAAAGGTCTTCAGTTTGTCTAAATCAGTGTTACTCAAATCAGAGACCTCTGTCTAGTCTGGGTGTCTCTTTTATGTAGACTTCCCTTCTCTTCAGAGTTACCAAGAAAATTCTCTGCGCATGCACACAACCTGTACTGCTCTAAGAGGATTGCTGGGCTTTTGGCTACCACAGAGCTCAGTGTGAGAATTTTGTTCCACCGAAGAATATCTTTTACCTGGAACAAGGGCAGGATTTACGGTTGCACACACCGTTTCCTGGTCACCTAGAAATAAAAAAAAAAGTTTGGGAAGGGAAGTAAAACCAACATTGACTCATTAAATTCTCCCATTAGACTGTGAGGTAGAAAGGATAAATATTATCCCCAGTTCACAGATGAAGAAACTGAGGCTAAAAGAAATTAAGTAATTATATAAAGTCACCTCTCAGTCAGTTTATCTGTTAGGCTCCAGGCGAGATAAAGATGGCACACACACACACAAACTGGGTAATTAGGGAGAGTTTAATAAAGGGGCAATTTACAGAGGTGTAGGCAATGTTTAGGAAAAGTAATAAAGAGTTGTGTATATTGCTGTAAATTGGGTCTGGTAATAGCCAGGAACTATTTCCATCCCTCAACCTGAAAATGGAAAGAGGAAAGAACAGTTCTTGGACCCTAAGATTGGGCCACCAGACAGGCCAGATGAACTTCAGTAAAAGGCCACTGCCAAGCTCATTACCTGAATAAGAGGGAAGTAAAGGATTGAAGCCTGGTCCTCCTCCTGCCTCCTATGAGCTGATGAAACCAGAGGGGAAATGAGCCTAAATATGCAGCCCATGTAACACAGGTTTTGGGAGCAAAAGCAGCTACTGGGGCTGAGTTGGAATTCAGCTCTTTGTACACATGTTGTCATCTTGATACATGCCTTAATAATCTTAATAGTTGTTAGTCATAATTTTATATTTCATTTAAGGTGGGCAGACAAACCTAGTGACACTTTGTTCCTTCCTTAAATAAGTTATAATCAGCTGATTTGCAAGCCACAGGTGGAAATCACAATGATTTCAATATTTCTGAAGACAACAAAAATAACTTTGTTTCTATAAGGACAAAGATAATTATTCCTCCATTTTCCATATGAAACATGTGCCAAAGACTGCTCAGTGATTCAGTTAAGAGTTACACCTACTATAAACTAATACTGCCACTGTGTCAGGTCTTGCAGGGAACACAAAAGACCACAAAACATAGACCAGCCCTCGAGAAGCTCACATATCTAGTTAAAATTCCATGTATTATTCTTATGAAAAATGTAAATAAAATCTGTTTTCTATTTGATTTGGATCTACAGTTGTTCTGAATAGTAGTATCAGAGGGTATTTTTAAGTCTTGTGTTAAAGTGTGCTAAATTGTTCTGTGGTCATGTAAGCTTGGGGAAAAGCAGTAGAAGGAAATTACAAAATTCATTTGCTGCAGGATTTTTCAGAGCCTTAATTATGTTATTATACTTGACAAATCCTCAAAAGTATGGTATATTTTTCTGTATTTATTTCTCATAAATGCTTTTTTACCCATGTATAAAGTCTGTGAAGACCAGGTTCTCCCACAAAAATTATTTTAGAAAACTATGACTATATGACTACTTATCATTTCAAATTGTAGGCAAATCTACTAATCATAGTAGATTTGATATCTAATAAATTAAATATCTAATATTTAAGTAGTGTCTTTTAGCCCCTCTATCAGGTCATTTTTAAACAAAATACAAATGCTTAATGCAGTAAGACAACTGCTATTGAAAGCGAGGGTTTCATTTCTAAAATTCTTTTCTCAATATACATAATTATTCTTTCTATTTATGGTTTGTTTGTGTAATTTTTTTTTCAAATTTCTTAAAGTGTGATGTGTATGCATATAATTTTAAGGGTTTAAGGGATCATATCACTTTTATTGTGTTTAACTTACTTTATAAAAACTAAGTGATTAGCAGGGACTAAGTGTAGTAGTTTTGTAGTCATAACATATGACCAGAGCGCACGCACACACACACACATACACACACATGTACAATATTTAAGATATAACCTATTAATATTTTTCACCAGAATATGACATTTTTATATCTTTTCTTATTTCCTAACCCTCCTCTAACTCTACTCTGCAGCTCCCTGGGGCCAATGTCGAGCCTGGACTCAGGGCATTAGCTGTACCTGTGTTGCCCTACAAGTGCACTCTCGTGGCTGGCTTTACTAAACTAATGGAAAAGAGCTAGAATTTGCTACTGTGAAGCCCTGGCCATTCATTAATTGAAAGTAACTTTGCTAAGGTATTTTTAAAAATAGATGGATGTGGAATGGTTTGAGGTTTTCAAATGACTGGACTGGAAATAAAAAACATGGGATATAATCTCAAATCTGTCCCAGATGAGTTGTACGGCTTTAGAGGAGTCACTCTGCAGGGCTGGACAGAGACATGAGGGCATGCCAGACAGCCTTTTAAATCAGTTCTTTGGAAGTCTTTCCTCCTCACTTATTTAGAGGAGCAACTGAATTCTGTTCTGGATAACTGGAGGGGAGGAAGATGACTTGGTTGGCAGGACTGCGAGTCTTTTTTGCATCAAAGGGATTTGTTTCTGGAGTGGAAAGTTTAGAAATCCAAAGTGGTTACTAATACCACTTGGTAGTTTTAATCTTCTCCTCTCCCCACTCCTAAACCCTTCAGACAATTTATTGCCCAAATATTTCTTCTATATTTCTACTACACACTAGAGACATTTTCATATAATTTCTTTCATTTCAAGATATTGTCAATGATATTTTGATTCCCAAATAATATTTTAATCTTTGTTATGAATTAGTGCTTCCATAAAATTGACTAGTTGGCATAAAAGTTAACAGTTCTTCCAATTAAAGTCAGTTTTCTTATCTTCTGAATGGCATGGTTGGATGAAATCAGTACTTACCAAACCTTAGAATCAAGATGATCCAGGGATATTTAAAAACACACAGATTCTCTGCTCCCCCTCAGACCAACTGAATCAGAAGGGTCTATAAGTGATGACTCAACACTTGTGTTTTCATAAAACCTGCATGGGTAATGCAGAGACAGTGAGTCCTCAGGCTGGTGTGTGATGTCACATGACTAAATGATTTGTGATGTCTTTCTGGCTCAAAACACTGTGACCTGTGAGTGAAAGAGGTACAACAGAATATATACTAGTTAGATGCATTGTTATATTCCACAAGGTTTTATTTCTTGATGGACACACATAAGAGTATTAGCATTGGAAGAGTGTATATAGCTCCTGATTTCTAGTACAATGATCTTTAAATTGTAGCAGTTCTCATATATGGAACAATACTGAAGAAGGGGGATTTAAATGTCAATTGTAGGCCAAGGGAAAGAAATGACTTCTTCTGAGTATGCTGTGGTTTTCCTGTTTAAATGAGCCCATTAAAATTATCTTCCCTTCTTCCTGCCTAACTAGTCTCTCCTGGTTCTCAGTGGATGAAATAATGTGTACTACTTAAGATTCATATTTCCTTTCTAACTTTGCCTTGAAGGAACAGGATTAACTTTCTGAGCTTCTTCTTCAGCAGTAAACTCTAATTGGCTGACAGCTTGCTCAGACAAACACATAGCCCCTGAGGGCTTTTATGGTGAAAGAAAAGAAAACATAGTCACAGATTCACTACTTCTCAATACATTTCTCTCACAAACTGTAAAAAATAGGACTGCATCATGAAGGCTGAAACAAAGATGTTAGATACTGACCAATAAAATTTGAAAATGACCCAATATCATTTTTCCTTTTGAAATACTCTTTATATTGTTCCATATAAGAAAATATACCCAGCCTTGTAAATTACAATCATGTATGATGGTGTCCACAATGCTTTGTTGAATCACCTTAACCAGAAAGCTCACAACTATCTCAACATTGACCATTTGTATACTGCCTATGTGTCTGACTTTATTTGTGTCTGTGTTTGCTAGATACATTGTTAACTTCCTATTCAACTCCCATTATATCTGTTACACCCTGCATAGCAGCAATGGGCTTTGAGATGGAATGACTTTCCACCAGTGCAATCTCAGGTCTATGAACACAAATTGATTCAGGTAATTCAGACCTAAACAACCTTTGCGTGAATTTCTGTGACACTGGGGAGTTATAAAGGCATAAAAGAGTGTGGTTCAGTCAGTTCAAAGTCCAACAGTTTCACCAGAAATTTTGGCAATGAAACACTGTTTCTGGGTGATGTGGGTTTCGGAAGCCAACACTATTGTAGCCATCTCACTATTATGCATGAATGCATCCTGCAGATGAAGCTGACACTGTGAAGAAGGCAGAAACAAGAGAATTATATGGAGATAGTGCCAGCGCCATTTCTATATACAGTTTCTGCAGTATGGAATGTGTTAAACATATTATTCAGATCTAGGATTTGTTATTTCTATTCCCTATTAAGCCAAGTCTAAGAAAGAGTTTTAACAGGATTACTGAAAAGATGATTAAGAGGCTGTCATAGATTTCACAAAAGCTTTGGAAAAGTCTCTCATGAAACTTTCAAATCCTTTGGCAAAATATAGCTTGGGTGAACGATCAAGTAAATGCCAAGGTCTCCAGTGCCTTGTCACAAGGCTCTGGGATGTTTAACCTTCATGTAACCCACTGGAGTGGAGAAATAAAAGGCATATATAGAAAATTTGCATGTTTAGGTGGAATGGATATTATGTCTGATGATTAAATCATATCTTTACATTTTTTATGGTCTAGAATGTTAAACATGTGTAAACTTTTACATTTAAAAAGTATTTAAATAAGGATGAATGGGCATGGAAAAACAGTAAGTCAATGAAAATGCCCTCAGTGTTTAGTTGACTGCAAACTTCATGAAATAAATTCTCATTTAAAAAAATTATTTACAAGAACTTGGACATTTTAGTTTGGAAGAGTGAAGGTTTATGAAGGCAAAAATAACAATCTTTGCATATTTATTCATTAAACAAATACATAGTCAACCCTTATTAAAAGAGTGGAAATGTGAGAGATTCTGTAAATAGAAAATGGACAAGGTCTGAAGACCCACAGTTTAGTGAAAGAAAAAGACACAAATATAAGAAATTACATTATGGTGGAATTAGTATTAAGAGCAGATGAAAGAAGATGGTTTAGGTGATAAATACACAATATAGGGTACAGATGATGTGTTGTAGAATTGTACACCTGAAACCTGTATGATTTGGTTAACCATTGTCACCCCAATATATTCAATAAAAAGGAAAAAAAAAGAGCAAATGGATACCCTACTAGAAAGACACTGGTAATGTAGCCTTTAAATTAAGTCTGATAGAGAAGTGGCCTCTGATTTGAGTCTAGATGGAAGAGTGCAAGGGTTCTTAGGTGAAGGGAAAATGCCCTAAGGAAACACTTAGTGATTATTAGGCTAAGAGATAAAAACTTTAATAAACCCTTTATGATTGGACCATAGAGAAAACTCCATTGGGGAGGAGGGGGGAGCTTGAAAGGAAACTAGAGGCTTGATATTTAAGTAAGATGATTGATTGGCTGAGGTATAAAAAATGTATTAAAATCCTAAATGGATTTATTATGGACAATAAATGGTTAGAAATAACCAACCCAACCTTGGAAATTAAAAAAGTGAACAAAAGGGGAACTTTATTGAAGCCCAGGGTCAAGGGTTTTGGATAGGAGGTGTCCCTGACAGCCCAAGAGGTGGTAGAGAGGCTTATTTGACCTTCTTGGGGAGCAGGTTGTTGGTGTGGCTGCACTTCTTACAGCAGTAGACAGCGTGGGGTGCAGGCAGATCTTCTGGGCAAGCTGTCAGAGGGAGGGCTTAATGATGTTTCCCTGCAGAAAACACACCCAGTGAGGGGTAGACTCTTTCTGGATATTGTTTTCTCAGAGTGGTCATCCTCCAGCTGTTTGCCACAAAAGTCAGATGCTGCTGGTCAGACAGGATGCCCTTACTGTCTTGAATTTTAGCTTTGACATTCCCTATGGTGTCATGGTCCCAACCATGGGTGTGAGGGTCTTGCCAATCAGGGTCTTCACAAAGATGTGCATCTCTGAGTCTGCTGGGGAGGCTAGTTATGGGAACTTAACTACATTAATTGAAAAAGTATGATATTTAACATTAACAGAAGAAAAATGAATCCCAGAAGCATTTCTAAAAAGTTGGTATGTGAAAAAAGTTGGTATATTTCATGAATGTGGAAAAGAGAGTTATTCAACAAATGAACAAAGGTTTCTGAGATAATTAGTTAAATGTTTGGGAACATTAAATTAGAATTCAATGTCATATGTCTAAAATAAATTCCAAATGATGCAAGTTTAAATGCAAAACTATGAAAGTTTAAATCAACTAAAAATATGCATAATTACTTCAGAGTGAGGAAAGTTTTTATAAGCAAAAGTTTAACAGGATGAAAAGATCCATAAAGGAAAAAAATGGTATATTTGGTTCATTAAAGAAGAAGAAAGAGAAGAAGAGGAAGGGAGAAATTTAAAAAAAATCAGGAGACATCTGCCCTTGTTTCCACTCCATTATATCAGTTAGCACGCAAACCTTTCCTCCTGGTGTTTCTCATGTTATTAAGTCACATTCCTATATACCTAGTTACTAAATTCAACTTTAAAGTCACCCTTGACTCTTCTGTCCCCTACTTCTCCACATTTAGCCTGTTGGCAAGTATTGTCTGCTTTATCAATCAAAATAGATTCCAAATCCATCCACTTTTCTTCTGTTTCTCCTGCCATCACCCTAATCCAAGAAACCATGATTCAGATTTCTGTAATTGTTTCTTAAGTAGTCCCCTGCTATTACACTTCATGCTTTAAGATCCATTCTCCAATAGCCATCAGAATGTTTAAAATGTTATGCTGATATTCATCATTCACTTACCAAATGTTCATTGAGAACTTACTATACATCATATCTATTCTGAGATTTGAGGCCAAACCAGTAAGGGAAACAATCATAATATCTACCCTCAAGGTACTGGCATTCTAGTGGGGACATGGGGCAGGCAAAGACAATGACAAATCAGTCAAGTAGTGTTTTAGAAGATAAGTACCATGGAGTACCATGGAGTACATTGTAAGTACTGCATATAATGTATATAGTCTTCACATATACCAGTATACTTGACATAAATGTTTGTACATATGAATATCCATATCCAATGTTTAATGATTAGCCAGCTAAAGTACATATATATATTGCTAATATATACCCTATAAAGTTAAACAAATTTAACTTATCCTCCTTAGCTACTCAAATTCTTGTCAGCATGACTATCTACACCTAATAGGAATCTCTTGATTTGACTACCTCCATGAAACTAGCAACCTGCCCAGTCAGTTCATCCCTCTTGTCTGACACCCACAGAACAGAACAGGGACATGGGGACTGCCTAGGAAGTCATCTTCTGCAGTTGTGTGCTGTGTGCTCTTCATAGAATCTTGGCAGATAGGATCAGAAGGATTGAAATCCCAGGGAAATATTTTTTCTAATTCTACTGCCTGGATGGTGCTCAGTTTTTCAAATGCAGCTGCCCATAGTAAGTATCTTTTCCTAGTTACTAAAATACACAGTTCATGGGCCATAGAGATGGTTCCATTTTAGGAGGATCACTGACACATATGTTAAGAACACAGTGCAAGGGCGGGAGGAGGGATATAATTTAAGAGATTATTATAAAAGTTCAGGTGAAAAGTTATTGTGTTTTGAAAAGAACTATGATGATAGAAGCCTTAAGAAGTGGTCATATTATGGATACATTTTGAAGCTGGAGGAAATAAAATTTGCTGTTGGGATTTATGTGGGAGCTTTCAAATATAACCTCTTATTCAAATCTAATACCCTACTCAATTTGAGCCTTTCAGCCTCTTGAACTTCATCTCCATCCATTCTCCTCAGTATTCACAAAACTCCAACTATATTGCCCTACCTTACCCTTTAAGAGCCCAAGTCTATTCTTAGTCCAGAGCCTTGACACCTGCTGTTCTGTACCATGAAATACTCTTCTCTCAGATTTTTGCATGGCTTCCTTATTTTTATCGGTCACAAAGCTCAAACGTCACCTGTACAAAGAAGCCATTCCTGATCATATAATATAAAATATCCTCCCTAGATACTAATTAACCTTCTCCTGATTTATTCTCTATATGTAATTTATCACACACACTTATAAGTAACTGTTTATTACTTTATTGTCAATCTTAGTAAAATGTAAGATCCATGCTATCAACATTATCTTGACTTAACGCAATGCCCAAGGTTTACTAGCTCTTGGAAAAACCTCTGTGTTCCTTTATTTGGATTACCCCAGAGCACACAGATATTTACTTAGAACTTCCATTGTCCTTCATATTTTTTACTATTGTCCAGAACTGAAAATTCTTCTCACCTTTTGGAAATAAATTTAAGGCTTGTGAAGTGGGCTTATTTTGCACAAAGTTGTGAAAAGGATGAAAGTTCTTACCTTTTTACACTCCATTTTTCTCTGGAGGAGTCTAGGACATATTAGGGTAGGTAATGGTATCTATTTGTGGGGTCAATACATGGATCTCCCACCACCAGTGACAAGGTCTGGCCAGGGGACTCCTAGCCAGAGGAATATGTATTGTTTTGGGAATGGATTGTAATTTCTTCCTTACCTCCTTTTGGGAGTGGCTTCTTGTCCTCTCACTGCTTCTTGGCCTTTTCCTTTTGCATGTGCACACTATTGTAATGTAACTCTGGGCCACAGGTAGGTTTCTGCAACCTGGATGTGTTCTGACTTTGTCTGGGACCCCTTATAGTGAATCTCACACTGGAGGATGTGTGGCCTCTCTTGCACTGACCCACTGCCATTGGTGCACTCCTCTGTAATGTGAGTCATAAATGACATGTCCACATGGCTAGTCCTCTGGTTATTTATTTATTTTCTTTTTTTGGAATATCATAAACACTTAAGCAGCTCCCTGGTTTGGGGCTCCTGTGCTACACTACTCATTTTAAATTTTCAAGCACTGTACTTTATCACACTGACCATGGGAATTATTTTATATTGATAGTGCCCAGTTGTGTCAGAGATTATAAAACATTGAAAAGATAAAGATAAAGCAAACTTATATTCATCAGAGGCAATCATTCAGAATGAATATGTTAGTTTTATGTCAATAATACAATATTTTGTTATCACATACAAAACATTAATTATGTACATGAGGGGTGCATGATTGTCTGTTTATAAGTCCTGCCTAAGGGTAGTTTAATTCTATTGCCAAGTTGCTGGAAATTCAATTGATGCAGTGCAAATTAATGGTCAATGCTAATAGCACAAAGTTCATGAGATTTAGATCCAAGACAGAGGTTTTTAAAAATAACATTTCAATTATTAGTTCTCCTGGCGGTCTTTAATTAGACCGCCAGGAGAACTAGTTACCATTCTAAAGCCCTCGTAAGATTGCAATTTTCCTAGGGTGCCTATATTACAGACATTGTAGAGATTTGTGGTGAATTTCTAAATGTAAATATATGTTACTTTAAATTCTTTTGTGTGCTATCTAATTGTTATATAGGAAAGAATTTAAAATAATAAGCTATTCTTCAGATGACTTTAGTAAAATAGACAACTTGGGTTCATTTCTTTCTGTTTTGCTCCCCCCAAAGCAAAGCCACATTGAGATGTGAGGATATTTACCTTGGAAAACAACTCCAGAGCCAAGAGTCACCAGAAATGAGAGGTTCAAACTGCTTTTAGTCAACTCAGGGAAAAAAAAAAAAAAAAACAACTAAGAAACAGAGTCAAAGTGAACTTTCATAGACTGTATTTGAATTTCTACAAATACTTAACAAAGTTTGTATGAGTGAGCAAGGAGATAAGGAAAGCTGTAAAGATGAGAAACCATGTCAGCCTGAGATGAATTTATGCTGCAATCATGTAAATGTCTAAATATGATCTTCCCTAGCAAAGCCAAAATTGTCTCTTTGTTGAATCACATGAAATTGCTGTTCAGACACCACAGTAGCAAAGAAAGCTTTCCTAACACCCAGGTATTGACCAAGTATGTCCTGTGCTTTCTTCTATACTCACCATATTCTACTGGAATCAACCATTCATATATCACTCTCTTGCAGCATACCCTAAGTTTCTCAAGGGCAGGGACTGTCCTATCACCTATTCTCAATGTCAAGCAGAGTGTCTGACATAGGAGTAGATACTCTGAAATATAAGTTCAACTGAATTGATATGATAAAAGTTCTGATTTTGTAAATTTATTATTTTTGCTTTGCTTTTCAACAATTTTCCAAAAATAGAGTTTGGAATAAAATTGTTCTCAAGATTGATGTATACTTCTAGAATATTTTTCATATTCTAGCCTTTTGGTGTGATGTAGTCTAGTTCTACAAACTTTATTAAAGTATATTTTTAATATTATTGAAACATTTTGAGTTCAAAATTTATAATGTCTCAAAAGTATAACTCTTTGTTCTACCTCATTACCAAAGTGGCTTTAGTAGAGGTTTGTTTTCTTTTATATAATAATTCTCAAAGAGAATAAGGACTGTTTTATTATAAAGCTTATAACAGTAAAAGAATACACACTAGAAGATCTTTTATTCTGGGAATTTCATTGTATAAACTCTAAAGGCAAAAAACAGTCTTAAAAGGTATACTATAGTGTTTAGCTACACTATGCTACTTCTGTGATTAAGGACCGAACAAGATGGACAAGGTCTTGAAAAAGAGGATCTCCTTAATTATTTGTCATAGATTACCATCCAATCTAATGTGGCGACTACTCTGCAATTGCATACCTTCAGTCCCCCATTGAGTTTGATATGATATCAGTGCTACTGCTCAGAGGGCACTGAATGATTTTTGTGAGTCCCTAGAGCCAACCATTGTTGTGTAAGTCTGTGTAAAACTCTACAAGCATCAGCTGCTCTTGCACAAAAAGCATTGTACACCCGGTGTCCCTGGAGAATGACTATAAAAGCAAACCTTTCCTGGAGATCAGCATGCCATTGAAATACAATTTGCACCTGGTGGCAAAAGTTTCAAAAAGTCAATACTTGATGAGGGAGAACTTTTAAAATCCTTGAAACAGCAGAGTGGCTAAAGGCTATTTGTTGTGTTTGCAATAAAAGTGTAATCCAGTGTAATATGCAGGTAGTTACCAACTAGAGAAAGCCAGCTGTGATACTATTGAACAACATCCCCCCCTCCCACCCAATGAGCTGTTAAGAGAACAAACAGAACTGACGAAGGAATAACAAGAACTTTGGGAAAAAGTCTTTAGAAAAGGTTACACATAAGAGTTATTCTAGAAGTTATAACAATAACAGAAATTTTGGTGATTCTAAAATAGACATTTCAAATGCTTAATTGTAGGTTTGGGAGATGCTCAAAGAGAAAAAGCTGTTTGTGTGCTGAAAGAAATTTTGGTGGGAAAACATGAAATTATACAAAACTTATTTATTTAAAAAATTGGAAACAAGTATGTTTGTTAGAAATACTGCATTTTGTGTTTTTATAAACCTTATGTTACTTCCATCTGTAATATTCTACTTTTCTGGAATCTAGCTGGTTTAATTTGGAGTTGATGTTGGTTCACTACACAAATTTTTATACATAACATCCCTTTATCTGTATTTGTGTTGGGTTTCTGCATAACACTTATTATTCTATAGAAATGGTAGGAAAGACTTGCTTGTTCTCCCCTAAAATGCCCAGTGTTCTCAGGCAGAGTATATTCAGTGAGGGTCTGAAGGGACTAGAAATAATTAAATATCTAAAAGGATAAAATAAAATCTAAGGTTTTAAATTCACATGTTGATTTTTCTTTAATTTAGTAAAGGGATAGTTATTCAAAAAATGTTTAAAATGTTGTAGTTCATCTGGTGTGCATAATTTCTATTTTCAAATGAAACCTCCAAGCAATGAAGATGCCCTTTAGTTCTCTCATTGAGAATACACAGCAGAGCCATCTTAAGCACTTAAAATGAAAATTGTCTTTGTCTTAGCTAATTGATCACTGGTTATTTTTTTCAAACTTGACAAATTTTATGGAATTATGTGATATTTATTGAAACCAAAATTGCATGAAGGACTTCTGGATTTGAAACATTCTTTGACATAAGGAAATATAAATTTAAAAGGCTCAAGGTGTGGAACTGTCATAATTTGGATATGGTTTCTCTGGAAAAGGGAGAACCATTGGGAAATAGAATTGGTTTGGATGTGGGATCGGCTCTATGAGGGCATGTTGGATTTGAGATTTGGAAGGGATTTTCAAGTTTAAATATCTTAAAGGCATTTGAAATATGAAGCCAGAAATGAGTATATAGAAAACAGAAGTGGCAATCAGAGTTGCTATTTATTAGTATAAACTTGAAAGTCAGAACCCTGAGAAAAAAGAACTTTCTCAGTTGGGTAGGGATTTATTTTTTAAAAAAGTAATATAGAATGTACTCAATTATAGCATGTAAAAAGAAAAATAAGAAATATTATAGATAGAAAAATTAGTAGTTGCTCTGAAATCCATTCATAAGAAAAGTTTTAAGGAAAGGAGAGTCAGTATCAGTGTCCCGAGGTGAAATAGTGAAATGAAGAGACAAAGAAAGTAATCAAAGGTATTTATAATCTTAAAGAACTTTTCCTTCTTTCAAACACAAACTGCTAAGTAGAAGTCATTGATTTCCTAAGAGCAGATGTCTTCTGCAGGACAGATACAGAAAGGAATTCCACTTTTTATTTTTGCCTTTTCTTGTTAAAAGGAGTATACTTTTTGACATTTATTGGTAAACTTTTTTCACATGAAATGTCTTATATTTATTGAGTTGCTTACTTTAGCAGACAATCATAACAACCTGGTTCAAATGTTATTTGAAACTAAGCCAAAACCTTTTAAGCACTTCTCTTTTTAAAAAATGAAAATGAGTGCTAAAATCAGTATCACTAGTACATATACATAATTTTATGAATTCAATTTTCCCAATCTCTCTAAGGAGTAAATTAATTTAAGATCTTGCTTGAAAGAGTAGTGAATAGGTTGTTGAATTTATATTTAAAAAACTTTCAAGAAGGTATGGCTTCAGATACTATGTCTAAATTTCTTAAAATGAAATGAATTGATAATATTTTATAGATGATACATATTTTTTTCTAACATTTTCCATTTCCATCAGCTTCTTTTTATGTCATATTGGCTTTTATGTCATTGTTCATTATTTTTAATTCATAAGAAAGTACTCATTACTACCATTTTTACAATAATTTTAGAAAGAAATAAGAAATCTTAACATTTAATTGTGGTTTTAAGAATAAATGATACAATATTTTTCCACATTATTTTCTCTATGCTGTACTTTTCCAAAGAAGACATAAGTTCTCATTATTTAAACCAGTGCATTATAATATAGATTAGTATGTATGTTTCATTCTAATATTATATTTGTTTAACACTCTGAGGTTGTTCTTCCAGTATAATGTTATGCCAAAGCCTTGGTAATTTTCAAGAACTATTCAGAAATTGTGTTTCCAAGTTAATTGATGCATACCTTAATACATTCCACTTGACCATCAGCCCTTTAAGAAATACTGTGCCTTTCATTTACGTAAGCTTAAAGGCATGGCCACTCCCCAGTTGACTGATATAAAATAGTCACTCAAAATTGAGTAAATTAATAGAATACTATGTTTATATATTATAAAGATATATTTATGTGTATAATACTTATGTTTATATATTTGTATATGTAATCCCAACACTACAGTAAGATTTTAATAAATGTCTATTGAATTTATTTTTTTATTTTTTGTTAGTGTAATATTTTACTTTAAATCTTTCTGATTTCAATAATGTTTAATGGACATTATTCTATACCAACTAGTATATGGATATGAGTCTTGAAACTCTTTTAGACATATTTGCCCAACTAAAAGTCTCAAGTTTTGGCTACCATCCTTTTATGGCTGATGCATATTTGTAGAAATCATTTATCTTTCTACTTCATGTAATTGTTATCTAACTATTCTATTGATAATGGACATTGCAAACAATTAAAATTCTAATATATAGGGAGAAAGTAGGTCTAGGATTGCTATAATTTTTTTCACATTTCTTTATTGTTCAAGTACAATTGTCTCCATTTCCCTTGACCACTTCCCCCACCCCAGCCATCCCCACTTCCCACCCTTGATCCCATTCCACTTTGGCTTTGTCCACATGTCCTTTATACATGTTCCTGACAACCCTTTCCCCTTCCCACTCTGTTATCCCCTCCCACCTGCCCTCTAGTTACTGTCAGTTTGTTCTTAATTTCACTGTCTCTGGTTATATTTTGCTTGCTTGTTTGTTTTATTGATTAGTTCCACTTGAAGGTGAGATCACGTGGTATTTGTCTTTCACTATCTGGTTTATTTCACTTAGTATAATGCTCTCCAGTTCCATCCATGCTGTTGCAAAGAGTAGGAGCTCCTTCTTTCTTTCCGTTGTGTAGAATTCCATTGTGTAAATGTACCACATTTTTTTCATCCATTTTAAATGTCTATTGAATTTAAGAATTCATTTTCAAAGTATCACACAAACCACTTTCTTTTCTTACTTCTCTAATCAACTACATATTCCCACTCTACAACACAATATATAATCCTAGTTTAATTCTCAACCATTATTTTTTAAATACTAAGATGATATTTAACTTTTTAATTCACCATATCTGGGTAAATTTATGAATACTGACTATGATTTTCATGAAACTCTGAAGATAAGCCAGTAGCCAAGAGTAGAGAGGCATTAACAGGATTAGTCGAGGATCAGACAAACTGTAGTCTCTGATCTTCTAGGAGGAATGTTTCACATCCTTGGTCCTCAGTTTCCCCACCTGTACAACACGAAGAGATTGTATGTGTTCTTCTCAACTCTATTATTGTATTAAGAAATAGTAATGATAATAATAATAAAGTGATTTCTCAGTAGAAATTCTGTACATAAAGCTTAATAAAAACTGAATTTAACTACACCCTGTGTTTCACAGGCCCAGTATTTATTTTATTTTTACTCATTGAGTAGAAAAGTTTTGGACACAATCTCTTGTGAAACACTCTTGATAATTCAGCCAGCTTGTGTTTGATAAATGACTTATGTTTCTAACGCTAATTATGGCCGGAGGCAATGTTATGGGTGATTGTTTCAAATCTGAAAATAAATCAAATAATATGTAACTTCCAATGGGTTTATCTTTTCAAAAATAATGAATTACTTTTAAAGTTCTGTCTTTTACATGTGTTGGAATGTGGAGATTTGTATTTGGTCTTATCTTTCTAAATAGAGGTCTAATAATACAAGTTGGCATCATGTTCAGAAAGAATTACAAATTTCATATAGCTGTCTGGTTCTTTCAACTTTCTCAATACGCTTTCATACATATTAACTCATTTAATTTTCTCAAAAAGACATGAGAAGTAAATAGAGCAAGTATTAATTTTATTCTTTATGAAATGGGGAGAGGAAACACAGTGCATATGAATAATTGCTCTGAACAAAGCAGGGAATGGAATGTCTCTTGATCCTCAAATGTTCCAGTCTAGGTCCTCAAGCATTAATTCCAACTGAAAGTTCTCTGTGTGTGAGCGTCTAGTTGCTTGCAAAACTGCTGTAGATGGCACAGTCAGAGAGAAGAATATCAGTAGGTGTTTAAGAACATGAGACTCTTTTAAGAATTCCTAGAAATGAGAGAAATCTGTCATTGAGGAGTCACCAAAAAGGTCTTTGTGCTGTGTTCATTAATATTTGGAGTCCCTGATCTGTACACATAGATAAGGAAAACCTGAGAATATTCTTGCTGAAAAATCTGCCCATCTCAATTAATTCTTTATAAAAGAAACTCTCTCTTTTACATAGCTATGTGATAAATTCTTTTATCATAGAATTTTTTAAAAGGACACAACAAACACATTTATCCTGAGTACTCTCTGCTTTTTCGTACCAAAATATTATAATATAACCAGTTTAACTAAAGTTGACAGCAGTGCACTGGGTCTTGGTCATCCAGAATTTTAGAATTGGCTATGGAATCAGTTCCTAGAGGTTGCTTATGTAAAAATCTCATGGCAACAGCAGCCCCTGAATTTCACACTTCATTGTGTAAAAGCCTATTTGGGAATGTTAAGCCTTTGGCAAGGTACAGGATCACTAAATCATCCTTGCATGGTTTAGAAATTTTTGTTCACGAACTGAACCAATAACAATACCACGTGCCATATTTTCAACAGAGAAACTGTGTTCCATTAAAGGAAATAACCATGTCCATATCCTGCAGGGAGCTACATTTAAGTTTTTATCCCATAAAATGAAATGTTGAGAGTTTCAACAACTTCACTGACAAAATATTTAGGATGAGGTATGAAAAATTAGCATTATCAAAATTCAGAGAAGGATGCTGTTCTGATAGTATTTTCTTCTATTATAAGTTTGATAATTAGAATTTGTTTTTTAAATGTTTGTCAATGTATATGATATGCTCTGAAGAGTACCTATCTTTATTATACAACCATCAAGATAGGGGAAAAGAACAATGGACTTTGGGATCATACATACTGGGATTTGATCATGGCTCTATGCCGTCATTTTTTCAGGTCAAATTTTTGCACTCAGCGTAATTCAAGTACGTTCCCAACTAACAAAAGCACTAGAAGAGCACAGAGGCACTGTGTAGTGGGGGAGATACACATTAAACAGAAGAGTCACACAAATAATTTTATAACTGAAGTGGTCAAAATGATTTGAAGTTTAAGTATAGGCCACTATAATTAGGTGAGCTAATGGACACAGAAATTAAGGGTCCAGGGAAGCTTGCAAGATAAACATAAAAGACAACTAGTTAAATTTTAATTTCAAAGAAATAGTAATTGTTAGTATGCCTTGAACATTGCATGATAGAAACACACATTAACATTACATATATTACATTATATGTATAAATATGTATTTATACTTACATATACATACCCATACATATATGAGGTCTGTCCAGAAAAAGTCCAGTTATTATTAATATAATGAGAATGGTTTGTGTGACATCATTGTTACCTGGCAGCCAAGGAGAGAGGACTGGAATGCACATGCGTGAACAATGACAACTTTACAATACTAGTCACTGGGGGTGGTAGGCACTACTGAACAAGCATGTATACTGTGTGGCCATCTCATTCTAAATGAATGAACAAACAGAATAATGAAACTGAATCAAATTTTGCATTAAGCTTGAACATTTTTCCACAAAACTACTCAGACAATTCAAAGGGCTGTAACTATGGGCACTGGTGATTGGCAGCTTTATCACAACAATGTTCCCACTTATGCATCACCTCTCATGCAGGGTTTTTTGGTGAAATATCAAATTACCCAGGTGACTCAGCCCATATATAGGCCAGATTTGGTGCCTTGTTACTTCTGGCTTTTCCCAAAACTAAAATCACCTTTGAAAGGGAAAAGATTTCATACCATTGATGAGATTCAGGAAAATATGATGGGACAGCTGATGGTGATGGGGAGAACAGTGTGAGGTCCCAAGGTGCCTACTTTGAAGCAAATGGAGGCATCACTGTACAATGTATAATGTTCCTTGTATTTTGTATCTTTTTCAATAAATGTCTCGTACATGACTGGATACTTTTTGGACAGATCTCCTACATACAGGGTTGGGCAAAAGTAGGTTTACAGTTATTTGTATGGAAAATCATATAACAATGCAAGAATAAATAATTAATAAATAACAATACAAGAATATATTCCTTCTTCTGCATAATTAGCTAACCCTGGCAAGGGGGTGCTAATCACTCAACCTATGCATGTATAAGGGGAGTTCGGAAAGGCCTCTCTGAGTAAGAAATGTTTAAACCATGCCTAAGTGATGAATGGCAGTTGGCAAAGAAACAAAAGAGGCAGACTGGAAAATGCTAAAAGCAGGAAAGTATTTGCCTCCATGGGCAGAGAGAAGACTAGCACATGGAAACCTAGTATGTTGAGGAGAAGCTGGTGGAATGTAGAACCGTAAAAGCTGGTGGGACCAGATCATTCAGGACCTTTTCTTCACTAGTATGGCTTACCTACTTCCCTTATCTGCAATTTTCACATATACATACTAAAGTAATAATAATGACCTAAAGAAGTGTATGCATAAGAGCTAACACTGAATAAACATTTGTTGTTTGTTGTATATTTCGTTATGATCATGCTAGTGGTAATGCATCTTATTACCTATGGAGACTTTTATTGTTTTGTTTTATGTAAGATGTTTTTAACTAGCTTTAATTTCTCCCCAGTTTAAAGATTGACTTTAAAAATATCTGTTCTTGCTTATGTGCTGCAGTTGCCTTGTGTATTGCTATATTAAATCTGGAATTAGGGGTAATTTTGCCTCTGGGTATCTACATATCCTGGAAATGATTATTTCTGGATTCTCTACTTTCTTTCAGGAAACTAGCTCATTCAATAACACCAGCCCCAAATATGTCCCTCCTCATTTTTTCATTATAGAATTTTAAATATCTTCTTTTGGGGGGATTATTTTGTAGACCACTTTGAAGGGTTGTATGTTTTTAAGCTGAAATGACATCATTTTGTAGGGCAAAATGTTTCCAATATCCTGGCCTCCTTCCCTCCACTGCTCACCACCCCAGAGACAGCTTCTGTCTAGTGCCCCAGCACACAGATTTTGAGTGAGCACGTGGGCCTGGGAGTGGCAGCACCAGGCCGGAACTCTCAGTGATGACTGTCAGTGCAGCCGCCGCAATCTTTCCACCAGACAGGAGGCTAACAGGCAAATGGCAGGGAGTTCACAGGCTTGGAGGGGCTTGTTAGACAGAGTTCAAAATTCTTGTGAGCATCTCTCTGCCACTCCACAGAACAGCTGTAGCCTCAACAGTGGAAGTCTTCATACTGATTTTTCAAAAAGCGCCCCTTCAGTATTTAATGTCACAATGCCCTGTTAAGTGCTCTGCCTCACAGCATTTTATTATCCATCGTTCTCTGTTTGTTGCAAAGTTGCTAATTTGGCCAAAGAATATTCCACTTATCAGAATGAGTACTCTCTCATTCTCTTCTTTTCTGAGAGTTTGTCCGCTTCCCACTTACCGAACTTTCCTATGTAACTGGGACACCTCTAGTTATATACCTCTAGATATACCTCTTGCTTTATATCTCTGTAGTTTTTAGCCACTTTAAATCATTTAATACTGAGAAATAAATGATTTTGGGGGGAAAATATTCTAAAAATTTAAATTAGACAACAGTGATTTACTTATAAAAATATTCCATCCACTGAATGAGGTTAAAATATATGCGTCCATTTACCAATTAAGTTTTGAGGATCTACTAGTGTTTGTTCTAGGCACTGGAGCTAAAATGCAGACAGATGGAAAAAGAAATTAGTGTGCAAATTTTTATTAGTGATAACTTTTAAAATCAATGCCTGGAGAAGAGAAGAGAGAAGGAAGCAGGTTGGGGCAGAAGAAGTTGAGCCACAATGAAGCCTTAGCGGCAGCATTGACTGACTTTGTAAAGAGTTCTGAAGATTCGATAATCCCACAGAGCTGTTGTGCATTAGTGTAAGAGGTTTAGTCCTTTATCTCCTTATGTGGCTCAGCCCTGCTTTGTGGGCTATCTCAGGAAAGGGTGTGACTCTGTTGGCCAAGGTAATTCTCTTCAGCCTAGGCAATTCCCTAGAAAGCCTGGCAGCTGATGATTGTTGACCAGTCGTACTTCCAGCAGCTGGGTGCTGGAAGATAGCTCTACATGGGTCTTTCACATTACTTTACAAGCAGAGGCACTTTATTCCCCAAAAAGTCCTTTAGGATCTGAGCAGTGCAGCACCCTGAGGAGTAAGCAGCTAAATATCATTTTGAGAATGGGGTTCCTTTAAATCAGACATTCAAATTCTACATATATATCAGTTACTTCTACATAATCCATCTCTTAAATTCCTTGATTTTATAACATGAAGATCTTGATTGACTGGGTGTAAACCACAGTGTATGTGATTTATTAAATTAAGCAAATATTTTTTGAAATGCTTAAAAAAGTGTCTTCAAAGAACTTAAAATCTACTGAAAGAAGCAGATCTAAACCAATTTATTATAATCTACAATGCAATATCAAGTGGACTAAGGGGTGAACAAAAAGTTATTTTGAAATACAAATCAAAAATATATTTAAAAATAAAGGTAGTATAATTAAATAGAGGAATTGTTGAAACCCAGAGGACACAAAGTAGGACTTTGATGCATTGGAAGTCCTTCAAGTTGAGTCGCACAGAGAGTAGGCCTGCAAGCATAGAATGGAATGCAGGCTGGAGAGGCTGCTTGCTGGGGAGGAAGTTGTGGAGGAATGTTGTTAAAGGTAAGATGGAAAAGGTAATTCATACTTCGAAAGTTGAGGACCCTGGATGTACTGCTGAAAAAAATTCAGACTTGATTCTCTAAGCTAAGTTTTCAAAATGTGGCTCTTGGGGCACCTGCATTGGACTTCATGGATGCTTTTTAAAATTCAGACTATCACAACCTATCCCAAACTTTCTGAATCAAACTCACCAAGACAAGTGACCTGAAATCTATAGTTTCTGTAAGCTCCCATGACAGCAAATCTCTACCCCAGACAATGGGAAATCTCAGAAAACTCAGTTATCTGCCTCCTTCTATAGAACGTATGTGAACATTTTTTTCACATGTAAAGTATTAAACTGAAACATTCCAGGAATTATGACCACAAAGTATTTCATTTGAAACAATAAATTAGTAATTTAGTATACTCATATTCCATTTGCCCATTTCTATTAATGCAAAACAGCTCAAGAACTTTCTCCTCTTGTCAAAAAACTCACTTTTATAATATGTTCATAGATTGTTGTCAGTCCTATAGTTGACATTCTCTACATCCCAGTAAGACATTTTCCTTTTTTCTAATCACAAGTATCTTTTTACACTAGAATTCAAGAAGCTTCTTTAGGGCCCTTGGAGACTCTGTTTTCTGAGTTACAGTTATAGTAGGGAGGTTTTTTTGTTTGTTTGTTTGTGATCTATATATACCCACCAAAATCTCTGATAAGTTTCAGATCCTTTAACAACCAGTCTAACCTTTTAGCTTCCAGTTATGTCAACTCAATAATTTAAATTTTTTCCAAGAAACTTTTTTCCCTTGCTTCAGTCACAGTACTTATATTTTACCTGCTTCATTTTAGAAATTCTTTGTAAATATTTTATTTTACCTTGGTTTTCTTTCTCTTAAAAACTTGTTAGGGCCTTGTACACTAATTGTGAAGTGATGTATTTTATAAAGCAGATCATATCCCTCACCTTTCTCATTTATTAGTAGCAGCGTTATCACAGTATCTATGCAAATAGTATGAGTAATAATGCTTCTCTTTCCTCATTTTTCCTCCCTCAATTCCTATCGGATAATTTTTACATCTACTCTCATGTTTTGTTTTCCCAGATTTCCTCTATAGTAGTAGATATCAATGTTCTTCTTTTTCTAAAATAGTTGAACACAGCTGTTAGTAAGATTAAGGAATTTTCCCCAAAGCCATACAGGAGGTATTGGGTGAAAGGGGAGAAGTCATAGGTTCTCTGGCTCGGAAGGTATATTAGGTCTAAAATGATTAAGTGGATGCTTCGAGCCTTCCCTCTGACTTTTAAAGGAGGACCCACTTTTACCAGATCCAAGGTGAAAGAAAAAAGAAAGAAAATTAAAAATAATAAAAAAGTTTTAAACAATTGAATAAAGGGAGATTAGAATTGAGAATGTGGATATAAAATGATAGAAATTGGTTGTTTTGGGGGATTTTTTACAAATAATTTCAAATATAGAAGTAAAGGTCCCTTATACTTGAGAGGAATACGTTTAGAGGAAAGCATTTTAAAATGTTTTGCATTACATTTTCTTCTTGTTGTATGTTGAAGTCAATTAAAATGTTTGGAAAACACTGATTGTTGGTGTTGGATGTTTGTGATTATGATTCTATTCTGAATTTGAGACATGTGGATCTCTGAAATCATAGTTGTTAAAAAGCAAAACTTACAAGGCAAGTCTAAGCAATCAGGCCTTGCATGTTAGGAAAAGAGAAAAATGGCTGTACCCATGTCCCCAGAAGAGGGAGAGAATTGGTTTGTCCCTCAGGCATGAGGAATAAGTCTTCCTAGGGGTGGCTGTTTTAATATAGACTCAATGTATAGTGTAACAGCTGGGGTGGGTGATGGGGATGGAGCTACATGAACAGAGGTAGAGGCTGCAGTCATTAACAGTATTAACAGAACAGCATGAACTGTCCACTCTGTTCCCTGAGCAGAGAGGAATAAGGAAGTATGTGGCAGGTTGGTGGGAAGTGGGACAGGTCAGAATTCTAGCTATTATATTGCTGAAGGGTCAAACATAGACTACTGGTTCTGTTGCTGCTGTAGGTGTTACTCATAAGCCCTCCATTGTACTTTTTCAGGCATCATCTGTGATATATACAACACTCTATACCACCATACAAAACAGATTTCTATGCTTCTCTGGCTTCTTTCTGCTAGCCTAACGTCTCTGTGTCCATGGACAGTCCAATTTCTAGAAGCATTATCTATGACTCTATTTCCTCAGTTTCTCCCTTTCACTACCTCTAGCCAAACCCAACAGCAAATGCTGACTATTATTGTCATTAGACTCCAGGGAAGATATATTCACTACTGCTGCTGCCACTTTTCCCTTTAACATGTGCTACTGCAGAGCCTGAGATTGCCCTTCCAGTGAACAAAGTAAGTACCATCTAGTGTGGTTACCAGGAGAAAAAAAGAGTGATTGCTAAGAGACATGAGTGCCAGCTCCCTTGAGAGTTGCATTTTTTATTGTAAAAGCATGAAAATGTAATTCTTGTTTTATATGTCAATCTTGCAAGTTTGTAAATGAGAATCTGTCCTTCAAGAGGCATGCCCATTACTAGTGTACTGAAAAAATAAAAAGGTTTCTAAGACTTAAAGACTGAGTATGCGGCCCAGGACTGGGTGATCTTACTAAGGCACTGTCAAAGGAGACTGGCCTGACCCAGGCAACGTGCCTCTTGGCTCTTTCTCATACGTCTATTGTTACAAGTGTTATTTCATGCCTAATTTTACTTATTTGACCGGGTAACTTTGCATGATAGGTGTTCAAATTCCCCAATTTCTTCTCTGTGTTTACTTTAAGGAGCTCCTGCAAATCACTTCTTTCTTTTCAAAGATAACTGGTTGAATTTCAATAATAGTAAGATGTTATTAGAGTGGACTCTGTGGAATACTTCACAGTTTTGAATATTGCCCATTTCTGATTCAGTGATACTAAGTAATAATTGACTTACTTGCAGTGAAAACTACATCTTTATCTGAACTTAATATTCCTTGCTATTATAAAGGAATCATTTATTTGTAATAGCTATTATTTTCATCAAGTCTCAAAATTTTCCAATCAATGAGAGTGTTCATCAACCTTTATCACAATTTCATTATCCTTATTTTACTTATAGTGTTTTTTCTCCCTTAATATTTTTATTTGTGTGAATTTACTTTTATTAATCTAAGTGTTTCATATAGCATCTTAAGAGTTTCTTAAAATTACTCTGATTTTATTCAGTTATTACATTACTTTTGTGTATGTTAGACCTTGTTCTATCTAGTTAGAAAATACTGCTTACCTTTAAATATAAAATTATATCTATAGATTTCTTAGCATTACTTTAAAATAGTTTTCTTATAATGTTTTACAGCAGAATAAGAATTAAAAACTTGGTGATTTATCCCATTTCAGTTTTAACTATTTTACTTGTTTTTGATGTGCAATATAATGTATATAGTGAGTTCTCACTTAATGTCAATGATAGGTTCTTGGAACCTGCAACTTTAAGGGTAACAATTTATATAATGAAACGAATTTTACCATGGGCTAATTGATATGAACAAGAGTTAATTTCCTATGCCATATTTCTGGTCACAAAACTATCACCAAACTTCTACACAAAGAGCCCCAAAACACTTCTAATAATAAACAATGAATTATACATGAGGTATGCATACATTTAAGAAAGACTGATAAAAAAGGTAAGATAATTATTTTCCATTGCAGGGTCATGGTTGGCCAGAGCCTGTCTAGGCAGCTCAGAGCAATAGTCAGACCTCTCCCTGGATGGATTGCCTTTGCATCGCAAGCTCATCCCCACTCCCCCACTCACTCAGTTTGGGACAATGCAGACACACCAATTTGCCTAACATGCACATCTCTGGGATGTGGGGTGAAATGGAGTCCCCAGAGAAAACCCACACAGTCATGGGAGGGTATGCAAACTCCACACAGACAGTGGCCCCAGATTGGAATTGAGTTTATTTCCTCAACAATATTAATAATGAAGCAACATGAAATAAAGGGAAATTATTTAAAGACCTGCTGTGTAACTAAATGTTTCTTATCTCTATTATTTTAAAGTATTGGTTTATTCAGTAATTTTATAAAACTTTTAGCTAAACCACACAATAACTCATTGAATTAATTAGGTATATAGATTATTTAATCAATCAATTAATTAATTTACTTATTTTACCTTTGTAATACTTTAGAAAAATTAATTAGCTAATAATGCAGCCCATTTAAAATGAGCGCAAGATTCATATTACCTTGCCTATTAACTTATCAAAATCTCCTATGTATAAATTGTCTTCTCATACTATCACTTCTATATTATTGAAGTACTACAACAATAATAAGTTTACATAATTTATCCAATGCACTATCTCTAAGGAATTGTAACTATTTTATGTTATCCTAATATTTCTTTTAACAATGCTATGAAGTACAGGATAGCATGAGTGGCATTTGTTTTCACCTTCATTTTATAGTTAAAGAATCTGATAAAAAAGGTGACTTAGTTTTCCCCAAATTAAAAAATTCAAACTGGTTGCATGACAGGGAGAGAGAATATTGGACTTCAGGTTCCTGAAACTTTAACCAGTACATAAGCTTCAGCTTTGTTAAGTTGCTAAAGATTTATTTTGTGCAATTATACAAATATAATACAAATACATGTTTTCATATCATGCATATGTATACATATATATCATTCCATTCTATTTTATTCAAAAAATAAAGGCAGTAATGTTCAGAATGATTTTTACCATTGTTATGAAATATAAACATTCTTTCTTTCTCTTGTCTGTCTTTGTGTGTGTCTCTTAATGTATGTATCTCTTTAACTCAACAACTTTAGAGGAAAGGTAGACTCCCAAGAAAGAAAATACTGGGAAAAGAGACCACAAGCTTAGTACGGTGGCTCAGTGCCCAGGTGTGTGTGCATCTGGGTACAGGGAATGGTGGGAAGAAGGGAAGAAACCAGAGGCTTGGAGCCTCCCCTAGAGGCTAGTTGCATTTCACCCTGACTGAAATAGAAACCTGGTTCAGTATTAGAAGGCTGAGGGCTCATGAAACCTAAACTAAAAGAGTAAAAATCAGCACCAAACTGTTGCTCTCCGCAGGAAAGAGGGAGATACTAAATGTAGTGAACAAAGCTGAGTACTGAAAGTGCAGGTGAAGAACCTTTTGTAAATATTTCCAAAATCCAAAAAAACTCTGAAAACACAAGCCATTGTATGATTCATTTTGTAACAGAATGTGACCTGAATTGCTATGAGGCAATTTATAACCTTTATCTCAGTGTGATTTTTTTATTGCAGGTATAGCCATATGTTTGATCATGAGATGCTACTCCAACCCCCACCAGGGGTATTGTAAGGCACATATATCAACTGTTTACTTCTCTAAAATCTTAAAAATTATGAAATCTGAAATGTACCTGACCCCAATCAACTAAGAGGTTTGGACCTATGTATCATAATGCTTGACCCTGTGTGGGCCTCAGTCTCAGCTCAGCCGCTCGTGTGCACTGTGACTTTGAACAAGTGACTTCCTGGCTTTATGGTTTGGCTTCTGTTTAGTAAGGTGAGAATGTTTAGTAGGTTCAGATATTAAATGAGTTATGCACAGTGTTCAGCGCAGGACCTGGAAAATGGTAAACCTCTAATAATGTTAGTATTTATTTTTAATTTTTATTGACTCTATTGGGGTGACATTGGTTAATAAAATTATATAGGTTTCACCTGTACAGTTCCCTAATACACCATCAGTATATTATGTTGTGTGTTCACCACCACAAGTCATCTCTTTCCATCAGCATTTATACTCCCTTTACCCTCTTCCACTTCCCCACCACATCCAACAACTCCTCATTTCCTAAAAGCTCTACAACTCGGTGAAGATCCATCAAGTGAAAAAAAAGTTCTTCAATTTTAATGGGGAAATTATGTATTTCATCTGGACAAAATTCCCAAATAATTTTTGTAGTTATAAAAATATATGTATTTTTAGATTGAGAAAAAGAAAATGGTCATGGCATGGCAAGGTCATGGCATGGTGTAAGCAATGCTTTAGAATGAATAATTTGACAGCTGGGTCAATGATGGGCTGGTAGGGAGGCACTGAAGGTGTGTAAGTGGTTCAGTGGCTAGAAACAGTCCAGGCAAGAGGTAAGGAGCTCCTAACAGGAGAGTGGTGATGGTGCTTTTCAATTAACAATCAAATCAATCATGCAGACCTTGGCAATTTGTATAGGAGGAATATAGATTCTTTAACACCATGCTATCCTCTAGGTCAGAGACTTTCAAACTTCAATGTTTACCAAAGCCACAGTAATAAATACATTTTGTATTGTGGCTCCATGCACATGTGTGCAAACACATACACACACAGTTGAAATAAAATTTCACAAACATACTTTGTCTTAACATATGCAGTGCTATTGTATTTTTTATTTCAGTTAAAAAATACCAATCGCAACCTTTCTCATGACTTATAACCTACTAATCAGTCATATCCCTCAGTTTGAAAAGCACTCCCCTAGATTTCGTCCCAATGATTGGGATTTCACTAACTCACATGTACCTCCAGATCACGGGATTCACTGCACACCTCTCTAAGCATCTACCAGGAGTTAATCAATTTGACCTAAAGCAAATAATTTACAGCCTGAAGAAATCACTTATTTATCTCTTTCAAATGTTTACATCAGACTACTTCAATAACCTCAGGTCTAGGCACTCTGCCACCAAACACACCACTGCCAGAGTAATCTGCCAGGACCTTGCATGGTACTCTGCTGCCTAGTCTAGAAAAGAAATAACCCCCTCCCTGCAAAATGTATATTAAACAAATAACAAACAACAATTCAGAAGTAAATTTAGTCTGTGTGTGAACTATCACTTAGTGAAATTTAATTATACTTGTTCTTTTTCTCCCTTCTACACTTCGTATTTTCATTAAAAAATTTCAGCTTTTAGGGAGCTCATAGTTATGCATTTTAAAATAAAATTGTAACACAGAAAACATTTTTAGGCAAAACCAAAGACTGAATGAGAAAGCTTTTAAACACTAAAACTGCTCACACACAACAGCTAAAATAATCATAACATACACTAAGCAGCACAACTGAGTTCATCCAAACATTGTATGTTATTCAAATTTATTCCCTTTTTAAAAGAACTATTGTTTTGGGAAAGTTGGTGAATGCCTTTGCCTTTGTCTGAACTCAAAATGCTAAATGATAAATTCTTATAGAATGTTTATTTCATGTTGTGTAGATATGTTTGTTTGAAAGGTCATAAAAATCTCCAAAACATGTAGTTTAAAAACTAGTCTATCTTTTCAAGAGTCATTATATTGAGCAGTTATCACTCAAACTGTCATTATGTGAGGTAAGTCAATATTTCTCCTGTCTAGCCTAGTAAAACATATTATTCTAATGAACTCAGAAATCAAACTTTCTTAATTGATTAAAGTTAGTCTCTAGGAAAAGAAAAACCTAACAATCCATGATATGAATTCTGGCTGTATTGTTTAAAATACTCAGGGAGGGACTAAATATGTGAAATGCCCTGTATATAAAGATAAAGTGATTTAGCCAGAATAGTCTCAGTTGGAAAGACATGCCATTTAACAGTTTGATGTTGAGTGTTCATTTATGCTAAGTTATTGGAAGTCATCATTCTGGGCTAAAGATAATCAGCTTTGACTGACCTGCAGTTCCAGAGTTAGAAAGTGATATTCTCAGTAAATAGATGTTTTCTGTAAATTTATAAAAGGGAATATGACCCAGAGTATAAATCCAATCATTTTTCAATGTAAGCAGTGACTCTCTGTGAAAAGGGGACTTCTAGTTTTCCTGCAACTATTGTCAGGCGGTAACATGAGGGATTTAATAGAAGTTACTCACTAAAAATTTGAAGAGTTTATACAGCTGATGCAAAGAAGCAGTCATCCAAAGGGCTGTTTGGTACATACAAAGAAGGGTACAGACTAAGTAAGCTAAATTTCAACTATTATACTTTGCTTGAGGGGAGTGCCCAGGACTATTAAAGAGACATTTCCTCAAATGCCCAGGGAGCTTTGGTTAGAGCAGTTGTCAGACTAAGTCAGCTCCTGCCAGGAAGCTCTGCTTGGGCATGGCTCTTCATTCACATTCATCCAGAGGACTGCTGGAATTTTCATTTCCGGGTTTCTTCTAAGGATAATCATGCCCCCAAACTAAACACATACAGTTTTTATTTTATTTAAATAGAAGTTCACAAACTTTCTTATTTAAGTCTGACTTATTTGAGGATATGTAGAATTATTATCTTCCAGATATGTTACTAGCATCCCTGTGTTTTATCCTGTCCTGGTCTTAACCATAAAATATTATTTATATTGGGACTTTTTCCTTTCTTCTGAAGAATAAAAATGTTCTAATATATTTAGAACATTTATATATTAATATATATATTAATGTGCTTCTCAATTAGCACTGTTTAAATTTTTTGAAGAAAAAAACCCCAGAAACTCTCATTTTATTGCATATATTTTGTGTGTTTATAAAAGTCATCTGAGTGATAAGGTCACATGGCCAATTAATACTGGTGATATGATAGTTTCACTGTCAGTCTTATTGTGTATCATTAACCAGTTTGACATGTTTCCTTTTTAAAAAAATTAAATATTTTATTTTTATGCTATTATAGTTGTCCCAATTTTTCCTCCTTTTTCCCTCTACTCAGCCTCTTCCTACCCCCACAGTCAATCCCCGCATCGTTGTTCATGCCTATGGGTCATGAATGTACATTCTTTGACTAGTACCTTCCTCTTCTTTCAACCCGTTTCTACTTGCCCCTTCCCCTCTTAGAGCTATTGATCTGCTCCATGCTTTATGTCTCTCGTTCTGTTTTGCTCCTTAGTTTATTTTGTTCATTAGATTCCACATATGAGTGAGATCACATGGTATTTGTCTTTTATCAACTAACTTATTTTTAGCACAATAAGCTCCAGTTCCATTCATGCTGTTGCAAAAGATAAGCATTCCTTCTTTTTTACTGCTGTGTAGTATTCCATTAACACTGTTTAATTATTTACAACTTGTATTAGAAGTTTTTTATTTATGTTAAATCTAATGAATTTTAGCATTATAATAAATAATATTGCTTTAAATTAATATTCAAAAACATGATTAATTCCTTAATATGATTTTGAGTAGTAACCACAAATATGATCTTAAGTTAGACCAGTAGCCTGCATTCACCTCTCAAATGAGTGGTCTGAGACATGTTCCTTGATCACTCCAGGCTTCAGGTTTCTCCTTGTGAAATGGAGATTACAATAGTACCTGTGTTACAGAGTTGTGTCAGACTTAAATGAGGTAATCAGCATAGTAAACATTATCAAACTACCTGGCACATAGTAAGAACAATACATTTTAATTATTACTATTGCAGCATGGATGAATTTCATTCCATAATCAACCATGGAAGATATACCATACTTTTAAATTTTCTTAAATCAGCTTAACTTTAAACTCTAAGCCTCTATTCCACTGAAAAGTGGAAATTTTAGCTTTATTCAGTCAGGGTTTTTTTCCTCTGCTTCTGAGTTATATCAAAACGCTAAGGTTCAGGATGTTTGGTAAATAGCCATAATGAGATAGGGAAACTTGTCTTGCTCTCCATTACCTGTCCATGTTGTTACCAGTATGGCACCATTGTTTCATACAGTAGTCCTTTCTTCTCCACAGCCCTGTTGTGACCTGTTTTGGGCAGAGAAATATTTGGCAAGTCTGGAATCTCCAGGCTTCCCTCATTCACTCTCTGATGAACCCCAGAGTGAATACTTATTTCAGCCTCCTAACATGTCTTCTACCCTGTAGAACTCATAGATATCTCTCCCCGTTAGTCTTGGAAAGTTCTTAAAACAACAAACCCCTCTTACCAGCTTGAATGGAGAAATGAAAAAAAAAACACTTCAGGGAAAAGCATAGATTAGACATATCTAAAATGTCTTTCAACAATATTTTAACATAAAATGAAAATATCATTACTTTTAAGAAACTCTATCCTCTGACCATATCCTCACCTACCTGCCACTCCTTATTCTCTTTATAGTTTGAAACTTACCAATACATGTCTATATTTGAATTTTATTTTAAATTAGTTTACATTCAATATTATTTTATATTAGTTTCAGTTGTGCAGCATAGTTGTAAGACAATCATGTAGTTTTCAAAGTGTTCTTTCCAGCATTTCTGGTATCCACTGGCACCATACATAATTATTACAATATTATTGACTATATTCCCTATGCTATACTTTACAGGCCCATGACTATTTTGTAACTGCCAATTTATATTTTTAGTACCTTCATGTATTTTACCCAGGCTACAGTTCCCTCCTCTTCCCTGGCAGCCATCAGTCTGCTCTCTCAATCTATGTGTCTGATTTGATTTTGTTTGTACATTTATTTCGTTCTTTAGATTCCACATATCAGTGAGATTGTAAGATATTTGCCTTTCTCTCACTCTGTCTAGGTTCATCCATGCTCTTGCAAATGGTAAGATTTCATTTTTTTCATTGCTAAATAATATTACATTGTATATATGTACCACAACTTTTTTTATTCACACATCTTTTGATAGGCACTTGGGTTGTTTCCATATCTTGGCTATCATAAAGAATGCTGCAATGAACATAAGGGTGCATATATTTTTTTAAATTATTGTTTTGGGTTTCTTTGGATATATACCCAGAAGAGGAATCTCTGAGTTATAAGGCAGTTTCATTTTTAATTTTTCGAGGTAACTCCACACTGTTTTCCACAGTGGCTGTACCAGTCTGCAGTCCCACCAACAGTGCATGAGGGTTCCCTTTTCTCCACATCCTCACTGACACTTGTTCTTTGTTGATTTATTGGTTATAGCCATTCTGACAGGTGTGAGGTGATATCTCACCATGGCTTTAATTTACATTTCTCTGATGATTAGTGATGTTGAGCATCTTTTCATATGTCTATTGACCATCAGTATGTTCTCTTTGGGGAACTGTCTCTTCAGGTCCTTTCCCATTTTTAATCAGACTTTTTTTTGGTGTTGGGCTGTATGACCAATGTATTTTCACATGGCATAATCTAAGATGTCAAGATATCATTCATGAGTGAATGTTATGTGACTTCTCTGTTACCGTTCCTGCCTTGGTTCCCACTCTATTCTCTGCCACCCACTTTAATACCTCCTATTGAAAAGAAATTTGTAGAATGCCTATTTTGTTAAAAAAACATTAAATCTAGTACTTTCTCATCTCCTTCCTCTTTCCCTCCAAAGCCACAATGGTGCCAGTGTGGAATGGGCTGGCCTCACATCAGATACATAAAACAGGATACAGTCATGCTTGACGTAAGAAAAAAAAATGTTTGACTATATTATGTAAAGAGATACTTAAAATGCATTTAAATAAGTTTAACTATTTAGTTTGAATATTAAATAATATTTCAATACACAGTTGACTAATTTGTTTTTAAACCAGTTTCCAGAATAAAATTTCAACTTCCTTAATTAGAAAAACAGTTTTCAGCACAGGGTTCTAGTACATTCTCGCTCAAAAAAGAGTAGGTTTTTAATTCCACCTTGGAGAAAGGGTATTAAAGTCCCAAGAAAAAGAAAACTCAAATATGATTGTGTTCCCAAAATTAAGAAAAGGTAAAATATCATACTGAAGTATTTTTTTCTGTCCCTTGAAGAATTTTGCCTTTGAGGTGATTAAATGTGTTACTAGTATAAGAATTTGCTTTATGTTTTTATGAGGGATCAGTATTTACAAATTTCTTTTTCTAACTTTTATCCTTTGATCTTTGTAAACATTTGTCAGAGAAGTTACTAAAATGATTGGTTTTCAGTTGAGGAGATCCAGGCTCAGAGAATATCAGAACATTACAGAGATTACAGGTGCTGGGCCCAGCACCTTCAATTTGGCCTTTTAATTCTAACACAATACTCTTTTTTCTTTAAATGACCTGAAGACAAGTTATGAACTTTGGGTGGCAAACAGCATCCATTCTGCATGCCAGCCCTGATAAATTGGAAAGTATGCTTGGGAGGAGTCTTGAAGGACACAGAGAAGATAGCCAGGTGAGCCTAGGGTTTCTCAGGTGGAGACATCCACGTACGTAAAGACCCAATAATATAAGACTACAATCTCTGAGGATTTCTCTTTATTTAAACTACACACGATTTTTTATTTTAATTTTTTTGCTCTGCCTTCTGACTCTTTATTGGAAAATCCTCCTCTGTGATGCCAGCCAGGCTCCTGCAAGCATCACCGTGGCTCACTACATGCAGCTGTGTCTCCACAGTCATGTCAGGCCCGTGGGTCATTTCAGATTTACTGCCAGGTTAGCCTGATGGTGGCTACCCAGTGACGTGTCTTTCTAGGGGTCTGATCTAGAGAATGGTAGAAAGGTTGCATCATGCCTCGTGAGTGCTATGAAATATTTTCTGATTTTATATCAAAACCAGGAGCAGGATAAATAAGCTTCCTCAGTAATGAGGCTCAAAATGTTGTTATTTATTTTAAATGTTTTTGAGATTTTCTTTTATTTTCAATTCGCAGTCATTATATTGTATCCCTAATGAAAATAGACAGAATAATAACACTTATTTTTATTAACTTAGCCAACATTATTTTGCCCTTGCTATATTTCCTTAGACTTTTAAAGAAATTTATATGAATAATCTATCACTTGTAATCCTTATCTCCATTTTATGAATGAGGCAAATTAAGATTAGAAATATAAAATAACTTTACTAAGCCACGGAGCCATTAAGAGATTGAACTGCATTGCAAACCCACGTCTTTCTGTCTCTGGATGTGAGTCCTCTTAACCATCATCTCTCGTATCACAGTTGCTTAACTTTGAAGGTAAAATAAGGAAAGCAGAGAATAAAAAAGCCTGAGTTCTATTAATTTTAACACTACCATGCAATTTTAATAAACCATACTTAGGAACCAAAATTAAGTGCTTCCTGAAAATAGGTTATTATAAGGCAGATGGATTTCCTATGCTGAGATGTTAGCTTCCTTTTGACCTGAGAATTCCTCTGTACCTTAATTAAAGAGTACAGCCACGAAACTAACAAGGGCACTGACATAGAAAAGGGAAACACATTCCTTCAGGATTGCTAGTTTTTAGTCTAGGGCTTATCCAACAAGCCATTTTCCAAGTGTTTATTAAATCAAGCAAAACAGTGTTTTTCAACATGTCTTACTGCTTCTAGAATCAAATCAATTCAAAATAAGTGAGGAAGGCAAGTGTATAAATCACAATTTACATTGAGAAATTGATTCCTTTCCCCAAATGAAACCATGCTCTCTGTCAGAGTGCAAGAACATCAAAGCAACTATGAACAATGAGGATGAAAACACAGATTTTGAAATGGAAATTGAACTTTTGAATGCTTTGCTTATGGTGCAGAGGATGTCACTATGGGTAAAATCAGTTTCCCTTTCTGATTGTTTGCATGAGGATAAATTAGTAATTTTGTTCATTTTCATTGCTTTTTTGAGAAAAAATATTTTTATTTTCTTACTATGCAAACTTTCAAAGATCTTTGAGACTTTTAAGGAAAAATCAAGAAGCTTGACATTAGTGCTGTTTTTCATTTTGGTTTGAATATTTCTTAATAAAAATACCTAATTCTATGGGTCACAGATGCACCAACATTATCCAGCATGGCTGTTATGTAGTCTGTGTGGTCCTGAAGATTCAAGTGCAGCCTTCTTCAGGCCCATACTTTTTGACCTGGCCTTGCAATGTACAATATATAGATAAATTGTATAATATAATCTAGATTCTAAATGAAGATTGGATGCTCATATCTGATCATTATTGTTGCTCTTAAATTGTAGCTCAAATATAAGAGAGTTCAAGATGTTTTTCTGTTTGCAGATATTTCTAAACTGTAGTTTTTATAATTTAATGATTATAAAATGTATCTTGTAAAATCTCACATGTTAAAAAATGATTCAAGTATTTTGTGTTCTGCATAAATACTAGTGTATCATTTATCTCGGCATTTAAAAGAATTGTTGCCGTGTTTTATTTTGGTAAAATAGGATCTTATAGTTGTGATAGCAAAGGTAAAATATAAATAACCTTGTTTGAAAGATAATGTTCCAAATTTGGGCACATTTGCTTTAATCTACGTAGAAAATTAAAAACCCAGTCACTAGCTTAGTGGCTTTTGGTCAAGAAAATGCACATGTGATATACAAGCTACATTTTGTAATTCTTTTTGTATACTGCTTTTAGGTTGGTGTGTCCATGTGTACCAACAGCAGCAGAATTTTTCAAGAGTATGTTGGCACTTGAAAATATGTCATTAAAAAGAATAATCTTTTCTTATGACAATCCAAGTAGACTGTGTTATTTTGTACAATTTTAGTATTTTCATTTTATGGACTTTGATTTGTCAAGGACAATCAGGTGTGATTCTGCATTGCTTCTAGGTTTTCCTCAAATATACTCTCACCCAGCTCTGTGCCCAGTGAAACTGACAGTACCGCCTACATCAAAGGACTCCTTTACCCACTGTTTCCTGTTTGGTTAAGTAAATGAGTCTTCAGCAAGAGATCAGAGGGAGGGGGCAGAATGAGGTACTCTGCTTCCTCTCTGTGGCTGTTCGAAGTGAAGTGCCGGCTTCCTTCCCCGCCCTGATAGACAGCCCTTGCCTCACAGCATCCCCTCTCATTTTGTACAAGTGCAGCTTCTCTTTCCTCCTTAAGGACCTTACATATGATAAAACCATCCAGTGCTGTGAGACCCAGGGTATTGCAGTATATTTTGTGATTTCCTACATCCGATTCACACCTTTGTAAATGGTCCCTTTATTACACTCTGCATAAATGATTCAATTAGAGTATGTCACATATTTCCTGCCAGTACCAGACAGATACACACACTCATGCAGGAGGTGATAGAAGAAATTTGAGTCTCCCGTAATGTGTCTCCACCGACTGGACGGTTCTTTGACTCTAGGGAATTGATGAATATCCATTTTAGGATTTCCTCCCTCAATTCCACTGTCACTCTCTCTTAGGCATTCATAATCTCTCCTAGAAGTTCTAGTTTCATGGCTATTGCTTTGTTTTAGATCTTTCACAGTGATTTGAGGCCAGCTCAAATGCATCCTCTTCCACAAAGCCTCACTCATTGTTTTCCCTCCTTGTGCTTCTCCTCAGAATTAGGGTCTTCTCCTTTGTGGCTCTTTGTTTAAAATACCACAGAGAGAAGCTGCTTCATTCCCTAGAGTTTGAGAGCTAAGTTTTTACACAGGCTACTTCAAACCAAAGAGTTTCAACCAGCATGGATTGCATAGCAGACAGCAGGTTTTGCTCCGTGCATGGGAGATTCACCACTTCTACCAATTTGCTTTAGAAAGAAGGCTTTCAGTAACCAGCTCTCAGGTTCTTTGATAGCACTTTCCTCCAAACACAAGTGTAGTCGAATGACTATCTTACTCCTCTGGCCACTAACTACTCTCTGCTCCCACCCAGCACAGCTCACAAACATCCTTTGAGGGTGACTCCTGTTTTCAAAATAAATAAATACCTGAGTAGCCCATAGAAATACCAGAGAAAAGAATCCAGCAAATCCAGGTTTAACTTCATCCCACCCCTGTCACCATGACTCACTCCCCACTCCACTGGATTGCTCAGTATTGCATTCCATGCTTCCTGTGCCCCTCGAGTTGCACATATCTCTTTATTCTTGTCTTTCCCTTTACCATCATTTTCATCTCTCAGAGGAAGGGTGTTCCTGTCAAGGTCTAGCCCAAATGCCAACTCTCCCACCAAATCTTCCAACTCCAATGAATGGCAATCCATTACCAGAGTTTTCCTTTCATCAACATTACTGACAGGCTTGCAATCTTGCCAGAGATTCTCACCTCCTTAGGTGAAGGGATCAAACTTATTTATACTTGTAGACTGATGGTATATAATACAGGGAATCCTTTGTATATGTATCTTAAACTCAGTAAATATTTCTAAAGTGAAATGACTTACTAGCGCTGTAATTAAACTTAGTATGACCTTTCTTCAGATGGTAGCAGTAAGTTAGCTCTGCAGCATGAGGGGTAAATATAATTGGCATTTTTAACCTTCTTAGTTTTTATTTAAATTAAAAACTGCATTACATTAGTTTCTGACTCTGCGAGAAGACTTAGTTTGGCTTCCATTTCATCGCTTGCCAAGTAGAATTACTCTCAGAACCCACAAAAGACAAATTATAAAGGGTTATCCTTTTTGACTCTTTTGAATTTTTCTTTCACTTTCGCAAAATAGAGCTTCCAAAAATTATTAACTTGTTTTTTAGAGTAATTATGTATTTAAGCAAAATCTGAAAAAAAGTCTACTGGAATAAGATGCAAATATCCACAATTTAGAAAATAAAGGATTGGTCTGGGCTCAATTATTATATTCTTAAAGTATTAAAGGGGCTTTTTTTAAAAAAAAACATCTAAGGATGTTCTTTTTTTTTTCAAAAATAAATCTCCAAAGCAACCTATAGATTTATTGAAATATTTATGATAAAACGAAACCCAGAAGCTTTATGTTGGTGGCATCAGAAGGATAGACATGATGTGATTCTTAGGGTGAATTATTAAAAACACATTCTTCTTTACAGATCAAGAATTGAAAGATCAAGCAGCACAGTTCAAAAGTTGAAAGAGATTAGATAAAAGATGGGCTGAGCAGAAGAACCCAAGGAAGAGATGAAACAACTGGTGAGGTGGTCACTGGATTTCATTGCACTATGTAAGAGAGGGAACTGACATTTTTAAAAAGAGACTATTCCTGTGCATTATTAGTGACAAATATTAAATTTATAATTCTTTTGTATAAATGAAACAGGCAACTGCTTAGAACTCCTACTAATGAAATAAATACCTAATACTTTTGAGCATTTATTAAAGGCCACATACATTATTTTATTTAATCCACATCAGAGCACCAAGAGGAAGACACTGTTATTGCTCCTATTGTATAATACAGGAAACAGAGAAAGATCTTTGTAATTTACCTAAAGTCACCATAAACATTGGACATGGAGTTGCAAGGTACTTTGTCCTGGTGAACCAGCCCCTCTTTCAAGTTACGGGTGCTGGGTTTGAAAACTGTCCTCACCATGATTGGTCTCTCAGAAGTATTCAATACTATCATATATTTTTCTTGAAATACAGTCTTACCTTAGTCTTTGTGTCATCACACACAACTGGTTGCTCTTCTACCTCTCTTTCTTTCTTTTGTTTTCTTTTGTTCTCACCTTTATTAGTTTTTCTTAAAACTGACCTTTCAAAACATTCCCAAACTCTTGCCATGCAGTCTGTTCCTCACTCTATCCTCTTTCCCAAGGTGATCTCATATACACATATGGATTTAAGCTTTTCTATATTCTGATGATTCACAAATTTATTTTTCTCCAATGATTTCCTATGAGCTCCAGACTCTAGCATCTAATTAGGTCATCTACATCTACATATGGAAGCCTCATCTTCTCTTCAACATCTTAAAAACTGAATTAATGATCTTCCCCATGAACCTGGTCCTCTTCCAGACTCATTTATCTAATTAGGTCATCTCCATCTGCACTTAGATATTTTATCTTTATCTTCAATGCTTTTTAAAAAATCTTCCCCATAAAGCCAGGCTTCTTCTAATTTTTCTTTCCTCAAAAAATGGTATTAGCATTCACCAAGTGCACAACCAGGGCACAACCTTTAGCCCCATGTTCATTTGATCACTAATTTCTGTGACATACCACCTAAATCTCTTAAAAGTGTTTATATTTGTTCACATTCCCTGACACCAGCCTATTCTAGTCTATTTCAAGAAAAACTACAATAACCTCAACTGCTATTCCTCATTTTTCCTATTGAAGTTTAATCTGATCATGCAAATTTGGTCATGTCTCACCTCTGCTTGAAACCTTTTAATGACTTTCCATGACTTTTCAGAACCAGACGAAGGCCTGGGGCATCTGAACTCGCACTGTCTGGTCATCGCCTTGTGGTTTCTATTCTTTTCATTGTTGTGAACTACTCTTTTTTGTGCTTATACTCCTGCAGCTGGACTTTGTTACCATTTCCCATCATTTCTTACATACATTTCATTTGCTAGTTTTTCAATGTCTAGTGATCACCTCATCAGTTTTAACTAAGCCTTTTACTGCATCTGAAATATCACTTCCAGGAAGCCCTTCTTATAATAACAGAATAGGTCATATCCCCCAGTTATAAACATTTAATTTTGTTCAAAGTACCCTCCACAATATTAATTGAGTAACTAATTATTGTTAATATATGTCTTCCCTTTAGACTCTGAGTTTCATGGCAACAGGACTACAGTGTCCTTTCTTGCTTTTGTACCCAGAGTGACTTATACATTGCTTCATAGTTAGTAGGTATTCAACGAATATGGGCATTGAAAATATGAATAGAACAAATGATCTAAAACTCAAGAGTGGCCTAAACCAAAGATACAGGCTCAGTAGTTACCAACGACTATTTCAGAGGATTTCATGGCTTTTATCTACTCCAACACATTTCACAGGTTTCAGATATTCACATCAGCCTAAGTGGCTAACAGAGCTTCTACATTTCACAATGTTACTTGGTATATTGAATTACCTTCTCTATTTTTCTCCTCTCCTTGTGTCCATACCTTGGGCCTTGAGACTTTGCAGTTTCCCTGCCAGAGGAGATGGAGTGCACTTTTCTACCTTTGACTGGGGCTGAACATGCGGTGTACTTTGAGCAATGGGATTTTAGCCAATGTGTTGCAAGTGAAGGTGTCAATGCTCTGTCATTTCTGGGCTTGTCCTTTTGCATTTCTGCAAAACAAAACAAAACAAAACAAAAAACCAAGAAATAAAAACAAAAAATCAAAGGACAAACCCTACGTAGTGCTGGGTTCAGGAAGATGAGCTACACATGGAGCAAACCATACCAATCAATCCACAGACTTATAGTCTAAATAACTGTTCAAAGTCATTAAATTTTAGTAGCTTGTTTCTCAGAAAAATTACAGGAATAGCTAATTGCTACGATGAACACGTAAGAATTTTAGGTACAGAGAAGGTCAAGAAAGATTAGTTTACAAAGGCATCTAGATGCTTTGATGTACCATAATATTTCCATTAGGCATTATCTAACCACCACACCTGCTCTGACAACCAGCCTCCTAGTGCCCTAGGTTGGAAAACAGATGTGACTTTAACTGCAGCCATGGAGTAAATATGATTATTTCACAAGAGTGATAAAAGAAGATACATAAAGTATATTTCAAGGGATACCAGTGTTTAGGTTTGGTAAGTGTAGGAGAAACTTTACAAGAAAAGCAGGGAAAGAGTAGTAACCAGAGAGTAGAAGAAAAACAGAGACTGCGGTTCTTCAAAGAAGACAGTCAAATAGTAAAATGAAGAATGATTATGGAGTGACTTCTCATAACCAATATTAAGATTTTATTCTAGGACATGACCAACATTGCCAAAAGAAGGTTTGTCTTTTTACTGCTTTACTATGAATTACCTGGATAAGTGGAAGTGTTTTTTAAGGAAGTGTAGGATGTAAAGAGTTTAGTACTCAGTCTCCCAAATGAAACCATGACCCTGGGAGGAGGATAATATTGTTTTAAAAAGTCAGAGTGAGCTGAGGCAAGGCAGACAATATAGGAGACTAGAAGCCACAGTGACTCCAGCACACACTGGAGTCCATGGCACTCCAGTCCATGGCACACACTGGGCGGGTGAGAGGCAGCATGGCAAAGCGTGAAGGGCAGATACTCAGCTTGGGTTTCTATCCTGATTCCATCACTTACAAACTACATGATCCTCATTATCTTATTAATATATGAATCAGAAGTACCTACCTCTTACAATAATTTTGAATATTATGTGAGATAATACAATTAAAATGTTTAGAAATGAGCCTGCTAGGTAATGAGTGTCCAGTAATTATTAGCCATGTTGTTATTATGGACCTGTTAGATGTGTCTGAGACTATTGATTTTAGCCAATAATTATTTCCTTTTTTTCTGAGTGCAAAGTTAGATTGTATTCCCCACAGCTTCTCATAGTAAGGTTTGGCTATTCATATAGTTCTAGCCAAAGGAATGTGCAGAAATGATGAGTTCAATTTAAAGCAAAGGTATTAATATAAAGGTTTACCTACTCTATATTCTCTTTGCTTGTCTACCACTGGAGTACAGATGATAATGGGACCCTAAGGGAGAAATGATTTACAAAAGGGAAGAAGCTTGAGTCTCTGAATCACCATGTGTTGAAGAGATAACTGCTGCCATGTACTGTTATATGAGTCAGAAATAAACTCTCATTATATTTGAACCATTACATATTTTGGAGAGTATTTATTACTATAGCCTATCCTCACCTAAGAAAATGCAGTGGGGAAAAATAACAAAAAGCTTTATGCCATTTTCTAGATTCTCATAATTTACATGTTTCCTAGATATTATAAGCCTGAAAAGATAGGCATGATTCTAAGCAATTCAGAAATTATTTATCACGTGGAAACAGATAGGATGCTCTCTTCAATTTGCTAATATATGTATGGTAAAGAAGATAATGCATGTTGTGCACCCACATTGGGCATTTATAATAGGCTGAAACATGGAAACTTCAATATAGAAAACTGTAATGTTTTACAAATTTATTTGACCAAAGAAAACCGTTCCTGTAGCTCCTCTATAAACATTGCTGAAGACTTTATTTTGCAGGCATCAATTTGGATGTTATGGGGCAATAATCATTTTGAAGACCCTTGGTAAGAATATAAATTGACAAAGTTTTTTTTTTAATTAATTTTGTTGTGTCTATTAAAACTTTTAAGTCAATAATTCCATTTCTTAAAATATCTCTTAAAAGTTAAAAACTCATAGAAACATGAGTATAATTATCACAGAAACATGATATTATATTAACAACCCCCTCTGAAAAACACATTCCTTTCATTAGAGTAGTGGTAATAGAACTTAGGTTTGATTCATAGTCTATGATGTACTTAGTTATTAGAAATGAATAAGTTATACATCAGAGAGAATGTACACTTCATTTGGGTTTACATAACTCAGATTCTTCCCTGAGTTATGTCCAGCAAGTAGAAAGAACAGCCTGATGCATTATAGATATTTAGGAAATACTTGGTACACAAGTAAATCTGTTATATAGTTTTATGGAAAGTCATCTATGATATATTGTTAAGTAAAAATAATTTAAAGGGCAAGACCTAATGTATGTTGAAAGAAACAAACAGAGATGAAGAACCAGAATTATACCTGTTAAATTGCAGCCAGAGGTCATGTCCAAGGTGAAGAACAGGGGTGATGAAGATTAAAGGAAGAGCCTCAGTTAGACTTTATGCAGTTAGTTATTGCTTGTCTCTTTTAGAAGAGGCATCATTTTATTAATGCATCATTTGAAAAATCATCATGGATCATTTTAAAAACCTTTGAAATGATCATCTAAAATGGGACATTTATATTTTGAAGAGAGAATAGTGATATTAGCTAAAACATACTGAATGTTGCTCATGTGCTTAATACTGTTTGAATATTACACATGCATTAACTCATACTTTTGACCCATTTAATCCTACCAGAGAAGTATTAGTACTATTGCCACTCTACAGACCAGGACACTGAGGATTAGACACTTGTCTGGTGCCACATATCCATGGAGTAGGGAACTCAAAATACAAACCCAGGGCATCAAGCTTCAGAACCCATGATCTTAACCATCCCATTAATGCTGTGTTTGAATAACATCAGTATTCTGAGCTAGGGAGGACCTGATTGGAATAATAAAAAGAAGAGGGGGAAAATAGGCCTATGAAGGTTGATAGCAACCCTTGAAATCTAATGCTGAAATGTTTGGATGGTTTTGTTAATCAACAGATAAATGTGACTGTGAGCATATTTCAAGGTGCTGATTTTTTTTTACAAGGGAAAGAGAGTGTGAAGTGCTTAGAAGACAGAAAATAAGGTCATGCCATCCTGGTGAATGTATGAGTAGGGGAAACAGATAGAAATAAAATATTCCGAAATCCATTATTGAAAACAAAGGTGGTCAATTTTGGCAGTAGATTATCATAGTGCTGTTGGATAGAGATCAAAACTGGTTGAATTGTGTATTTGCAGTAATGTTGCTATTTATAACAATGGTCAGATTCAGAAAAATTGTTTCTTCTGTAAGGCTGAGGTCATCTGGTCCTCCAGCCAGGCCTAAATCACATTCCAGACACAAGGTGTAGGTGAACACATCTGAAGCATTGCTCATATTTTTTGGCTGGGGATACCTCACATTTTCCTGAACTGGCACAATCCTATTCATGTTTCAAGGGCAAATTCAAGAGTTATCTTTCCCATAGAACCTCCCTTGAATATCCACTAATGAAAAGAAAAGCTATTCCCCTCTGTGATTCTTTGACATCTATGGTCTTAGTTTACTGGGTCCTCGTTGGCCAAAGGTCAGCCCAGTATCAGGGAGGTTAGATATATATGAAATCATAATTAAATGAAAGCATGCATTTTCATATATTTAATTAACCCTTATTAAAATAGTTAAGATGTCTTACAAGCTTAATAATAAAATACATACCTTCTAGCAAAGGTTTATTAAATACTTTATGGTGGGCACTTTGCCAGATTATGTGTGTGTGTTGTGTTGGTGGGGTGGGTGTGGCTGTGGCTGCGAATGTGGGTGTACACACAGTATCTTATTTCACCACTGACCCATCTAACTTTACCATTTTACAGTTGATGAAACTAAGTCTAAGAGAGGTTAATTTGACCAAGGTCAACCAAGTAATAACTCTCAAAGTCAAGCTTCAATCTCATATTTGATTCCAAAGCTTATGATTTCATTAGATGAAAATTAGAAGCTAAGAGAAAGATAAAGAAAGGCAACATAAATGTAAGAAGAAAAGTCTGCTGATTAGAGTGATGTAATTTCTACCATTGGTCTCACAAAACACTGTCATGACCCTGGTACCTGCAGTGCTCTAGTTCACAGTTCCATGCCAATATTTCTAAATAAACTAGGAAGAAATCAGTGAAATTTGGTTATAGCAACACTCTCATATTCCTCCTATTTATTCTGAATGTTAGTCTCATTTCATTCAGCACATGATTTTGTTTCTTGTATTATCCAGAAACTTGCCTTTATTTTGTCCAAGGGTAGATAAAGTCTAAAATAACTTTAGACAGCTTATTTCCAGATTGCAAAATTAGAAACTCTAGCTTGAATGCCTCAGAAAAATGATATTCTGTGACTATTAACCATTACCTTTGAGTCTAGAGATACATTCCAAGAGTCAGTCATTTGACACTGATAAATTCCAGACAACTTCGTATGCATAAATTGTCAATGATTTTGTAGGAAGAAATATTCCTAAGAAGATCTGACTAATATAATTTCCTTTTTAAGACCAGTGATAGCCAAGATCAGTTTGCCTTACCTGCCAATATTTCATATTTAGATAGTGTATCTGGATAATGAATAGGATGAAGAAAAAATTCTCTAGGACTTGGAGACTTTTATTATCCTCTTATATTCAAAAGTATTAGGGATATATTTAGAAGCAGACTATTATTAATTGCTTAGTTAATGACTGAAGCATTATGGATTCTGCATGATAGAGTTTTTTTTTAATTATCACAGGTTAGCTGGAGATGAATCAAGCAATTTCAGGTGACTCCTCCCCAAATCAGTTGTCAGGTGCATCGTTCTCATATTTGCATAAAAATTGGTCATGAAACTGATGTTACACTGCCTGTCCTAGAATGTATGTTTTTAAAGAATAATGAAAATTAGACAATCTGCTTACTGGATAAGAATATAGTGGCTAACCTGACACAATAATAAAAATTTATCCTGGTCATTTTGCCAAGCATTAAATATTTTGTAGGTCCTTCTGATGAGTTTCCAAAAAAATTGTTGGGTTTTATATTAAGTTTTGCCTTTGGGCATTATTACTTTGAAAATAATCCAAATATTTTGTTTGTATTGGAAGGTTCAGTGAGACATAGTTAACTGTGAATAGAATTCAAAAGAATAACTCTGGAAAAGAACAGTTCTCTTCGGTCAGAGGCTATTGTGTTAGTGGTTATGCCCAGTCAATCAAAGAAGAAGAGAGGGAGGGAGGGAGGGAGGGAGAGAGAGAGAGAGAGACAGAGAGCACATCAGCAGTGAGAATGGAGCTGTCAGCCTGATTGACTAGATAGCAACACCAATTTGAAACATTTTATGTCATAAAGTATATACTCAATTTTTATCTGAGCATGAGGAAACTAAATACACCTTGGAAATCCTATGTAATGTCATTATTGAGAAATGTAGAAAAACTTAATTACCTTTCCATTAAATTGAAAAATAACAACAGAAATCATTTGTCTAATGGCAACGTTTCATACTGGAGACCTTTCAAGAAGAGTTTACAACTAAATTATAGAACTGCACAAATGCTTATGGTGACTTTATTCTTTTCCACAAATTTGTCAAACAAGTTGCTCATCAAATCCACAAATTTTGTTTTAGTTTCAACAAAAAAATGTGTTTTAGCTGAATTATTTAAGGTTTAAGAATATGCTTTAAAGGTTCAGTGAAGCACTAGAGAATATTTTTCCTCTATTGATTGAGAAAGAAAGATGGAAAACAATAGAAAACACAGTGTATTTTAATCTGTACTTTATTTATGTGTGTTGCCAATGACCGTCGTGCTTCCTGTGTACTGGCTCCACTCGAATTTCCAGTGCTGCTAATAGAATATGCATGATATCGTGCTGCCAGGCGGACAGTGACTCTCATTTTTAGCACTAGTGCTGCCCAGGCAATTAATCAACAAAAAGTTTAGAGAACTGATATTTTTTCTATGTTTAGTGTTCCTTCTTATTCTCCTTTTCATATCTTTGCTTAACATCCGTTTTACATTTTTTATTTGGCCTATAAAGATTTTGATTAACTTCTATTTTGAAAATTTAATTAGAATGGGTTATCTCATTACATTATCTATTACTTTCTCTTCATATTGATAGATTTTATTGTCAAGTTAAACTGTTTTCTTTCCTATATTAAACATTTTTTATTTAGCATTTTGAATTGAATATAAAATAATCTTCATTTGGCTTATTCTGTTCTTCTGGATCATTTACACTTTTTTTCAGTTTGAACTCTTTACATAAATTTGTAACTATGATTTCAAGTGAACTCCTATATATATAGAATACAAAACATTTTTCTAATTTTTCACCTCTTCCATTTGTTTAAAACTCCACTTGAAACACGTGAAACAAATTTTGTTCTATTTTTTGTTTTTCATGTTCTGTTTATACTTCATTATGTTTTTAAAACATTATAAAGCATATACATTCTCCTCCCTTTTTTCATTTTATGGTTCAGTATACTATTTTCTCAAGAAAATATGCTTGTTATTGTCCTATCATTACCCTAATTGATGTCAATATGACCACTGAATATGTCAATCCAGTGTTCAGTCAGCCACATTAGAAAGAAGCTGAAAAATAAGTCTCTACAATTTAAACTCACTGTTGAAACAATTGTAATTGGACACATGAAAAAATATCTTTGTCAAAAGAAGTTAAGAAATAATACTTTAACATTTCAAATGCACTTTTATTAATTTGTAGAATATCATTCTGTCAAATTTACAATTGGCATTTATTTTCTTGAAGAACAATGAAAGTTCTAAACTGGTAATTATTTAGTATCTTATATAAATTTAATTATTTATTGTAACTATGTAGTATTTCTTTTAATCTATTGAATATTCTACCTTATTAGATACATATATAACATTTATTATAATAACTGCATTATACATAACTATATGCAGTTATTAAATACAATACAGTTTATTTTAGTAGTTACTTATTCTATAAAAGCTATAGTGCTAATTTCAATACCTTACAGGTTAACTTGAAAGAACTGGATTTCATATGGAAAATTTTGCCAGCTATACTGTTCTTTGAATGCAATGTGGTGTTTTGGAAGTCCTGTAAATGAATTTAAAAAAAGCCAGTCTCTGCTACTTAGTGTTGTGATCTTGAACAAAATATGTGTTCTTTCTGGTCTCAGTTTCCTATTTTATAAGATGAAAAAATTGAGTTACATTACTTCAAAGCTCTTGACACTCTAAAACTTTGATGACCTTGCAATCTGCTGGCATTTTTAAAGATTCCTGATAAAACAGCAACTTTGGGAAAATTTCAAAAACATGTATATTAAAGCCTGCACAAGACATTCATAGTATATGGGAGAATCACATGAGCAAATGATTTTTATAAAGTGTAGCATGCTTTGCTTTTTAACCATGACATTTTAAATTAGTATTTTATATTGAACTGATAAATATGGTTAGTTTACTCTGTGATTTCATGCAGCAATCTGTGATTCTTTAAACTTTGTGAAGACTTTATAGTTTATAGTATAAAACTATGATTAACCAAATAACATTACCAAATTATTCTGTCTTTTCTCCGAAACTCACATTGGCTGCTCTTGATTAGAAATGGAGATAAAATTAATTGCCTGATTTTTGATAGGGATTTTCAAAAGCTTAGAAGATTTTATTAGCTTATCCAAACAATGTCGGTGTGAGACAATTTACCTCTTCTTTTCTCTTCTCCCTGCTCCCCCTTTGTTCTTTATAATCTGGATCTGGAACAGCTGACTGACAGGTGAACACTGGAGCCAGAAAGACTCTTTCTTTTGTTTAAGCTTGGCTGATATTCTCATAATAAGGAAAAAGTCAGCATTTCACATCCCACGAGCATGAACTTCCTGCCCTGCTTTGACTCAGGCAAAGAACTTCTCTTCAGGCCAAGCATCCTCCATCAGGGTTTATGTACCCTTACAATTTTTATCACATGTCCTGCCCTGCAACCCCTTCTCTAGTACCATGCCATGATTAGCAAATGCACAGATGTAAAAGAAACCTGCCAGCACCTTGAAGTGAAATCTCAGAACATCATAACAGGTCACACTGAAAGCATTGTAATAAAAACAGGTATTCAGGTCTGAGGAAATAAGAGAAGTCAAACACCACAAAGACTAGGACAAGGATCTTCAGTTTGACGTCCCACCGGTCAGCTTTGGTGTGTGAGTGTAAAAGAGGGTGGGGCACCTTTTGCTTTGAATGTTTCACCAATTGAATCCCCTGGCTGTCTTCCCAGAGTCTATGCGTATCATAGCCCCCTAATGAAGGCTTCATTGCATTCTTTTGAACTGACTTCTGCCAAAGAAGCACTGCAGGAACAAAAACATTGCTGTGATGTTAGAAGTCACAATTGTTAACTGTGAAGAGAAACCTTGGTATCTTGGTTAGAACAATATCCATGTGGTTCAAGTAGTAGACTGGTGAATTTACTGGAAGGATATCTAACAAATGAAATGGCCAAAGAAAAATACTACTTTTTGTCTGGGTTTCTAACTTGGAAAAGTAGAAGTGGTTTTAAATATCACAATGCCATGTGAAATATTTTAAAGCATTTGTTTCTTGCAAGGGACTTCATAGAGAAATGAAAAGGCAAAGATGGAAAAAAGTTAACAATTTTTCTTGTATGCATTAAATAGGGTGGAAATATATGAAATGCATACAGAAATAATGTAAATATTCTAACAAGGTTTTGCTATCTCTGGAAAATATCATGTAAACTGAGCAACCTCATTTTGAAGATTTATAACATTTGGTCTCAATACAACCTTGTAATATCTCAGAAAAATATTGACATTAAACTTGAAGTTTCTGGATTTGAAGTGACCTTGAGAAGCTCTGAATAGCTTCCTAGAATTTCTCCATCAGAAGCTAGTTATTGATATTATTAATAGCTGCCTCTCTCATTTTTAAGACTTCCTTTAATCTATTTTAAAGTACATGCGTGGATTATCTTATCATATTCACCAACTAGTTTTAAGACTGCTATATGCAATACTTGTTAAATGTATTATACCTGGTAGAAGTTATCATTCCACAGAAATTACCAAATTTACAAATAGTGGCAGATTTTTAGTTCTGTCCTGGGGTAAACCATATAACTGCTCTGTGTCTCAGTTCCTCCACCTTTATATACTAAAGCAGCTCATTAAAATAACTTTCTAATGCCCCAAAGTAATGCCAATTTGGTCTCAAATAAAGCATAATAGTTTTACTTTTAGGGTGAATGTATGAGCAGACAGAATTTTCCCTGCTCTCTGCTCTGAATACAACTATCTTTTTCTTTAGAAAAAGCCTAAAGAAAGATTCTGTTCTACAAGACATTGCATCATTTACTATATCTCTCCAATCTAATACTTCTTGGTAATAATCTGTTAAATGCTTATCTTCTCCTCACTAGATATGAGCTCCCTAATGATAAGGACCTGTGTCTCATATGTTTTTCTTTATTTTTAGCCCCTCAGACCAACCCTGACACATTATGGATTCTCAATAAATGCTTTTTGAATACACTAATGAATGAGAAAGTGCATGCTACAATGCTTAGAATAACCCAGGCCAAACCTGTAAATGGTAAACTTATTTTAGTAGCTGCCTTCTTCTTTTTCCTCACACCTGCATTAATATTAAGCTTCATATCATTATAAAATCAGGGTGCAAATAATAACACTCAAGATTACAGAGATGCATCTATTTCAAAAATAAAGAAAAAACAAACTAGGATAGAAAAGCTTTCTTAGGGGTGTGTGTGGCTATTTGGAAAAGAAAGTAAGTTTGCTATTATTGCAGACTTATTAATGTTTGCAGTTGTCCTGATTATTCTAACGCAAACCAAATGGCATTTAATTTGGAAGAAATTGCTCTGGACGTGCAATCTAAAGAGGCGAGAAATGGAACAGACTTTTTAATGCAGTGTTTGGGATGTGGTTAAATTATTTTAGGATGTTCAACAGTGTAGTGCAAATTCAAATCCTGTGGGCAAAGCTAAACAAGCAATGCTAGGCAGCTTAGCCACTTAATCTTTTGGTGTTCAGTTTGTTGGGTCTGAGCTGTGAAATGGTTCCTGTGGCTTTCATGTGGAAAATGAGAATGTTCTGTAACGGCTGATGTGGGAATAAAGAAGTAAATACAAGGAAACTCTTACAAGTTCTTAATATTAACTGCACTGAGTAAGTGTAACTAACTGTATTAAGTTATTGATTTATCAGGGCTTGACCAAATACCATTTCCCTTTGTCCTTTTGGGGAACAAGGACAAAAAGTACAAGGAAGTTAAATGAGCCAGTTGTTAACTGGGTTATTGGTGAATGTACTGTTCATTCTTCCAGCTGCCTTAGCAGGATGTTCAAGGGGCCACTTATAATGGCTGGAAAATGGACTAAGACTTATTGATCCTCATCATCTGGTTATTAAACTATATATGTAAATATATATTTATATGCAAATATATATAGTTTATATGTATATGTATATTTATGTATATATATTAATTATAAACTATATGTATGATATATAGTTTATATGTATATAAACTATACACATAAATATATATACATATATATTTAGAGATGTTGTACAGTCCTGTTTATCTAATTAATAAAGTATTCTAGGACCATTTGGGCTGAAACCCCAAATTTTAAGAAGGTGCCCCGTTACATTTTATTTTCCCTTTAAAAATATGACTGAGTTATTTTAACCCTGGTTTATAATGGTAGAAAAGAAGCATAGCTTATTTCACATGGCTAAATGAAATGAATGATTAACTGGTAAATAAATGGTAGATTGCTGTTTAGGGATGAAGTTTAACTCGCTATATTTAGGATATGCAAATGACACTTTGATATCGGTCACATTTGGATGGATTCCAGACCGTATTAAATAAAACTGGTGATGAAAGCAACTTTATTTACTTAGAGATGAGAGGGGTCTTCTCTGTAACTGTCAGACTCCAAGGAGCTGTAGTATCCCCTCTCTCGAGTTGGTGATTAGACTTTTGGACCATTTTAAAGGATGCAGAAGGGTTTCTCTCTAAGTTTCCAAGGCTGTTAAGCACAAATCCCAACGGTGAGCTTCACCACACTTGAATTCTGATTACCTTTGCAGTCACTAATTAACCAGAAACCAGGTTATTGGGAAGCGCTGTTAACAACAAAACCAGAAAATAGAGTATATAGTTTTCTATCTGAATACGAGCTGACCTTCAGTATATGGTCATTGCAAACAAAATATCTAAAATATTTGGTATGTCACATATACTAAATGCCTCTTCTCCAAAACATAGCAAAACAAAACAAAAACAAGCAAGAAAACATGTACTAAACCAAAACAAAATCCACACAAACAGAATAGGTTCAGCTGCCCAGCTCTGCTCTCACGTGACTTGGACATACTTGGGCAGAAAAAGTCAAACCATTTTGACCATCAGATACTAAGGTTAACATAAAGATTATTCATAGTCTGCCTTAGCAAAACAGGTATTGGAATGGCTTTGCTTAAGGAATTTCATTCTTAGTATAATCTCTTAAAAAACAGATATTTTTACTAAACCATTATTTTTCTATTAATCAGATTAAGAGAATATCCCCAACAAGATTTTCTTGATGATAGGGACTGTGCCTTGTAATTTTCTATATCCTACATAAAATATACTAAGAGGTCAATAATAGTTTGCTAGCTGATCTAAAATAAATATATGTTTGAGTATTATTTATTCACAACTCATTATCTTCTTAAAGATTACAAAATATAATATTAGGTTTTGAGATCCTATTTTAGAAGCTATAAGAGGAATAGAATTTTCTTTCCCAGAATGAGGTTTATAAATAAACTCAAGAAGGGCTTATTTTTGTTATTTCATTATTATGGAATATTTATATTTTCCTTTCACAATAATACTTAAACACTTCCTTAAAAAATCTTGAATGAATGTTATAGAAGGATTGAATAATTATCTAATAAATACTTTTAAAGAATAATATTTTATAATTATATTCTTATGATGAGACAATCATCTCCAGCCATTTATGTGATTAGGTAACACTCATTTTCTCAATAACAATGGATAAAACAAATGTATTCTGTTCCTCTCACTACTGGCTCTTTCTTAGCATAATACAAATATACTGTTATATCTCTTAACTTAAAAAATGAACAAAATTTTCATCTTACTTATCCTTCAAATTACTGCCTATTTCTTATCTTCCTTCCTTTCTTCCTTTTTTTTTTTCAAAATTCCTAGGAAAATATCTATTGTGGCCACCTCAATTTCTCTTAACCCACTCCATTCAGATTTGGGGCTCCACTAGGGCAAAGAACCTGCTCATGTCAAGTCAGCACAGAATAACAATGCTAAATCCAGTGGTCATTGCTGAATCAGGTGACCTTTGTCTGCTGACACACTTTCTTTACTTGGCTTCTAGAGCGACATGATCTGCATATTCCTCTGAACTAGCTGGCTGGTTCTCCTCTATCTCTGTTGCAGTTTCCTCCCCATGCCCCCAAACTCTTAAAGCTTTGTCTTTGGATGACTTGTCTTTTCTATCAGCATTTATGTCTTTATTAAACTCACTGAGTGTCATGAGTTTTAATATTGACTTTATGCTCAGGACTGTCATGTATTTAACCTTAACCACTTCAGTGAACTCCAGACTCATGTATTCATTGACCCATGTGGCATGTTCTCATATCTACTTTGCCTTTCACACTTAACATGTACAAAATCTCAATGTACCACACACCTGTTCTTTCAGCAGACATCCTCATCACAGTTAATGTCATCTTTGTTTTTGTACCTCAGGCTAAAACCCATGAATTAATCCTTCATTGTCTTCATATCACACATCTGATATTCAAAACTTGAACAAATCCTGTTTACACGATCCTTAAAAATATCCAGAATCCAACCTTTCCTATTACCTTCATTGTTATCATCCTGGTCCAGACCGCTGACCATCTTGCCTGGATTACTGCGGTAGCCTGTTTATGCCCTTACCTCTGGGTTTGGTTTGGATTCTCTCTCAGCAGTAGTGTTTGAAAGAAGATCTGAATGCAGATAACCTATTTAGAGATGACACCGAGCAATACCCACAGAAAAGTACAGAAATGAGAAAAAGAAACAAAGTAAAAAATTAGTAAATGTTTATTATTAGTAGGTTACCACAGTTTTCAACTGGGTTTTGATCATACCAATGAACTCTGGGAGACATACAACCTGTCTTATTGGCTATTCTGGGAATAGGACCACTTTACATTTTCCTCAGCACCACTTGGGATCTGCTGCATGATATTCAAGGCTAAGTGCAAATTGAAAATGTTGGATTGTTTGTTAAAAGGTTTAAGAATTTCAAGGTGACAGAAGAGCATTAAACCAGGGCTCTTCTGAGCACAGAGTTTTTTCAGCAGCCCAGGTTGCACACCCACAAAATCCCAGTTGCTAGCTGTGGGATATGTTGACATTTGGTACATGGGACTGATGAGTGCCAAGATGATATGAGTGGGTACCATCAGAGTCTACTACGCATTTATTCAAATGCACTTTCAACTATAGTTTTTGATACTTTCTTTTAGTGGGATGTATAGAAATGAAATTACCAAATGAAAGCATGTGAAAGTGCTTATGTCTCCTGACATCAATTGATAAATTCTTTCCAGGGAGATTACACAAATATTTGTATAAGTAGCTCTGTTTACTGTATTCTTATGAACATTAGCTATTATTCTTTTTCATTTATATAAATTTGATGGTTTCAAAAATGGCATTTCAAATATGTTTATACTGAACTCTGTTTTTGCTTACAATGATGTGAAAAAAAACTTGCATGTATGTTTGACCATTTTCATTTTATATCTAAAATTCATGTGGAAATGCACAGGAGCCCAGAAAAACAAAAACAATTTTGACAAAGGTGACAACATTTTTGGATTTACACTACTTGATTTTAATACTTACTATAGAGCTACATTAATCAAGACTGTGTAGTATTGGCATAAAAGTGGCATCAATGGAAAGGATGAACATTCAGAAATACACCCACACGTATATAATCAATGAATTTTTGGCAAAAGTGCCAAGGTAATAAAATGGGCAAAGGATAATTTTTTCAACAAATGGCGCTAGAACAATTGGATACCCATATTGAAAGAAACAACAACAACAGCAAAACCAACTTTTAGATTAGACAACACAGAAAATTAACTCAAAATTGATCATGAAGCTAAAACAAAACTGAAAACTATAAAACATTTAGAAGGAAATGGGAAATTTTAGGCAAATGTTTCTTAATAAAACTTAGAAAGTACAAGCTACAAAATGTAAAAAATAACTGAATGAGTTCTACTTTATCAAAATTAACATAACTCTTAATCTTCAAAAGATGCTGCTCATCAATTAAGTCAAATTGCAGGCTAAGAGAAGTATTTGCACAGTGTGTATGTGATAAAGAACTTCTACCAAGTTCTGGCCAAGGTGGAGGCATAGGTGGAAACCCTTCTCTTCCTCCCACAACCAAATGAGGATAACCACCAACAAACAACTAGAAGTGTCAGAAAATCAAACTGCATGGAGCTCTGACAACCACAGAATTAAAGAAACAGTCAACCAGAACAACCAGACTGGTGCACTGAGACATAGAAATAGGGCCCAAATGAAAGAACAGAGCAAAGCTTCAGAAAGAGAGCTAAGTGAGGAGGAGATATCCCACCTCTCTGATGGACAGTTTAAAACTCTGGTAATCAAAATGCTCACAGAACTTACTGAGCTTTGTTGAAAAATGAAAGAACAAATGAAAAATATCCAAAATGAAATAAAGCAAAATATTCACGAAACCAATGTGACAGGAAAAAAAAAACAGATCTCAAAGCAATAATTTGGAACAAAGGGAAGAAATAAACATCCAACCAGAACAGAATGAATAAACAAGAATTCAAAAAAAATGAAGAGAGGCTGAGTAATCTCTGGGACAACCTGAAACATTCCAATATCTGAATTGTAAGGGTGTCAGCAGGAGAAGAACAACAGCAAGAAATTAAGGACCTATTTGAGCAAATAATGAAGATTGGGGAAGTTAAAAAAAACTTCCCCAATCTGGTGAAGGAAATAGACTTCCAGGAAGTCCAGGAAGGCCAGAGAGACCCATAGAAGTTGGACCCAAAGAGGAACACACAAAAGCACATCATCATTAAGTTACCCAAGATTAAAGATAAAGAGAGAATCCTAAAAGCAGCAAGAGGAAAGGAAAGAGTTACCTACAAAGGAGTGCCCATAAGGCTATCAGCTGATTTCTCAAAAGAAATCTTACAGGCAAGAAGGGGCTGGAGAGAAGTATTTGAAGTCATGAAAGGCAAGGACCTACATCCAAGAATACACTATCCAGCAAAACTTTCATTTAGAATGGAAGGGCAGATAAAGTGCTTCCCAGATGAGGTCAAGTTAAAGGAGTTCATCATCATCAAGCCATTATTATATGAAATGTTAAAGGGACTTAGATAAGAAAAGGAAAATCAAAAATATGAACATTAAAATGATAACACATTCACAACTACCAACAAATGAACCTTAAAAAATAAAAGAAAGAAAAGCAAGAAAACAAAAACTAAGCAAACAACTAGAATAGGAACAGAATCAGAGAAATCACATGGGGAGATATCACATGGGGACATCACATGGGGAGATATCAGCAGGGAGGGGGAAGGGAGAAATAGGGGGAAAAGATACAGGGAAGAAGAAGAATAATTGGTAGGCATTAAATAGATGGGGAGAGATCAAAAATGGTATAGGGAACAGAGAACTCAAAGAACTGATATGTACAACCCATGGACATGAACTAAGCAGGGGAATCCTGGAGGGCAGGGTGGTAAAAGAGGAGAAGTTGGAAAAATGGTAATAGCATAATCAGTAAAACATACTTAAAAAAGAACTTCTATCAGGTATAAATATTTTATAATTCAATAATAAAACATGAAATATCTAATAAATAAGTAGCAAATAACTTCAGAAGACACTTATGAAAGATGGGTGGATTACCCATGAACAAATGACAGGTTTTGAAAACTTTTAGTTATTAGTTATTATTTAGTTATTAGACAAATGCAATACTACTACAAACCTTTTATTATGTCTCATTAAAAAGACTACAAAACCATGTGTTAAAAAGGATATGGGGCAAATGGAATTCTCATATATTACTGATGGAAATTTTAAATAATATAGCTGCTTTAAAAATATTATGATGATCTCTTACAAAGCTAGATATACCTTTGCCATATGACCCAGAAATTCCATCGCTAGGAATTTATTGGAGGCAAATGAAATCCTATGCTGCTACACAGACTTGAACTCAAATCCTCATAGCAGCTTTTTCATAACAGCCAGAAAACTGAAAATAATCCAAATGTCCAGCAACTATTGAATAACTAAACCAATTATGGTATATCCACAGAGTCACATGCTACTGGTAATTACAATGGATACTGGTAGGACACAACATAGACGAATCTCAAAGCAATTCACTAAGTGTAAGAGAGTAGACACAGAAGATTATACACTGTATAATTTTAAATACATAGTAAATTATTTTAGCAGCATTATCTTTCACATTGATTTATGGTGATTTTCTACTCTATTAAGTTTGAGTGTATTTTATGTTTATTTGAAGACTATTTTTTGTTTTATTGATCACTGTCAGTTTACTTGCTAGTAACGTTTCTTTAATTATGTGACTTAGATAGGTTTTAGTGCCTTTTATATCAAAGTCTCCCATGAGATTCTTCTACAAAATTTTCTGAGTCATTCTGAACAGTTTGGCTTTCAGATGAAGACAAGTTTAACTAGTTAAAACAAAAAAATATGGTAACATTAAAGAGCTTCCCTGAATCATTTATCAATCAAAATTTTGATAAACTAGAGTTACTTTAGAAGAATTAAGACTAATAAAGTAATAAGTTATTAATTATACCACATAGTTTCCTTCTCCATTTAATTTGGTATACTTTTTAGGATTTTTAAAGTAACTTGTTATTAGTGTATATGAATTTACATATTTACCTATATAGAAATTTCAATCATATATTAAAGAGTTCACATATACATATGAGTATACCACATACTTCAAATTTAGAATATTCATATGAATTTTTAAATTTTTGTTGAATTTTTAATTGCATTTTTAAAATGATTATTTGAACTATGTAGGAAAATTCTTAACTTTCATATGTTGATTTTTGTCCTAGTTAATTCTGCATATTCTCTAATTAGTTCTCATAGCTGTGTCTGCTGTTTCTTCTATTATGTCATTTTATCTAAGAAGTGTAACAATTTTTATTTCTTCTTTATTATCATTAGTTTTGTTTCTGTTACCTAAATTATTGCATTACCAAAGAATTAAGAACTTTGGTCTTATTCTTACTTTTATTTTATTTATTTTATTTTGTGTCATTTATTTTATTTTAATTTTTAAGTTTTCTTAAAAATGAATTGCAGTTTTATAGAAGTAGAGATAGATATTAAGAAAACCTCTGTATCATGCTAAGCAAGTGCTAGAAGTGAGGATAGCTTCTACCTGGTATCATTTATCAATGACTTAGAAGTGTAGTTTGGTCCTCAGCATTGGTGACAATGATACCATGGCCATGGAGAGGTTGCTTCAGTTTGGTTTCTACTGAAGATAAAACCAGGAGTGTAAAGAATGCATATGAGATTGAGGGGAAGCTTGAGTGTATGTAGCTCTGCAATGTCTTCCCTGTTCTTTGTAATGAAGAGTTGGCCCCTTGGAGAAGTCTAGGACTAGAGGCTGGTAGGTTGGGGATGGAGTGAAGCTCTGACAGGGGGAAAGCAAGCAAAGAAGTACTCTAAAATTAATTCTGTTACCACACACAAAGATTCTCTATGCACTACCGTTGTATAGTTCTAAATTCTTCTTCATGGGTTAATGATCTTACATGGGTTTTCTGTGCCATGGATCTGGTCATGACTTAACACAGGAAACTATTAAAATGCTCATATGTTATTTAATCTATTTATATAGTGAATTATATTAATGTATTTTCTTAAAACTACATGAGCCTTTTATTCTTGAAATCAACCTTACCTGGTTAAGGTGGATATTGCTTAATTTATAATTCAAATATTTATTAATGATTTTGTCAATAAAGTAGTTTTATTTTAAGATTGCTAAGGTTTTTCTTGTTTTGGATTAGGATTATTTTGGCAAGAATTAGCATTAGGGTTTTTCTAGCTTCTGAAATGAATTTGTAGATTTGATTTTATTTGATTCTCGGAAGTAGGTGATAGGATATGGGAAATGCCTCTTTCTTAGAGCACTGAAACTGTGTGAGCCCAGAAAACTTTTGTACATAATTTTAGCTTCTTGCATGGCTATTCATTTTAAGTAGTTTGCTCTCTTGGAACTGATACATTTCTCTTTTTTTAATAAATATTGCTACCCTAGCTCTTTTTTCTTTCTTTTCTTTTTTTTTAAAGATTTTATTTATTTATTTTTTAGGGAGGGAAGGGAGGGAGGGAGGGAGGGAGAGAGAGAGAGAGAGAGAGAAACATCAATGTGCGGTTGCTGGGGGTTATGGCCTGCAACCCAGGAATGTACCCTGGCTGGGAATGGAACCTGGGACACTTTGGTTCCCAGCCCACACTCAATCCACTGAGCTACGCCAGCCAGGTCATGGAACTGATACATTTCTTATAAAATTAATCTGGCTATAGAAATTTTCAAATTTTTAACATGTTTTCAAAATCAAAATGTACAATGTAAAAACTACAGCTTCATATATGTTGCTATATTTTCTTATAGTTTATTGGGTGTGTTTCATCTTTTATAGTTCATTAATTTGTTTTCATCTTTAGTGTTTGTTCTCCCTTGTTTTTTCTGTTTGTTTTAGTGTTTGTTCTCCCTTGCAATTTTATTGTTTCTTCTGTCTTTAATTGAATTGTAAATATTAATTTTAATTACATTGCTTAATAAGTAAAATATTAAAGGATGTTTTGCTTTTGAGTACAGATTCAAGAACATACCATAACTTTTATTGTCAAAGGGTTTATTCTCATTATTTTCTACATAGTTTATAATTATATTTTTAATTTAAAAATGTTTTTAACTCATGTTATATTAGAAAAGTTTTGAACCTCCATTTTATTTATCTACATAATTGTTTTAGTTTCTGCTTTCATTGCACAACAGTTCTTAAATGTAATCTGTTCATTTCTATCTTGTAGAATTTTCTTTTTGTCTAATCTATGTGTAATTATTATACATAATCCCTGAAACCTTAAAATAAAGACATAAATTTTGTAATCTTTAACAGACGATTGATTACCTGTTCACACCTTTCTACCTAAAAGTCTACTTCTTTCTAATATTATTATCCTCAATTTAATTTTTGCCTAATATTATCTATGTTGTGTCTCTGGCTATGTTAATCAAAAGTCTATGATTATCAATTATAAATAGGGGCTTTGCATGTATTGTGTCTGGACCTTCAGGAGAATCTATATCGAAAGGGATAATTTATTGAATATTTCCCTACCCCTTTATCATTTAAATATTGATAATATAGGGCACAAAAAACAAACAAAAAAGATCAGAAATCAAAATGATCTGTAATTACCTTCAGTTTGTCCACAGCATCTACTTCATTATGCAGGAATAAAATACCAAGTGTTATTTAGTGGAAAGGCAATGTCTTGGAGTTTTAGAAATTCCAATAAGAACTTAACTTAAAAAAATTTCATCGCAATGCCTTGCAAACAAAAAAGTGAGAAAGAACAGAGTGTACTAAATGAGACATACCTTCATCCTTTCAGTGGGTCAATTCAGCCTCATAGAAATATTGGAAAGTTGACAGGCTTGACAAGTGTTTTTATCTTAAATCATCTCATTTACAAAACCAATCTTGTTAATTAAGTACAACAATGCCAATAAAAATGAAACAGTAAATGAAAAATAAAGTTCTTTTTTTCCTTTAAGTTGTCTTCAGCAATCAGCTGTTTTCAGTGACTGGGTATATAGTAACAGCAACTACTTAGACCGATGATGAGATGCTGAAAGCCCAAATTTAGAACATTCACACTGTAGCTCAGTGATGAGACAGTGCCTGTCCAACATAATTTTCATATCTATGTACCCAGACAGGGACTTGCTTTTTTTAGTTTTTATGCCATAGAACGATGGTGAGACTGTTATAAAAAGCTCCTGCTGCTACTTCTGAGGTAACAGTGTTGTAGTTTTTTTAAAAAAGCTTTACAACTAAAAGGCAAGTTTGAAATTCTGACACCACTAAAAGTTTGACATTGAGAAAGTCGTTTAACCTTTAAGTTCCTGTTATATTATTTGTTATATTAGGAGAAACTTTTGGTAAGGGAAACTAAAATTTAATGAAAATCACTTTTATTCTAGACACAACATCAGGAGCTTTTCATAGATTATTTTATGTAATCTGCACAGTAATCCATGCATTATGTGATTATTGCCTGTTTATAGATTTAGAAAATAATGTTTCCAAAAGTTAAGAACCAAACCCAAGGTCACACAGTCACTGAGTAAGTAGATCCAAACTAGGGCCTGACTCTGGAACCATGCTTTTCTCTTTAAAATGTGTAAAAAAATGTACCTGGGTTTATTTTCATTATTTCAGCAATTAAACACTTTGTATGAGGTTCAAAATGCATCAGTTTTGTTCAAATTCTATCCCCTGATAAGATTCTATTCTTGGATGTTCTATAACATAGATAGTTAAAAATCTCCAAGGAAGAGCACTAAATAAATCTAAAATATTGGCAATATTATTACTTTATAACTTTCATGTACCATGAAAATTATAGTAATGATAGTTAAAGTAAAACTTTATTGACTATAAATGGCTTGAATCTGTTAAACTTCTGGTCTGTAATATATTTCCTGGACTGTGGAGTTCCAAATAGCCTGTAATATTTTATCTCAATTCCCCAGAGGTTCAACTTAAGACTTTCTTTTAAGTATACTTTATTGATTATGCTATTACAGTTTTCCCAATTTCTCTCCTTTTATTCCCCCTCTGCCCTGCATCCCAGCCCTCCAGAATTCCTCCCCTTAGTTCATGTCCATGGGTTGTACATATCAGTTCTTTGAGTTCTCTGTTCCCTATACCATTTTTGATCTCTCCCCATCTATTTAATGCCTACCAATTATTCTTCTTCTTCCCTGTACCTTTTCCCCCTATTTCTCCCTTCCCCCTCCCTGCTGATATCTCCCCATGTGATGTCCATTTCTCTGATTCTGTTCCTATTCTAGTTGTTTGCTTAGTTTTTGTTTTCTTGCTTTTCTTTCTTTTATTTTTTAAGGTTCATTTGTTGGTAGTTGTGAATGTGTTATCATTTTAATGTTCATATTTTTGATTTTCCTTTTCTTATCTAAGTCCCTTTAACATTTCATATAATAATGGCTTGATGATGATGAACTCCTTTAACTTGACCTCATCTGGGAAGCACTTTATCTGCCCTTCCATTCTAAATGAAAGTTTTGCTGGATAGTGTATTCTTGGATGTAGGTCCTTGCCTTTCATGACTTCAAATACTTCTCTCCAGCCCCTTCTTGCCTGTAAGATTTCTTTTGAGAAATCAGCTGATAGCCTTATGGGCACTCCTTTGTAGGTAACTCTTTCCTTTCCTCTTGCTGCTTTTAGGATTCTCTCTTTATCTTTAATCTTGGGTAACTTAATGATGATGTGCTTTTGTGTGTTCCTCTTTGGGTCCAACTTCTATGGGTCTCTCTGGCCTTCCTGGACTTCCTGGAAGTCTATTTCCTTCACCAGATTGGGGAAGTTTTTTTTAACTTCCCCAATCTTCATTATTTGCTCAAATAGGTCCTTAATTTCTTGCTGTTGTTCTTCTCCTGCTGACACCCTTACAATTCAGATATTGGAATGTTTCAGGTTGTCCCAGAGATTACTCAGCCTCTCTTCATTTTTTTTGAATTCTTGTTTATTCATTCTGTTCTGGTTGGATGTTTATTTCTTCCCTTTGTTCCAAATTATTGCTTTGAGATCTGTTTTTTTTTTCCTGTCACATTGGTTTCGTGAATATTTTGCTTTATTTCATTTTGGATATTTTTCATTTGTTCTTTCATTTTTCAACAAAGCTCAGTAAGTTCTGTGAGCATTTTGATTACCAGAGTTTTAAACTGTCCATCAGAGAGGTGGGATATCTCCTCCTCACTTAGCTCTCTTTCTGAAGCTTTGCTCTGTTCTTTCATTTGGGCCCTATTTCTATGTCTCAGTGCACCAGTCTGGTTGTTCTGGTTGACTGTTTCTTTAATTCTGTGGTTGTCAGAGCTCCATGCAGTTTGATTTTCTGGCACTTCTGGTTGTTTATTGATTTTAGATTAGTTGTTATCCTCCTTTTAGTTGTATGAAGAAGTCAATGGTATCTATCCACTCTTCCATCTTGGCTGGAATTCCCAACCTAAGACTTAAAGTTTGGAATTTAAGTACTATCGTGTTTGGAGGCTACTTCTTCAATTGCCCTGTACAGGTAATAGTAGATCTGGGTGTCAATAAATGTGTAGTTCCTCTAAGATATTGATCTTAAATCTTTCAAATTACATTTAAAACATTTGTGTACTTTTTCTAGGGACAATAGAATAACTGCTACTGTATTTGTCATACAAATTTGTATTTTTGTATACATAGCTAGAAAAAATGAAGAGAAATATGGAAAAAGAATGCTAGAATTTATCAGTATGTTGGCAATTAGAAAGGACTGTCCTTTTTACTTTTGCTTCTTTTAAGAGATAATTGACTTTTGAAAGTGAGAATATTAATCCATTGTATTTATTAATGTGATGTATTTATAATAAATGTAGAAAATATGTTACAAGAAAGAAACAAAGAATGAAATGGTAAAAACAGAAATATATAATTGTGAGTTTCTTACATATATGTGACGTGGCTTAATATTGTTTGAAGGAAGGCTGTACAGGTAAAGGTGCATATTGTAAACCATAGAACAATTGCTAAGATTACAAATGAAGATAATGAGGCATAGAGGAGACCTATTGGAATACTAAAAGAGTACTAAATTAAAAAAAAGTAAAGAGTGGAGAGAAAAATAGGTAAGTTATATAAGAAATAACTATTAAAAAGTGAGACTAAAAACCAAATGTATTACTTTTATTGAATACGAATAAGTTTAAACCAAGTGATTTTAAAATTGAGTAAAAAACAGTACTCTACTATATGTTTTTATAAGAAATTACTCTAAATATGAATTTGAATAAAAGGAATGAAGGAAAATGATATACCATATAAATATTAATTATAAAAAGTTAGAATGATTACTGAAATATTAGACAAAATCAATTTCAATACAAAAAATATTACAAAGAATAAATATGACAAGGACTTGAAAAGCTGCATTTGATAATAAAGTGGCCAATTTATTAAGAAAACAAAATAATTCTAAATGTGTATGCAGCTAATAACAAAATTTCAAAACATTTCAAAACTTACATAATTAAAAGTAAAATAGACACAAATATAGTAGGAGAATACAATATTTTTCAGTAACTTATAGAACAAATATAAGAAAGAAATAAGAATATAGCAGTCTTGAATAACACCATCAACTAGTTTAATTAATTGAAAGTTACACAACAATATACAAAATAAGTGAAGAATACTCATTTTTTTCAAGTATACATAGAATGTTCACCAAGATGGACTATATTTGGAAACATAAAAGAAGTTTCAATAAATGTAAAAGTTGTAACACAATACAGTGTATAATCTCTGACCACATTTGGATTAAATAGAAATTAATAACAGTAAGATGATATATTTGTAAACTAAACAACACAGTTTTAAATAAATCATTGGTAAAGAAATAATTCTGGAAGAAAAGTATAAAATATTCCAAACTGAATGAAATGAAAACACAGAATGCAACTAAAACAGTATGAGAGAAATTTAGAACTTTTAATACTTGTATAAAAAAGTTTACAATCAGTGTTAAAGCTTCCACTTAAGAAAATGAAAATAAATGGAAATTAAATTCAAGATAAATAGAGAAAGAAAATAAAAGAAGAACAGAAAGCAATGAAATAAATAATGGATGAAAATAGAGAAAATCAATACAACAAAAATTGGCTTATTAAAATATCAATGAAATGGATAAATGAGAGAGGGGTTGCAGAGAAATGCATCAGGAATAAATAAGGAGTCACAATTAGAATTAGTACATTTAAAAGGGAATAGTATAAATGAATTTATGCTAATATATTCTATGACTTAGAAGAAAAGGCTGTTTTTATAAAAGAAGTCATCAAAACAATCACAAGAAAAAATAGAAAAATCATTTTTATCTATTAAAATATTGTATTGTAGTTAGAAACTTTCATTTAAGAAAATATCAGGCACAGGTGGCTCCACTGGTAAACTCCAAGGATCATTTAAGGAAGAAACAATAACAACCTTGAAACAAAGACAAACTTTTTCAGGAAACAGAGAAGAAACACTCTATCACTCAATTCCTGAGGCCAGCATCACCCTAATATCAAAATCAGAATGAGACATTAAATAAGAGGAGGAACTAGAAAAGAGAACAGACTTGTATTTTCTGAATCAAGATAAATAAATCCTTAACAATTGAATCTAACAGTGTATGGAAAAAATAATAAATCATGACCAATTGAGATTTGTCCTGGAAATGCAAGGCTGGTTCAATGTTCAAAAATTAAGCAGTGTAATTCACAACAACAGGCTTATGAAAATCCATTGATCATCTTAATGAAGCAGGAAATCATTAGAGAATTTAATACCCATCTCAAATAAAAATCTCAGTAAACTAAAAATAGAAGTAAACATTCTTAACTTGATGAAAGATACAAATAAATCTGTAGATAGCAGCATCTTAATTTGGAAACTTTAGAATTATGTAGGAGAAACAGTCATCATGTGACCTGCTACCCCTCTCAGGAATCACCTAATCAGTGCCCTGGGCCTGGAACATTCGCCTATGTGGCAGTTGCATGCCCAGCTGGGCTAGCCTCACATGTATAGCTAACCCTGACAAAAAAGGGACAGGGTCTTCACCAGAAGCACAAAAAGGGCATGTGCAGTCCATCGCCCTGTAGCAGCTGTCTGGAGGAAATCACTGCCCGTGGGAGATTAGCAGGTACTACAGACACTGATCTTGCTTTGTCAAGTCTCTTCTTTCTCTGAGTAAACCTTTTCCTACCAGTCTTTGTGTGTTGAGTCCTCTTGGCAACTCCAAACCTGTAGAAGATGCAGTGGGCTCCTCCTTCTGGAGGTTGGCATGTATTATGTCCTTTGGTGTCCCCCACATGATGGGAATACTCACTAGGGATTGGTAACTGAATCTTCCTGCTCCACAGAATGTTTAATGGGGAAAGACTGAATGCTTTGTCTTAAGACCAGGATCAAGTCAATCACATTAGCTTTCACCATTTCAATTCAATACCTCCCTGGTAGTTTTAAAAAAATACAGTGAAAGGAAACAAGAGCAATCAATCAGATAGAAAGGAATAAGAAACTATGTATTTTCTTTTAAAAAAATTATTTTAACCATTGTTCAAGTACAGTTTTCTCCCTTTTACTACCATTCCAGCCCACCCACCCAACCCTCCCCACTTCCCTCCCACTACCACCCTCCCCCTAGCTTTTGTCCATGTGTCCTTTAAATTTGTTCCTGTGAACCCTTCCCACTGTCCCCTTAAATTCCTTCTACTCTCCCCTCCGGTCACCATCAGCCTGTCCTCTATTTCAGTGTCTTTGGTTACATTTTGTGTTTCTTTGTTTTGTTATTTAGGTTCCTGTTAAAGGTGAGATCATATGGTATTTGTCTTTCACTGCCTGGCTAGTTTCACTAAGCATAATGTTTTCCAGCTCCATCCATGCTGTTGCAAAGGGTAGGAGCTCCTTCTTTCTTTCTGCTGCATAGAATTCCACTGAGTAAATGTACCATAGTTTTTTGATCCATTCATTTACTGATGGGCATCTAGGTTGCTTCCAGCACCTAGCTATTGTAAATTGTGCTGCTATGAACATCAGGGTGCAAAGGTTCTTTTGTATTGGTGTTTTAGTGTTCTTAGAATATAGTCCCAGCAGTGGAATTGCAGGGTCAAAAGGCAGATACTTTTTTAGTTTTCTGAGGAAGTTCCATACTGCTTTCCATAGTGATTGTACCAGTCTGCAGTCCCACCAACAGTGTACTAGGGTCCCCTTTCCTTCAGAACCTCTCCAACACTTGTTGTTTGTTGCTTTGTTTATGATGGCCATTCTGACTGGTGTGAAGTGGTATCTCATTGTGTTTTTAATTTGCATCTCTCTGATAGCTAACGATATTGAACATCATTTCATGTGTCTTTGGATCCTCTGTCTATCCTCCTTGGAGAAGTGTCTGTTCAAGTCCTTTGCCCATTTTTTTAATGGGGTTACTTGTCTTCTTAGAGTGTAGTCGTGTAAGTTCTTTATATATTTTGGAGATTAAGCCCTTGTCTGAGGTATCATTGGCAAATATGTTTTCCCATACAGTTGGTTCTCTTTTAATTTTGATACTGTTTTCTTTAGCTGTGCAAAAGAGCTTTTTATTTTGATGAGATCCCATTTGTTTATTCTTTCCTTTATGTCCCTTGCTCTAGGAGACATGCCGGTAAAAAAGTTTCTGCGTGAAATATCTGAGATTTTCCTGCCTACATTCTCTTCTAGGACTTTAATGGTGTCACGGTTTATATTTAAGTCTTTTATCCACCTTGAATTTATTTTTCTATAAGGTGTAAGCTGGTGCTTGGGTTTCATTTTTTTTGCATGTAGCTGTCCAGTTCTCCCAACACCATTTGTTGAAGAGGCTATTTTTACTCCATTTTATGTTGCTGCCTCCTTTGTCAAATATTAATTGACCATAGATACTTGGGTTTATTTCTGGGCTCTCTGTTCTGTTTCTTTGTTCCATGTGCCTGTTTTTATGCCAGTACCAGGCAGTTTTGATTACAGTGGCCTTGTAGTATAGTTTAGTGTCAGGTATTGTGATCCCTCCTACTTTACTCTTCTTTCTCAAAATTGCAGCAGCTATTCGGGGTCATTTATGGTTCCATATAAATTTTTGAAGTGTTTGTTCTATGTCTGTGAAACAAGCCATTGGTACTTTAATAGGTATTGCATTGAATGTGTGAATTGCTTTGGGTAGTATGGACATTATGATGATATTAATTCTTCCAATCCATGAACACGGTATATGTTTCCATTTGTTTGTGTCTTCCTTGATTTCTTTCCCCAGTGTTATGTAGTTTTCTGAATACAGGTCTTTTACCTCTTTGGTTAGGTTTATTCCTAGGTATTTTAGTTTTCTTTTTGCTATTTCAAATGGGATTTTTTTCTTGATTTCTGCTTCTGCTGTTTCATTGTTGGTGTACAGAAATGCCTTTGATTTCTGGATATTGACATTGTATCCCACTGTTTTGCCAAATTCATTTATTAGGTCAAGCAGTTTTTTAGTGGAGTCTATAGGATTTTCTATGTACACTATCATGCCATCTGCAAACAGTGACAGTTTTGTTTCCTCCTTTCCGATTTGGATTCCTTTTATTTCTTTTTCTTGTCTGATCGCTGTGGCTAAAACTTCCAGTACTATATCGAATAGAAGTGGTGAAAGTGGACAGCCTTGTCTTGTTCCTGATCTTAGTGGGAAAGATTTTAATTTTTGCCCATTGAGTATGATGTTGGCTGTAGATCTCTCATATATGGCCTTTATTGTGTTGAGGAATGCTCCCTCTATTTGCACTTTGCTGAGTGTTTTTATCATACATGGGTGCAGTACCTTATCAAATGCTTTTTCTGCATCAATTGATATGATCATGTGGTTTTTGTCTTTGCTTTTGTTTATGTGATGTATTACATTTACTGATTTGTGAATATTGTACCATCCTTGCATCCCTGGAATGAATCCCACTTGGTCATGGTGTATGATCTTTTCAATGTACTGTTGGATGTGCTTTGCCACTATTTTGTTGAGGATTTTAGTGTCAATGTTCATTAGCAATATTGGCCTGAAGTGTTCTTTCTTTGTTGTGTCTTTATCTGGTTTTGGAATTAGGATGATGTTGGCCTCATAAAAAGAGTTTGGGAGACTCCCATCTTTTTGGATTTTTTGGAATAGTCTGTGAAGGATAGGGGTTACCTCTTCCTTAAATGCTTTGTAGAATTCACCTGTGAAACCATCTGGTCCAGGGCTTTTGTGTGTTGGGAGTTTTTTGATTACTGCTTCAATTTCTTTTGCTGTTATTGGTTTGTTCAGGCTTTCTGCTTCTTTTCCATTGAGTTTTGGAAGATTATATTTTTCTAGAAATTTGTCCATTTCATCTAGGTTTTCAAATTTCTTGGCATACAGTTCTTCGTAGTAATTTCTTACCATCCTTAGTATTTCTGAGGTATCTGTTGTAATCTATCCTCTTTCATTTCTGATTGTGTTTATTTGGGTTTTCTCTCTTTTTTTTTCTTGATGAATCTGCTTAAAGGCTGGTCTATTTTGTTTATCTTTTCAAAGAACCATCTCTTGGATTCATTGATCCTTAGAATTGTGCTTTTAGTCTCTATTCATTTAATTCTGCTCTGATCTTGGTTATTTCCTTCCTTCTGCTTTCTCTGGGCTGTCTTTGTTGTTGTTCCTCGAGTTCTTGTAGACGTAGGGTTAGGTTGTTTGTTTGGAATGTTTCTAACCTTTTTAGGTGGGCCTGTATCGCTATGAACTTCCCTCTCAGGACTGCCTTGGCTGTATCCCATAAGTTTTGGGTTGTTGTGAGTTCATTTTCATTTGTTCCCAGAAACCTTTTGATTTCTTCCCTAATTTCATCCTTGACCCATTCATTGTTTAATAGCATGCTATTTAATCTCCATGATTTTGAGTGTTTTGGGTTTTTTTCCTTTGGGTTGGTCTCTAGCTTTAGTCCCTTGTGATCCGAGAAAATGCTTGGTATGATTTCAATTTTTTTGAAATTGTTCAGGCTTGTTTTGTGTCCTATCATGTGGTCAATCTTTGAAAATGTTCCATGTACATTTGAAAAGAATGTGTATTTAGCTTCTTTGGGATGGAGGGCTCTGTATGTATCAGTAAAGCCCATTTCATCTAGGATATTGTTCAATGCCACAATATCTTTGTTGATATTTTGTTTGGAAGAGCTGTCCATTTTTGATAGTGGGTGTTAAAATCCCCCACAATAATTGTGTTGCTGTCAGTATCTTTCTTGAAGTCCTCTAAGATTTTCTTTATGTATTTGGGTGGTCCCATGTTGGGTGCATATATATTTACAATACTTATGTCTTCTTGGTGGATTCTTCCCTTGAGTATTATGAAATGACCTTCTGGGTCTCTCTTTATGGCCCTTTTTTGGAAGTCTATTTTGTCAGATATGGGTATTGCTACCCCAGCTTTTTCTTCCTGTCCATTTGCTTGGAAAATTTGTTTCCAGCCCTTCACTTTCAGCCTGTGCAGGTCTTTTATCCTGAGGTGGGTCTCTTGTAGGCAGCATATGTGGGGGTCATGTTTTCTTATCCATTCAGCTATTCTATGTCTTTTAATTGGAGCATTTAATCCATTTACATTTAAGATTATTATTGATAGGTACTTATTCATTGCCTTTTATGTATGTGTGTTCCTCTTGCACTCTCTCTTTTCCTTTTTTTCCTTAAAGCAGTCCCTTTAGCATCTCTTGCAGAGCTGGTTTGGTGGAGGTATAGTCTTTTAGACTTCTTTTGTCCAAGAAGCTTCTTATTTGGCCTTCTATCTTGATTGATAGCCTTGCTGGGTAAAGTAGCCTTGGTTGTAGACCTCTGGTTCTCATTACTTGGAATATTTCTTGCCATTCTCTTCTGGCTTGGAGTGTTTCCATTGAGAAGTCAGCTGTTAGCCTTATTGGGGCTCCCTTGTATGTTACTTCCTGTTTCTCCCTTGCTGCCTTTAAGATTTTCTCTGTCTTGAAATTTTGCCATTTTAATTATGATGTGTCTTGAGGTGAGCCTCTTTGGGTTACTTTTGATTGGGACTCTCTGTGTTTCCTGGATTTGTGTGACTTTTTCTCTCATCAAATTAGGGAAGTTTTCCATCACTACTTTTTCAAATAGGTTTTCTATCCCTAGCTCTTCTCCTTCTGGTATCCCTATTATATGGATATTATTATGTTTCATATTGTCTTGCATTTCTCTTAATTCCTCTTCATTCTTTCTGAGCCTCTTTCCCTTTTCTTGCTCTTTCTGGGTGTTTTCTTCTACTTTGTCCTCTAGCTCACTGATCCAATCTTCTGCTTCATCAATCCTACTTTTCATTTCTTCTACTGTGTTCTTCAGTTCAGAAATTGTATTCTTCATTTCCTCTTGGCCCTTGTTGAGAGTTTCTATTTCCTTTTTCATGTTGATGTAGTTTTCAGTGAGTTCATTGTAGCTTCCCTGTAGTTTCTGGTAACTCATTGTGAGCTCATTGCGCTTCCTGACAATCATTGCTTTGAACTCAATATCTGATAGTTGAATTGCCTCTATTTCATTTAGCATTCTTTCTGAGGCTTCCTCCTTTCCTTTCATTTGGGGATTGTTTCTTTGTCTTCCCATTGTTTTTGAAACTCTTCTTGTTAGCCTCAGCTTCTTAAATTGATTTGTTCTGGCTCCCTGGGTTTGTGGTGTGAACTTCTTTAGTAGAATAGCAGTGAGTTTCAGTGGTGCAGTTTCCTTGACTCCCAAGGTCAGGTCTGGGCTGTCATTTAAGTTGGCTTTGTGTTTGCCTTTGGGTTTTGATTGTTATTGAGTCTTTCTTTGATGGTTCCTTCCCACCAGCTGGTTAAATGCACGTCACTCTGTCTACCACCTCCTATATTTTGTTGTTCTGGTGAGGGCAGGTTGTGTTGAAGCTGGTTCTTCTGTGTGTATAAGGTTTAAAGAATTCTCTCTTGCTCTTGTTCAATTGTTTGTATTGGGTACTGTGTCTACTGTTTAGTTGTATTTCCAGCTAGGTCCTGGACTGAGGTTTGTGTGGTGACTACTCCCTCCTTCACCTTCTTCTGTTGTTATCTGTTAGTGGTTCCTTTGTTGTTGGGTTTCCTCTTCCAGTGGGTATCCTGGTGTTCACCACCTCCACCTATTCTTTTTTGTCATCAGTTGGAAGGGGAAGGCAAAATGGTTTAAGACAGCAACAGAGAATTCTATGATATTTACAGTAGTAGCAAGTAGGGAAGAGATAGGAGATCCTTTGACTATGTATAGTGTTAACCGTGATCTTCCACCCAGCTAGCTGATTTTAGAAAGGATGGAAAGAAGATAAGACTCTTGTTGGGGAAGGAAGGATTGTGGGTTCGATCTATAAAGCAGGAAGGTTGTGGGCGGTCAGATTCTGGGGTAAGGTGAGAGTAAAGGATAGTAAATAGGGTAGTGTGTGAGAGAATAGAGTTAAGCACTACAGTAATAGAGTTCAGGAAACTGAAATGGGCTAAGATCTGGGGGGGGCGTGTAGTGAAGTAATTACAATTGCATGGAACAGCAGTTATTTACAATAATATTATGGCAACAATCATATGACATAATCTATGAGATCTAGGTAACTAGAATAGGGAGTATAGAACCTCAAGTAGTGTGCTAATGGGACACAGGTGAGTTAAAGGACAGTAGATTAGCAATACAGTTTGGAAAGAGATATCAGGGGAAAACTGTCAGATCATACAATATATCCAGCCTAGCAAAGCAGACTATACAAAAAGAAAAGGGATACAAAAATACTATTGAAAAAAGATGTAGGAATACTGGAAAAATAATAATAAGACAAACATGCAATAACTTGCAGGTTCTCTGTAATAGCATAGTGAAATTTATCTCACTGTCCCAGCTGTTGTGGTGCCCCTTCTTTGAATTCAACTTTGGTCTTTTCACAAATCCAGGATTTTGTCTCACTTGTAGGTATTTAGAAAAAAATTTAAAAAGTAAAAATAGAAGATGCAGATGAAGGAAGGAAGAAGAGATAAAATTGGAGGAAAGGAAGGAGGAAGGAATAAAATAAGAAATCAGGAAAGAGAGGAAAAAGAAATCATAAGAGAATAAAAACAATAAAAATTAAAAAATTAAAAATTGTTTAAAAAAAAGAATCAAATTAAAAAGTCTCTTGGTTTCAAAGTGGCCAAACTGGTTTTTCTGCTCTTGCTGGCTGCCACAGCCTGAGCGGTGATTGTCATGGCTTTTATTCCTTGGCCAAGGGAGCTCGCACTGGCTCCTCAGCCTTGTGCCCTGGGTATGGGAATCAGGTCTTTCCCCAGGGTTACTGCTGTGGACTGGGGTGCAGAGATGCTCTCCCTCCACATGCGCCCACTCTCCCACGGCTGGGTGGCAGGGAGGCTGGAGCAACTGATCACTTTAGGAGAATTTCCCAAACAGCGTCTGTCTATTCACTCCTTCCTCTTGAGAAATTCCTCCTGTTCAAGCCTGCCGCTCCCCACAGTGGCCTAGCTTCTCCCGCTGCCGCCAACCGCTCCAACCAGACCAGTGACTGTGGGGGTCTGGGCCTGCTGCTCGACCCAGCCTCTTCGGTGTCCACCGCCTCCAAAGGTGCTCACAGCCCTTGTGTGTTTGCTAGCACCTGGATTCCTCCCAGTGCCATTCAGACCTTGTTTGGCTGGGGAGGGAGCAGTTGTCCCGGCTCTCTCCCAGGGACTCTGTGGCAAACCCAGCTGTGGGCCCTGGGCCTGGGGCTGCAGCCCCCAGACCACACGCTGGTCCCTGGGACCCTCCCTTGTTGCAGCACTCTTCTTAGGGTCCAGTTTTTCGGTTCTGCCACAATCCTTGGTCCCCTATTTTCACATATGCTGAAGTATGTTTGTTGTTTGCTTCTGTACTCCATAGATCAGTCAGGATTTTCTCCCCTGAGCAGAGGGAAGCCGAATCTGCTCCTTCCTACTCTGACACCATCTTAGCCCAGAAACTATGTATTTTCAAAGAGAACAGTATCCACAAAAACTATTAGAACTTATAAGTGAATTTCAAAAGTTAGCAAGATACAAAATCATTAAACACACAGCAATTGCCTTTCTATGTACTATTAACAAGCAATTGCAAATAAAATTAGAAAGTATTATTCATAGTAATATCAAAACTATGAAATAATTTAGAAATAAATTTAACAAATAATGTATAAGGTCTTTACATGAAAAACTACAAAAAGAAATGAAAAATGACCTAACTGTCCATGAAACAGAGCACTCAATGTTCGAAAAATGCCAATCCCAAATTGATCTACATACTCAACTCTATCCAAAACAAAATCCCAGCAGGATACATTGTGGATTTTGATAAGCTAAATATAGTATTTACATGGAAAAGTTAAGGATGTAAAAGAAGCAAAACTGCATTTTAAAGGGAAAAAATTTGGACCTACACTTAATATAAAGGACAGTAATCATGATGACCTGCTATTGGCATACAATTGATAGATCAGTAAAACAGGTAGTTCAGCAATATATATGTTGCCTACATATATATGGTTAATTTATTTTCAGAAGTTCTAAAGTAACTCAGTAGGAAGAAGAAAATCTTTGCAACAACGAGTGCTGGAAAACTAGGAATCAATATGGAAAAAAAATGTCAACCTCAATGCTTACCTCACACTAAGTAGAAAATGAATTCAAAATGACCCATAAACATTAATGTTAATGCCAAAACTACCAATCCACTCTAAGAAAACATGAGAAAACCTTTTACAGGCAATATTTCTTAGAAAGGACATAAAGGGCACAAAGTATAAAGAAAAAGTAAATTTGACTTTATAAAAATTAAAAACTTTGCCCTTCAAAAGACACCATCAGGGAAGGAAGGAAGGAATGAAGAAAGGAAGGAAGGGAGGGAGGGAGGAAGGGAGGAAGGGGAAAGAAAGAAAGAAAGAAAAAGAAAGAAAGGAAAGAAGGAAGGAAGGAAGGAAGGAAGGAAGGAAGGAAGGAAGGAAGGAAAAGAAAGAAAGAGAAGGAAAGAAAGGAAAGGAAAGAAAGAAAAAAGAAAGCAAGAAAGAAAAAGAATGGAAAAAAGAAAAACGGAGAAAAAAAGGTCAAGTCACAGAGTGGAAGAAAAATTTCACAATACATATTCTGCAGGACTCAGTAATATGAAAAATCAAACCAGTAAAATAAATGTATAGACAATATAAGATGCAGCAATATCAATGACCTATTAGCATATTAAAGGTACTCTAGTACCATTAGTAATTAGGGAAATTCAAATAAATTCCACAATGTTAAATCATTTTACACACAATGGAATGGCTAAAGTTAAAAATGATTTAGCAATTCTGCTTATAGGTAAGTATTCAAGAGAAACAATAACATGTAACAAGAACTTCATAGTATCTTTATCATGAGAGCCATAAACTAAAAACAATCCAATTATATCATAATAGGTAAATTCATAAATATATCAATTCATACAATGGAATAACTTTCATTATTAAAATTCTATGAACTACTTTCAGCAAGTGAATTTATAAACTGTGGCACATCCATACAACAAAATATTACTCATCAATAAAAACTGAGCTGTTGACAAATGAAAAGACATGGAGAAGCCTTAAATGAATACTGTTAAGTGAAACATAACCATCTAAAAGGGCTGTATACTGCATGATTCCAACTGTAAAACATTCTATAAATGGTAAAACTGTGAGGACAGTAAAATGATCAGTGATTTCCAGAAATATAAGGGGAAATCCAGAGAGAGGGAGAGGTGGATTTATAGTACACAGAGGATATATAGAAAAACTGAAACTATTCTGTATAATATGGTAATGGAAGATGCATGTCATAAACCCACTGAACATAGAACACAGTGAACCTTAATATAAACTATGGACTTTAGTTACTAATGTATTATTATTGGTTCACCAATTGAGACAAATGTACCCCACTAATACTAGCTGTTAACAATGAGAGAAGCAGGGAATGGAGAGGGGCAGGAGGATACAACATAATGCTGAACAAAAGAAGCCAGAAATAAAGGAGTGCATAGTCTATAATTCCATTTATATGAAGTTTATCAAAGGCAAAACTAAATTTCAGTGTAAGAAATCAGATTACTGATTGCCTGTGGCTGGCTGGTCAATGTGTGTGTGAGTGTGTGTGTGTGTGTGTGTGTGTGCGCGCGCGCATGCACGCATGTGGTTTACTTGCAACAAACAGGGAACAGTTTTAGAATAATAGACATATTTTGTATCTCCACAGAGCAGTGTTTATATGGGTGCATACACTTTTCAAAGTCTTCTAAACTGCATACTTAAAAATGTATGTGTTTTGAATGTAAATTATACCATTAAATTTGATTTACAAAATAAGCAAATGGACAAATCATTCACTCAACAATAAACAAAACAGACCAAAAATTCATTTAGGCCCATGAAAATCAGACTGAGCAATTAATTGATGGCCTGTCATTTCAGGCTCACTTCTTCTAAATGCTTTGTAAGATTCTAAATCAATAGACTATAAGTAAATACCATCAAAGTTATAATAGTCCAAAAATATTTTCAATTGGTCACAGACGTACTTAATGTGGGTAGACACATTAATGTGAATTTATCCTTAGGTAAAAACAAATTAAAGAGAAAATTATGCTCATGTTGTCAGAGGTGTCAGTGAATCCTTCAATTATGTATTCAATATTTATTAACCATGTATTCTATGCTGAGCAAAGAGATTCATATGCTTTGTCCTTAAGAACTCACAAGACAGAGGGTGAGAAAAACGAGGAGACAGATTGCTGTAATTCAATGTGATAAATAAGCTTTCCTCATGAATGATAAAGAGCAAGTATGAAAAATATGCAGGCATTTTCTTGTATGATTTTCTACTGTATCCAAACTATTGCTCTAAAAAATTACCTATCCAGAGACAGAGATACTAGACTTTAGCAAAGTTTTGTAAATTAAGAAGGCACTGTGCTAAATGCAATGTAAATTTTTCATCATTCAAAACTCTCAGACTTAAATTTTCTGAATAAATTGTTGAAATGATATCTAGTTATCTGTTATAGATGTAATACTTGGACTCATTTTAAGATTTTGAGCTTTATAAAATTGACATTGGATAAATAAAACATTTTTGTGAAGTTTGCCAAAAATTTATGTATGAGCCCCCTTGCTGGCTCTTGTGATAACCATATTTATAACTCTGTCTCTAACGGTTGCTATGTTTATGGCTGTAGACGGTGTAGGTGTCTTAACTAGGCGGGCCATGTGTTAGTTCCTCCTCTTTTATTATTAAGTAAAGACTTGAAATATATTGATATTTCCACCTTCTGAATTTCCCCTCTACTCATTGGAAAATCTCTATGCTAGGCAGTTCCTCTCATCCCTGGAACATGTACCAACTGGTGGCTTCCTACTGCATTTGGCATTTTTGAATGACCCTAGATATACCTTTGTGTATGTGTGTGTGTTATCCCTACAGATTGTCACATTCCACATAACAAAATGTTACTTTGGGCCACAAACTAACAGATCCATCATAAGGATCTGTTAGTAGATCACTGGATTAGACAATTGAACCTTCATTTTAAGTATTGATGCTAATTTGCAATTGATTTGTTTCATCACGTTTCTTCCACACATCATCCTCAGGAAGAGTTTATATCAACAAATTATACTGTAGGTTATACAACTATGAGATTGCAAGAATTTTTCAAGCCTAGTGTTTAATACAAATCTTCAGAAAATATTACTGGTAGTTGAAGCAGCTCAGATTTGGAGGCTGAGGAGCCAGGTGTGCATTTCAAAAGACTCAGAACAGAATTTATTTTAAAAAATAACAACAAAAAAAACCCTTAGGCATGAAGAAGAAAACATTTCTTAGGCATTTGCTAAAATCTAAAATTAAAAAAAATCCTGTAATTTTGAATGACAGAATCATTTGTGATAAACTTCCCCTGGAGGTCATTGAGGAGACACACATTGTGTAAGGTGCATAGCTTCCTTGTAAACCTCTCATGACATAAGAGATATTCAGGGGATGAAAAGTGATGGCAATTGTCAGGTGAGAATGTGGAAGGTAACTGTTCACATCTTGCCTCTCAGCTGTAAGGCACTGGAACTGGGTTTCAGGTGATTGTTATGCTCTCTTTTAGTATTATAGCACTAACATATTTTGTGTTTTGGTTTTATCTGTTTCTCCTATGTGCTAGTAAGTGTTAGGCCTAAATTTTGTAAATTGTTAGCTCTTTGAGGAAATCACTAAAGTGATTAATGAGTATTAGTCATTAGAAGGACATTAGCTATCTTAATCATTTGAATGTATGTCTTAGTCACACTACTGCATTATCCCAAAATTCATTACTGTGCTATTAAAAAACAAAACAAAACAAAGGCATTGTACAAAATGCAATTCAATGATCAAAATCAGGAAATTAACATTAATACAGCACTAATAACTAATCCAAAATTTAAATTCAAATTTTGTGAATAGTACCAGTGCTAATATTTATAGCAAAATTATTTTCTCTAATTATGAAATTAGAAATAGACCACAGTCAATGTTACATTTAATTGTTATGTCTCTTCAATCTGGACCACTTTCTCAATATTTTTGTGTGTTTATTTCATGATCTTGATATTTTTGAACTGTGTATATTATTTATTCTGTAGAAAATTACTCAATTTTGCCACATCTAGTGTTTCCTCATGATTAGATTCGGGGTATTAATTTTTGGCTAAAATATAACGAGAGTGATGTTTCCTTTTCTGGGCATCCTATCGGGAGGGATATGACATCTAGTTACCCCATCATTAGTGTTGTTAATGTTGGCCACTCGGTGAAAATGGTGTCTATCAGGTTTTGTTCACTATTAAGTTACTACTGTTTCCTTTGTTTTTAGTATGTATCTTGTAGAGCAATACTTTAGAATTTTGTAATTTCCTATTATTCATCAAAGTTTCACCAACAATTTTAGCATCCACTTATGTTTTTCTTTTTTTCTTGAAACAGTTATCACTATGATGATTGCCAATTAGTAATTTTTTAATTCTACCATTTCTGCTTATTGTATTATATGACATTTTACTCTAAGAAATAACTATCCTTCCTTCTCCCTATTTAATTATTTGTATCAGTTTGGTCTTATGAATTTCTGTTTTATTCTATGAGTTGTAATACATTACAGCCATTATTTATTTTGATGGTTAACACAACCCAGTTCTCATCATGGGAACCCCATCAAGCTGACTTCTGCTACCTTGATATAGCCCTTTCACTCTTAGAGCAATTGGCTGCCTTCTGGTACCCCAAGATATTCCAGGTTTATTTTCAATATATTAGCCCTAGACATGAAATTAGGATTTCCCCCAAAAGCTTAGCTTCTTTTAGAAGACATTAGGTTTTAAAAAATAAGATCTGGACTCAATGTGTCAGCTGAACTTTAAATGAACTTTTCCCAACCTTACATGGGCTTACTTAACAGATGAGAATCCTAAGACATGCCAGTCACAGATCAAAGTCTATTCCCTCTTGCTAACCTTTTTCCATGAGCTTTCCCTCAGTGCATGAGGCATTATGGCAAAGGCTGAGAGCAGGGTAGGGAAGCTAAGAAGGAACAGCCTTGATGCTTTGCCCAAGTGTGATGCAGCCATCCTCTAAAAGCCTGGTATAGGACAAAGACAGAAGACAAGAGAAAAATTCACCTCAGGCTGTCTGCATGTTCACCTATAAAATAATGGTGTAATCAGAAGAACCAAAAGAAGTCTCTCTGTGGACACTTTGTGGCAAAGCAAGAAATCTATGGGAAAAATCTACCTATATAATTTGAGTCATTATAGAACATGAGAACTGCCTCCACATAGAAAAGACAGGAGAGCAGAGCTGTCTCCAAACTGGCAGAGAGCTGGGGCAGGATTAAAGAGAGAAAAATATCTCCATTCACCCAAAAAGCTGGCAATAGGAGTCAAATACGGAGAATGTTTGAAGAAACAACAGCCATGGACTTGATAAATCTGATCAAATCTTTAACTCACATACTCAAGAAGATAATCAAAAAAGTATTGAGTAGAAAACAATGAAATGACTTATTTAAAATACTGAAAAATATTAAAAGAACCGTGAAAAGTTATGGAGAATATCTATATCCACCGAAAATGTCCTTCAAATGCTAAGGCAAAGTAAAATGGATTTCAAACAAAAATTATAACAAAAATAAAAGGGCTAAGCATTCAATTGAATGTAGAGAATATAAGATTGCACAAAACAGAAAGACCCATTTAGAATCTGTGTATAAGAGATAGACATGGATGATAATAAGAAATACAGTATTTTAGCATGTAAGTTAATGCAGTAATTTGTTGGAAACTTTACAGTGTAAAATCTTATAAGAAAAGAAGACAGACTAACAAAATGAACCTAGCATTCAAGTTAAGAAGTTCAAAAATGGAAAAACAGGAAGTCCAGAGAATGTAGAAGAAAAGAAGTAATAAAATAGAAAACAAAATGATAGTAGAGTCCTATATGTGGTTCTTTGAACAGCACCCCCCCCAAAAAAAAAACCAAAAAAACCTACAAATCTCTGCAAGACTGATTAAAAAGAAAGAGAAGACAAAAATAAGCAGCATTAGGAATGAAAGGGAGCATACCAAGAAAAAGGAAACATATATAACAAGGGAGATACTGTGAACAACTTTTGGCAACTTATTTAACAAGGTAGGTAAAATGAAAATTTTCTAAAACATAAATTTTTAAAATTTTTTTATTGTTTTTCAAGTACAGTTGTCTCCATTTCCACCCATCCACCCCACCTTCCTCCACCTCCAACTTTCAACCCTATCCTCCTCTGGCTTTGTCCATGGTCCTTTATGCAAGTTCTTCGTCAACCTCCCTCCTTCTTCCCCTTGTTATCCCCTTCCCCTCTCCCCTCTGGTTACCATCAGTCTGTTCTTTATTTCAGTGTCTCTGTTTATATTTTGCTTGCATGTTTGTTTTGTTGATTAGGTTCCCCTTGTAGGTGAGATCATATGGCATTTGTCTTCCACTGCCTGGCTTATTTCACTGGATAATGCTTTCCAGTTCCATCCATGCTGTTGCAAAGGGTAGGAGCTCCTTCTTTCTTTCTCGTGTGTAGTTTTTCATTGTGTAAATTACTAAACTGAATCAAGAACATACAGAAAACTTTAGTTGACTTATAACCATTAAATATATTAAATCATTCATTTAAAATCTAACCTTAAAATTAAAACAAACCTGATAGATATAAACCTATAATTGTAATAACCACATGATATTGGCATGGAGATAGAGAGGGAAACAAAAGTTAGAGCCTTAAAACCAACTCCTTCACAGCGGTATTTCAAGGGAGCAGGCTAAATGAGATCCCAGCAGCGGGTTAACTAGCACACAGGGTGGAAAGGCCAACATTTTGAATCAGTCAAGATGGCTTAGATCCTAAGCAACCTTGGGCAAGCCTCACATTCATGTCTTCCACTTTCATCAGTTATATGATGGAATAATAAAAACAATGTGCAGTCTTCTTCTATATATTGAGTGAAAGGGTTTGAGAAAGAATAACTAATTACTAAAGTCCTAAATACATATTGGTACTATCTTCAACTCAGATAGCTGCACATTAAAAAAGAGAAAATGCTAGATTAAAGAGAAAATTGGTAGGGAGAAAAGGGGCAATTCATACTTATGAAATTTTATTTTTCCTCATCTGCGTTTTCTTTCTTTTTTAAACATTTACTTAGTACATACATTCATGTATGTATGTATGTACGTATGCATGTATGTATGTATTTTTTTAGAGAGAGGGGAAAGGGGGGAGAAAGAGAGGAGAGAAACATCAATGTGTGGTTGCCTCTTGTGTGCCCCCTACCAGGGACCTGGCCTGCAACCCAGGCATGTGCCCTGACTGGAAACCAAACCAGCAGCCCTTTAGTTCTCAGCTCAGTGCTCAATCTGCTGAACTGCACCAGCCAGGGTTCTGTGTTCTCTTTCTTCCTTTATGTTTTTGAAGTTACACTAATATAAAAAGTAAAAACTTGGCAAGTGAAAACTAGATTTGGTCTGTAAGAATGCAACTAGTTTTCTTTCTGTGTCCTTTTACATTCCTTCCTCCCTCCCTCTTACCCTTTTTTCCTTCCTTTTTTTTCTTTCAAAAAGAGTGATTGCTATAATTTTCATTAAAACCATGCAGCAAGTCCTGTTATGAAAACATGCCTCAGGCAGGGACAGAGGGACTCTGAGGAGTCTCACAGGCGCAGTACAATTCAGGAAGCTGCTTTATTGCCGATTTCTTTGCTTGTTAAAATATTCCCAGTTAATAGTTGGGATAATGACTTGCAATGACTATTTTAATTAATTAATTTTTGTTTGAATTTTTAAAATGTATGTCTTTTGTTTTAAAAGCCCCAAGGCATTAGCATTTTTGTGTAAAATCATTAATTAAATATTCTAAACAACCAACAGTAACACATGTAAAATGAAGAGGGAAAAAAATGAGCTCTCAGGAAAACACTATACAGAATGGACAAACTATTTTGTGCATTAAGATCAAGATCAGAAATTGTTAACTTGTTTAAAATTCAATACTGGACACCTAAAACTGTTTCCCAGAAGCCTATACATTAACGTTAGATTTCTGAGCTATTCAGCAATTCTGAGGTCCTAAGATTGCCAACTACTCACATGCCAGTATTTTGACAGTGTTAGAGAGACCCTGAATTAACCTTATAAAGATATTCCCGTTTCTTCATGACAGGGATAGATTTGACATCTTGTGACTTACCATTATCTGCTTTGTGAGTGTTACAGCTTTGTGAACTTTTTATAATAAGCTGAAGCAGGGACTTTTCAGAATACATCCAAATTATATGCAGTAATATTTGCTTTTGTGAATAGTAGGTATGACATTTCTGCCATGCGGTTTAACATGCCATGGTGAGATTAATGAAGTAACATCTAATAAGTTTATTATTATTACTGTGTTCTTCTTTGGGTTAACAAACTGGAATAATGACTTAGCAATGTATTTCCACAATTTTTTTTTACATTTATTAACCTTTGCATTTTTATTCCTGCAAATTTTCTCTTTCCCCCTGAGTCCAGCCCAATGTAATGCATAATGAGAGGGGGTAAAGAAAAAAGAAAACTAGCATGGTTTTGTACTTACTATATACAAGGAACTACAGTCCTTTAACCTCTCTTATCTTATTCAATCCTTAAAATAGCCCTATGACATAGTGATGCTTTCTTTTTATTACCAGTGAAACACATTATAGTCACTTATTCCATGCCCCTTACTTATTGTGCAGTATTATAGTGTTTTAAATATTTAAATCTCATGGATCCTGCTTTCCAACTTTGAACATCACAATCTTTAAACAAAGAGTAACTCAGACTTCCTAGATGCCAAACCAGGTTTACTCTCTAACTTTCTAGAGAGATGCATTACATCTTTGAGATGCATTACATCTTTGTTTTAAAAGTGAGGGAAAAGAGGTACAAAAAATGTACTTGCCCAAGTTTACACAGGTAGTAAATATTGGAGCCAGACTTATCTTTTAACTATCATGTAACACACTGCCTTTGCTATATAATATATAGCAGAGAGATAGTTTAAGCTGAGGCCAAGGGCTTTAGTTTACATTTCCACTTACATTAATTTAAATGTCATTTTCTGATAAGATATAGAATATCACGGCATCTAGGTGGGGTGTCACAGACTTACTGCAGCCTAAGCTGCAGCTGGAACATCAGAGTGCACGGTTTCTCTTCTATTAAAGTGCATGTTTGAAGCTAAAAGAACATTGCCAATTAAAGTAGGCCTACCTAGAGGGAAAAGGATACATGAAAATTAACTCTATATAAACTGACTTGTTGTCAGAAGCAGAAGTCCATATTTTAGATTCTAAAATTGTTACCAGAATAGTACTACCACGATGTGTCATCAAGCAAATGAGAGCAGGTTCAAACTTTCTGATCATCAAATAAATATTTAAAAATCATTTAAAAAGTTATTTTCAATAAAATTAATTCTTCATACATTATAAACATAAAAGAGAGTCATCATTTGTTCAATAACCTCAACAGCTAATAACCATTTCTATTTTGGTGATTTTTTTCTCTGTTCAATTTAGAGTGGTGAAATTATACTGAACGTGCTGTTTTGTTTCATGCTTTTTCAGTTAGTTTTCTAACAAATGGATTTTCCTTGGTATAGCTGAGTGGCTCTTGCTCTAAGGTCTCTCCTCAGGTTGCAGTTGCTGGACAGCTTCAGTGTGACTAGAAGGTTGGCCTCAAAGGACGCTCACTAAGAGCTGCTGGCAGGGAGCCTTAGCTCCTCACTGGCCATTGGTGGGAAGCCTCAGTTCCTCCCTAGGCTGACAGACCTTTCTGCAGGGTTACTCAAGTGTCCTTGTGGTGTGTCAGTTGGTTTCCCCCAGAGTAATAAAATAGTATAAAGAAGCCACAGTACCTTTTATTACTTAGCCTCACGAGGCACACTCTATCATTTCTGTTCTCTCCTTTTGGTTATGTTGGCCAGCCCTGTTAAGTGTGGGAGGGGCCTATAGAAGTGTGAATACCAGCACACAGAGATCATTGTGGCTCAACCTGGCAGCTAGTTATGACACTATTATTAACAAATTTAAAAATACTTCAATGTGGTGGTGTAAAGAAATACTCTGTGTGCCAGGAAATGGCTTCTCAAGCCCACAGCTGAAAACAAAGGCAGGTAAACACATGTCGTTTTAGGTTCAAGGAACACCCAGGCTTTGACGGGAGACTCCTGCTTCCCATGAGTCTTCTGGAGATTACTATTTCTCACAACTGGTGCCCCTGCCTACTAAACTCCTCCCTCATTATTTATCAGGACCACTGTGTTCCCCAGGGGACTATGTCCAAGTGGGCACCATGTTGGGGGTAGGATGAGATCCTTGTCTTCAGGGACTGTGGGATCTCAGCTTGTCCCTAGCAAGTGCTTAGAAAGCAACAAATAGAAAAGGGAAAGAGACTTCACCTCATGTCTCTTTTCTTTCTATGGTAACTTTCATAAAACAAGAGAAATATACTCAGGAAGAGGAAGGGTACATGTGTAAAAGGAAATCAGCATCTGTGTATGGGTGCCATTTGGAAATGTTCAGTGAAATCACAAATGATATCCAAATATTTTATATCAACGTGCATGGGCACTTATTTTAGGAAAGAAGAACATACCCATCATTTTGTTGCTTTAAAATCCTGGATTAGAACATCTTAGACTGTGAGGATATGGAAAGAGAAACAGAATACATAAACATGACATGTATGAACATGACACTAAGGAAATATTTTCCCCTTGATTCTTTTGCAGCAAATCACTTGGCAACTCTGAACATCAAGCAAGAAGCAGACATCATAATATCTGTTGCAGATATATTAGCTTCGATCGGTTTCTTAACCTTGCATTAATTAAAGAATCATAGAGATTTCAGTTTACTTTTACAAAGAGAGCTAGAGACATTAAGGTTAAGGTCACTTAACAAATTACATGCATTGCTGATTAGAACTATTTTCAGTCAAAACTGTGGATTTGTTAAAGGTATCTAGTTGGAAGTAAGGTTCGTATAAGGGACAGTGTGGGAATAGAGTTCTGCATCTTAGAGTCGGGCCACTGTAACTCTACTTTTGAGTTCCTGAAACAAGATGTCTGATAATAACTTGGTTGGTTCATGGTTCAAAAATGGACTTTGCGTTGTTATCAAAATGTTAATTCATTCATGTTAGACATTCCTTAGGGCTCCAGAAATGACTTTCACTCTAGAAATCCAAGAGATTTCAATGGACTCCAAACAGTTGGGAAGCTAAAGGCTAATCATAAAATATTGAGATTCATTTTTTCTTTACTTCATAAAATTTTCTTTCCCTCTGATTTTAATTTTTTTGCAGTTTTACTACATTAAAATGTAAAATGGTGTTTTCCAGACACAGACAAAACATAATAATAATTTCACTCTCTAATACAATGCTGACTCTATGTTAGGCACTGTTCTAATCGCTTTACTTATGTAATCTCATTTAATCCCCCAAGCCCCACGATTTTTAACCCTATTTATAGATATAGAAACTGAGGCATAGAGGGATTAAGTGACCCAAGGTCACACAGCTGCCAACGAGTGAGGTATGATTTAAAATATGGGAGAGTCTGGGCCCAGAGTCCCCCTTTGGCAGCCTCTCAATTGCAGAAAATGTGACTCATAGCAAACATGCAGTGTTCTTGGACCTAATTCATGAGTTCACTGGCAAAAGGCTCACACTGGTCATATATCAAATGTTTTACTCTGCCATATATAGAATATTTAGAAATACTTTAGACAAAAATTAATTATTTTAGGCAAATAGTGATGCATAGAAGCATAATGTCTTCATCGTAGGGGCCAACATCTGGAATGTGGGGATTGTCCGCTGCCTCCTTGTCTACCCCTCCTTCCTCGTACATGGCGTCAGCAGAGAGTTTGCTCTAGAGCGAAAAAGTTCTTGAACCAAAAATAGTTCTTATTTTCTGTTGTAGCCTTTTGCACGAAGTCACTAATTTGAGATAAATGCCTTTTTGTTTTTGTCACAGCACCCTAAGGAAATGTCAGTAGCAGACAGTACTTGGATTTGTCTTCCCTCAGACTCTGGGCTTGCAAATGAGGGCAAATATACAAATCATTACATTTAAAAGAAGACAGATCTCTTATCCACATCAGAAAAATATGGAAACTAAAAGCTCATAAAAATGCTAATGATCATATTTTTCCCAAATGTTCTGGTTTAGTACAAAGTTTCTTTTTGATAACACCATATAATGCTCTCCTCCTGCTTGCCTGCTAATCTCCATTTCTCAGTGTGAACATGGAGCAAATAACATAAATCTATAAAAAGATCCTCTGAATTCACTTCCAAATATGATACTTAGATAATAATGCAATTGTTGGGCAAAGGAGCATGCTTCACTCATTAGCAATGAACTCAGATGTGAATGTGCCTCTGTGCCAGCTCTTCCCGCACTCTATTACTGCTCCTCAGAAGCAGTGGTGTGAGCCTGCTGAGCATGTTCCGCAGAGCAGAGGCCACTCTCCATGCACTGGCATCTGTCTCCATCCTTTGCTTACATTACAGTTCCTTGCAGTCATTCCCTAAATGGCAGCTAGGGAGAATTGGTTTTGCTAATTGTATGGCTGCCGTCATCCCTGTAGTGATAAGCCTTGTGCACTTCAAGCTACTATAGCCATTGAGGAGAAATCTACAGCCTCATCATTTACATACATTATAGTTTCACAAGTTGTTTGAGTAACAATCATTGATTGGAGTCAAAAAACTAACTTCCATTGACCGAAGTTGAAAAACATAATGCATAATAGTCAAAAGTGCATAGTTAACTCTGAAGCAAGGGAAAGCCATGAGAATTCTCATTGATTATTGACAATAAGTCTTTTCTCTAGATAATAGGTATTGTCACATTCCACAAAAAAGAGAAATTTACTAATTAATAATTAATTTAATTTTTAATGTACGTCCCATCGTTGACATAAAAAACTAGAATGACCTCATATGTTTTTAAACCAAGTGATAACATGAACTACTTGTTTACAGACCAATGAAAACTCCCTGTTTGAAGATTTTGACCTGCTTTCATCCAAGAATTAAAAGCGTTCACTCTACTTTAAGAAGCTATGAAAAAGTAATGGCAGGATAATAATTATATAACACATTTTGTGATATTTCATTGCAAAAATGAGTAGAGTTCTATTAACTTGAACTTCATATTTTTGCTTCTGTTAATTTTTTTATTAAAAAATGACATTACCAAACAATACAGCAATTGAAAAATATTGTATGTTGTTTTATTATGAGTCCAAAAGGTCATTTGTGAACTTAATCCAAAAGCATTTTTACATAAATATATGGTTATCATATTTAGAATCTCTTTCTTTTTCTTACCCTGTTTCTAAAATCAGAAAAACAGTGGATCAGGGAAGAGTCATTGAGTTGCTTAGTAAAAGTGGTTCTAAATAAAATTTTGTTGGATTTTTTTTTTAACTATCTAAGTGCTAAGAAAATGCAACAAGCTCTTAAAATAAAACCTAGTAGAAACATGGTTTCTATAACTGGAATTTGTTGAAATGTTAAGTATGTTTTATTTAGTCCACACTTGGCACTCCATAAACTATCAGACTCCTCCTGTCCTTTGATTGGGTCTGTGACTTTCTTGTTCTGTTTTGTGCTCTGGATCTATTTTTACCATTTCCTTGCTCTTCCCTAATTTTCTAAAGACTTCTTTTCATTTCCTTTCTGGAGTGACACAAACCAGAGCTTGTTTGCTTGCTCTGAGATTGACCCAGTCTTATGTATTGGGCAGGCATCTGTGATCAAAAAAGGAAAAAAGACAAAGAACTCATGGACACAGACAACAGTGCGGTGATTGCAGCACGGAAGGAGGATGGTGGAAGTGGAAGAGGTATAGGGGAGATAAATGGTGATGGAAAAAATAACATTAAAATAATAGAGTTCTAGAGACTTTAAAAAATTGTCTTGAATACTATTTTTGTAATCTCTAAATGGGTTTTTCATGAAGCCAAGTGGCCTTATTTGATAAACTTATCTGTTTATAGGACTCCCTAATAGAATAAAACAAAATAGCAAGCTATAGCTTGCATTTAGGAGGCACTTTATGCTCTTGCAGTAGGAGGATTCTCATCAAGATGTACCATACAGAGTCCCTACTGGCAGTCAGGCATAAGATGGCATCAGCTGGCTGGTGTTCAGTCCATTCAGTGGAAGACCAATTTCATAATGGCCCCGATAACCTCTGCCCACTGACATCTTTACTTCAACTTCATGAATCACCCTAAGTCATATCTAGATTACGTGTATGCTCCTGGACTCCTGGGCTGAAGAAACTGCATGAGATAATAAATGTTTATTATTTTAAGCTGCTGAATTTTGGAATAGTTTGTTACACAGGAATAGATAGCCAAGAACTGCTGCCAGGGGCATGGAAAAGTGTTTAGTTTCTTGGTTATAGGATTTGGCAGGACAGTGTTCAAGCCACCAGAAAGTGGGCTGAACCCAGGGCAGCATCAGTGCAAGAGAGAAACAGTCACAGATCTAGCCTCATACCCCATGGTAGAACCAACATATGCCAGTTGCTAAATTAGCCTCTGTAAACTAATTAACTCTGTAAATGTATAACTCTGAAAATGTATAACTCTGAAGACACACAGACGTCAACAGGCAGTACAATTAACTCAACCTTAGTTCTGTTTAACTTTAAAGATCATGCTCTTAAACTGGCATAGCTCGTAGCTTCTGATAATTGCTAACATTAGTGAGCCATAATATATATGCCCACTCCCATGCCACCTATCTCTTTCTTTAGAAAAAAAAAATCTCTGCTCCTTAAGCCCCTAAAAGATAGGTATTGATTACATCTGTAAATAAATAAGTAAATGGAAAGAGCCCTTTTAGAATGTAAGTATTGACATGGGAAAGGAATAATTTTAAGAATTCATCTCGTTTTTTAGACTCTCCCCTAAGGATACCTTCCAGCTACATACTTATTTTTTATGTCTCCAAATTAAAGACTCTCATGCTGCTGTTAACAGGTTTATCAGAAGGATTATTTCCTTTTCTAAATCATTCACTCTGCTCCTCCTTTTCATTAACTTGGATAATAAAACATTACCTGGTTTCTTTCTTTGTAAACATAAATTTGAGAAAAGAAGAAAGCAAATCTTTTAGATATATCTGAGAACATTTAGATTGGAAACTCAAGTTGCCATGCCATGTCATCAAAGTATCAGGGAGACGTTCTTAACACCAGGGAATGATGACCAGTATTGAATACACAATGGAAATAAGAGAAAGAGTCGCAATCAGATATGGTTCATTATTGCTACTGAAGCTTTATTTTATAACATACTTTCTTTTCAGGTGTGATTGTTTAACACTGGAATTTAGGAAAGACATGGACCATTTTGTAAGATTATTTTAAGGAACAGAGATTAAGCATATCTTCTATCCCTTCCAATTTTTCTGAAAGCTTCACCTTTATTGAAAACAGACATTTAGCAGAAACCTATAAATGTTCAAGTTAAAAGAGATATTAAGTTAAAAATATCCCCTGAGTAACTTTATAAGGGGCTGCTTCAGCTTTCTCTGTGTTGAGATATCACTTTGCAATGCAACAGATACACACAACAACAGGCACACATTTCTTAATCTTCTTTCCTTTACTTCTCTTAACTTGAGAAGTAGCTGGCTCTATTCCCCTCAAAACACACAATGCAGAGAGTCTCACAAATTGTCAACACCTGGAACACATTTTCTCTTGGCCCTGGTCACATAGGTATCTTCACTCTGAAGAAAGCAGATCCGACCCCTGCCATGCCTGACATGAACATTTATTTGGTATGAGCGTAGGTTCCTTAATATCTAGATACTTTCAGTATCAAGATCCTTTTTCCCTTCTAAAGCAAAAGTGACCTTCTGCCTTTAAAATTGTCTTCCTTATGCAGTAGATAATGGATCTTTGTAAACTTATATTTTAATAATGCCAGAGGCACATGTGATGGAAGCAAAATAAATGATTAGAGTAAGAATAACAGTATATTTGCAAATCTAGGCTTTGATATGATATGATCAATATTAACTCTGATTTACGTTTCAACTTCATTTCCCAAGTTGTTGAAACATTTTTAGTTGCTGTCTAGCCATCTTTCTTTTGATTCTTGTCCCAAACTCATCCAAAGAATGTGTTTTTGACTAGCTAATAGTTACTTTTGGTCTATTTAGTTATTTGTACTACTGAAGTTATCAAAATATAAAGTTAGTTGACAACTTACTAAACATCCTGAATAACTCAGGGAAACATACTTTGGGCCATTTAAGGAAAAGAAAACCTGCTCTAATTGAGGAAATAACACATTCGTTTAAGAAGTGATAACTCTGTGAAGGAACATATCAAATATAACTTCTGATGACACTTTAAGACACAAACAGATCTAATGATTAAGTGGCCGTGGATGTGTCGATGGTAATGGTATCTATCATAAAATTATTATTAATGAGTCAGGTATAAGTTAGTCTTTGATATCGAAGCTTTCCTGAAAAATTTTTTGTAACTCTTCTACACACCCCAAATGAGAATTGCTCACATCACAAAGTAGCCCTGCCAACACACTCTGATAAAACTCAGGACCCAAAAATGCTAATTCAAAACTTTCAAAGCTTTGCAGCAGTCATATAGCTAGTCTGTGCTCTCATTTAACAAACTAGATGAGTGTTCTCTCAAATTAATCAAACTGCTGGGACAGGATTTAAAATTAACGTTATTTATTTGAAACCAAAGTCCATTTTGTCTAATTCTGTCATCTGTTGACACTTTTCTACTCCTTGTTCATGTCATAATCTTATTTCTGTGCAGGTATGAGTCCATTCCAGTAGATTGTAAGCTTCTCTATATGTTAGTCATCTTTACATCCTCCATTGTTACCAATAAACAATTTATGATGAAAATATAGTAGAGTCTAAAATATGATAGCTGATATAATAAGCAGGAGTTGTAATTCTCCTGCAGGAGCAGGAGTTGTAATTCTCCTGCAGGAGCAGGAGATAGCGTAATAAGCAGGAGTTGTAATTCTCTTTGTACCACAGCAGTGTAAACATCACATCACATGCTTCCCTTCGAAATAAAAAGCTAAAAAAATCTAGGAGTCCTATAGAGGCCTACTATATGCCCAACATATTGTGTCCAGGTCTCACATTAGTCACATTACAGATGTTATTTATAAATAATAATGATAATGATAAGACAATTGATAGGTAGATAGATAATACTTATATAGCATTTACTATATGCCAGGTACTGATATAAATGCTTTAAAAACTAATTGTCGTGTTAACTCTATAAAGAAGATATCACGATTATATTCATTTACCAAATGAACACATTGAGGCAAGATCAGTTGAAGAACTTTCCAAGTTCACACTCGGAACAAATGGAGGACACTGGATTTGATTTCACAAAATCTGTCCCATCCTTGAACTGAACCATTCTACTATACTGATTGAAAATAAAACAGACAAGACATGTTTGTGTCATCTCTTCTGCTCATCAGCTTCTTAGTTGTTAAGTGTCAGATGGTCGTTGTCCCTTGTCTGCATGAAGAAAGTTTGTAAGGCAGAACATAGATAGAATGAGAAAAACATCACTTACCATTTGCTTTTTTTTCTTTCACATAAACATAAATATGGACATCTAAGATTTTCTTTATTCTTTATTGTTATAAAGACAAAAGTCTTGAGTTGGTTGAAGTGAGTTGCAGCTGGAAAAAGTCCTCAGAAGACTGACAAAAGAGCCTTGCCTCATTGTGCAAATTTCTTTTTATCTATGATTATTTCCCAACATACACTTTAAAATTTATATATCTCTCTTCTTTTAATGTTAACATCTAATGTCCAAAGAAGACAGAGGACATAGGTAGCATCTTTATGCCGAATGGAACCTGAGCAGAGTGATGCTCATTTTGGTGAGTTAGGTTTTTTCAAGGTTTCTGTATTTCTTTCTGTGAAAAAAAAGAGACTCCAAACAAATAAACAAAACAACAAACAAATGCATCTCAGCTATTTAAGTAGGTTCAGTTAAAACTAACCTTTTGTAGATATAGAGAATCTGGCTCTAGCTTCAGGGTAAACTTTGGTGTCCTCATTGTTTGGAAGGGTGAGCAAAAGTTAATTGAGCATTTAGGTCCATTTGCTTGGCCTTACTGTGTTCATTGTGCTGGCAGGATAGCACGTTGTTTAGTGCATACTTTCTTTGCATCCCTAAATCAATTCATCTGTTAGGCAAAACCCAATGATTTACCTGCTGTCGTTAATGCACTGAGAGGTCACATAAGCATTCCATGCAGTATGTTCCTGGAGAAAGCTGATCCTTTCTGCAGGATGTCATATTAGGAAAGGAGCTTGTAAGAGCATACCTCTATTTCCTACAGCATCTGGCATTCACCCCAAGTGGCCACAGGACGCCATACTTACGGGAAGGATGCTGTTGTATTAGCAAGTGATTTATGAACTCCACCTAAGATTTAGGCAGAAAATATCCTCTAATGCGAGAAAAACAAAGGCAAACTTTAAAAACTGATTTTAAACCAAATCAAAACTCACTACTTAGACTTATCACTTTAAAAATAAAATTAATTCCTTTTATTTACTCATTCAACAGTGGTTTAGGTACTGGGAATAGAATAATAAACAATAGTCGATTAAACATAATATCTGACCTCAAAATTTCAGAATGAATCTAGGACTCAGACTATAATAGTATCAGATTTTGTTTTCTATTTTTCTAAATATTTAATACATGAAATGTATTTCAGTAGAATAGATATCTTACAAGCATTATGTAGGATCTGCTATATACATATTTATTGTTTCACATAACCATTTATTATGGGTTTTATTATCTTTATTTCACAAATCAGAAAAATGGTGTTCAGTAAGGCAAAGTGGCCTTTCTATAAAATTGTTGAGACTGGTACTTAAATACCATAGGCCTAAAATACCATGTTTATTTCCATTCCATTTACATACAATTATACTGATGCCCAAATGTTCTTCTGTATTGAAGCCCAAGTAAAGCTCATTTACTTTTGTTGTAGTTTATCAGAAGTGTTTTTCTAAATAAATTTCTTCTTCACATTGCCAATCACAGCTATGCCTTTAAAATCTGCACTAGAATTTCTTGACCTTCTTTAGCATTTAACTTTCACTATCACATTTCATTTTCAAAGGGAGATTTCCATTCTTATGTAGAACCCCAAAGCACTGGAGAATAGATTCTGGCTTATAGTGAATAGGATTTTTGCTCATCATTGTGTTGACATTTAGAAGTCAGAGCTTGTATCTTTCTTTTATTACTGTAAATTCAAATTGTACCATTTCCTGCTATGAGAAAAAGAGACCTGAATTGAGTCCCCTGAATTTAACCCATATTTTTAGGTTTTTCCAGGTCCATGACATAGCCTAATAAGGTAGGAATTTTAGATCAATCTCCTTGTTAAGTTCCAAAATGCAGTCATCAAACTCTATTGATATTTTCCCCCATATCATTTTCCAAGGCTGTATTTTCAATAAAACTTCTTTGGATTCACAAAGGTGCCAGAATTCTCTTTCTTTTCTATTAGATCTTATTTTTCCCCCTAAATGATGTTCAGGAGAATGATAAAAACTGGACTCAGTTTCTGAGGACTTGCCAACATTTTTTTTTTAGACGGAATGTGATAGTCTAGGCCTACAATCATTTCCACATGTCCTAGCTCTGAAACTGAGGGAAATAAGTGCCAATCCCAGTTGCCTTATCTTAATATTCAGTGAGCCCGGGAGGTTGCAGACAAATTTACTTTTGATGCAGGCACTGTCATACATCACTGCAATTTCTCAGCCCCTTCATCACACTTGCTCGGGATTGTACTGAGATAGCCAGAACAGCTGTTTTCTTCTATATACTGAGTTCACTCAAAAAAAAATCTGTCTTTGACAGTAGAGCAATCAAAGCTCACTTTGGAGTTCCTTAGGTTTCAGTTTGGTGGGAGATGATATTTTTGTTGCTATGACCATATCATTAATTCTTACAAAGTTTAATTTGCATGATTCTGTTCTAATCACTAGGGAAATAAAATGATCAATGGTATCTGTTTACTTAATCTATAGCTGTACCCTTGCACATGCTCCTGGCCTAGCTTTTATAATAACCGTATTCTTGTTTACTTTGCATGCTCTGACAGCAGAGAATATAATCATCATTCAATTTTGCCTTCTGTGGATGAACATAGGAAAGAGTAAACCACATTGAATAAAATGACATACTTTACAAGGCAAATTTTGTACAGTGCATAATAAATTTAGTTGAGGTCAGATTTTGCACTTCTATTAATAACAATATGATTTTTGATTCAAACTGAGCACCTGTAAACCTAGTTTTCATCTCAGTTGTTAAAAAATCTCAGTGTGTCAAAGTTGGCAAATCTAGCTTTAGTAAAATGCAACACTTTGTATTCTTTTGCTGTTCCCTTTCATGGTAATATTACATGCATTGCCACAGCTCACTGCATTGCAAAATGCTCATCTTTCTATGCATAAAGCTATAAAGAGAAATTTACTTTGCAGAATATCATAAACTCATTTGATAGTTTATATCTGATTAAATATGTACCTTTCATAATTATTAGAACTTAAGATGCATAATCTCCACTTCACCATATGGAACAAAAATATGCCTTTAATGTTAAGAACTTGATCAAGTTCGAGTTACTTGAAATAAATATGCTTGAAAGCTGTTTTTAAGAGAGTGAACATCATTGAAGACGAAATAAATATTTCAAGTTCATCTCAACCGGAGCCCCATGTCTTTTTGGCTCAAATGAAAAAATTAGAAAACATTTATTTCTAAACTGAGACTGTGCTCAAAGAGTGGCTCTCTACCATGGGAAGGAGGGAAAACCTGCTTGGGCAGTGAGTATGATATGAGGTCCTCTAGGAGGTCCTGGTGGTCTTGTTTCCTGTGTAGACCACTGCTATTGAATGCTGATTCCCCTCTTCTGCCTTGGATTAAGGGTTCTTTGAAAAGCTTTTAATCTGTAAAAATATAAGTAATCATTTTATTTATGTTTTCAAAACTCTGTGTGGCAGCAGAAGAAAAGTTAAAGATAGTGAAACACAGAAAGATTACTTGTCTAGGGTAATAGTGATCAGGGTTGAAAGTGTGGCAGTGGGGCTGGAAATGAAAAGGGTTGTAAGAGTGTGAGGACAGAAATAGTACCTATAGAAACTGACAAAGTAGACAAGCTCAAAAATCTTAGCAGTCCATTCATTTACTAATGGGCACTTAGGTTGCTTCCAGCACTTAGCTATTGTAAATTGTGCTGCTATGAACATTGGGGTGCATAGGTTCTTTTCGACTGGTGTTTCAGGATGGAACTGGAGAGCATTATGCTAAGTGAAATAAGCCAAGTGGTGAAAGACAAATACCATATGATCTCATCTATAAGTGGAACCTAATCAACAAAACAAACAAACAAACAAGCAAATTATAACCAGAGACGTCAAAATTAAGAACAAACTGACAATAACCAGAGGGGATGTGGGAGGGGATAATGGGGGGAAGTGGAGAAGGGTTTTCAGGAACAACTATAAAAGACACATGAATAAAAACAAGGGAGTGTGGGATGGGGGGGATGTGGGGATGGCTGGGGTGAGGGGTATGGGGGGAGGGAAATGGAGACAACTGTAGTTGAACAACAATAAAAAAATGTTAAAAAATTATAGCAATCAGCCCTGGCTGGCATAGCTCAGTGGATTGAGCGCAGGCTGGGAACCAAAGTGTCCCAGGTTCGATTCCCAGCCAGGGTACATTCCTGGGTTGCAGTCCATAACCCCCAGCAACCGCACATTGATGTCTGTCTGTCTGTCTGTCTGTCTCTCTCTCCCCCCCTTCCCTCACTAAAAATAAATTAATAAAATCTTTAAAAAAATAAAAAAAATAACAGAAATTTATAAAAAAAAATTATAGCAATCAAAGGGGTGTGGTTTTGTCAGTCTCTGAGGAGGTCCCTTGGGGTACCATTTGATCTAGTCTTAGAACTTAAACATTTGGGAACCTTATATTACCAAGTTTACAAGACCACTACATTAATATAGGGGATGACTTAATTGTCCTTGAAAACTCTATCACAGAAAGTAGATTACTCAGCCATATGATATGACAATTTCTTCATGGGACTCCAAGCAAAATAAAAAAAAAACAAGCCATGTTAAGACCTCCTTACTTTCTTCCTCTCCTTCCCCTTCTTCTTCTCTTTCTTCTTTCCTCTTCTCTTCTTTCCTCTTCTCTTCTCTTCTCTTCTTTTCTCTTCTCTTCTCTTCTCTTCTCTTCTCTTCTCTTCTCTTCTCTTCTCTTCTCTTCTCTTCTCTCGCTCTCATTGTCTTGAGGAGAAAATCATTATCAGAATTAAATTGGAAACCTATTTCTGCATGAATTTTTTTCCCAGTAGGAAAATCAAATTGTCATGAGCAAGAAAACATTCCTGAAAGGAGTCACTCACATATATTTGTATCTTTCCACAATACCAGGTTTTTTAGGGGGAACCTCCCCAATATGCCAGTAGAGTCACATGCTACTTATACACAGAGAGGGGGAACTTACTGCCACATGAGCAGAGAAAGCATCCTGCATGAAGCCCTGATCACTGGTGGCACCTGCAGATGGAGAGGTAGGCAAAGGTCTCAAGCCAGGCAGCTGTAGTGACAACATGCATCTGGTGGAGTGGAAGTTTAGCAGGACTCCATGCATGACCGTGGTACAACCAACATTGAATGATGGGACCTCTGAGTTCTTATAGCCCACAATGAATGTGATCCCATTCATACCACTGTCCAGATGGTGTCCTTATTTGAGTGCCCAGACTTGTGACTTTAGGCATTTTGGGTTCCTCCCAAAGGCATTCCTGTTACAGTCTATTATCTCATTTTTGGGCTTCATGCCACTTGACATAACTGTCATGGCTGACATTGGATTATCAAAGGTATCCAGAAAGTCCACTCTGCTCTTGTTCTATACATGAACTAAGTAACAATCAGATTATTACCTCAAAAATATGGACTCAAAACAAAGAGAATTGTATCAAATATTTATTGACATTATCCATTGAATTGATTAATATATTAATCTCACAGTAAGATAATATTGCCAAAGGAACTAGATGTCTAAATATCTTTTGGGCAGCCCTCAGATGAGCACTGTCAATATTTGTCTTAGTTATTCATTTTTTTTTTCTAGGCAAAAGATTATTGTAGGTGACTAGGAAAGCTTCCAGATCTGGAGGCTGTTCTTTTTAAAATGACTCTTCCTATCTCTAATTTGATCCAGCATGTGTCTCAGAGACCAATGTTATTTATCTAATTTTTAAGTGTTTGAGGAAGGCTTCTCTGGAATAGTCATGTGCTTGGTACAAAGAACAGATAATGACAGCAAAAAAACAATAAAAAAAACCCAGCAAGTTTTCAAGTTGACTACAGAGCTTTTATTCTGGGGAAATTACCAATGAGGCAGAGATTTTAGAAAAAAATTATCCAAGAAAGCTAATGTATTCCAAACTTTAATATTTGAATTTTAGTGCTTCTAGGATATCAATGGTATGGATTTATTCTGATAGTTGAAAATGGCTCTGAAAATACAGTGTCTAGAATAAAATATATATTGTTCATATTTTCTCCATGTTTGTAGCTGATTGGCTCTTATGTGGCTCAGAAAGATTTGAGCTAGAGATATTTATTTTCAAATTATCTGCACAAAGGTGATTGCTTCATTAAGGTTAAGGAAGAGAGAGCTGGTGGAGAATGTTAACTCACAGTGATGTAGCTCAAGGCTTGGTGATCCATGGACAGATTTTGTTTTATTGACATAGTGTTTAAAAACTTTGTATTCAGTTTATTTTAGATTAGGTATATATCTTTCAGGTTGCAATAGTCCCTCCTATTTATGCTTTTCCATACAAGGTTTATTTTATTAATGTTTATTTGTTGTCTGGCTCCTGAAGTTATTAAATATTATGATCATGGGAACAAGAAGACAGGAAAACACAATCCCTTGAACAATGCTTAACATTTTAGCAGAAAAACAGAATCTTCAGAAAGGATTGTGAATCCTAAGAGGAATACCAGATGGATATTTTCTATCAGATCCAAAGGAACAGAGGAAATGAAGAAAAAACATTTAATTCAGCAGAAAAGTGAATAAAGTGAAGACTCAATGTAGAGAAGGTTGTTAGGAAGATATCGTTAAAATTTGAGAGAAATTTCTGTACTGAACTAAAGGAAGGAATCAGATTTTGGGAAGATAAAGAGTGAATACAAAAGGGGGTAACTAGAAAGAGTGAGTGCAAAAAAACAACTTCAAGAATACCTGAACACACACAGTCTCTCACTCACACTGACATTTGCATCTATATATTGACTCTCTACTGAGGCTGGATATCTCATTAACAACTCAAAGGGAACATATCCTAAATTAAACTATTAATTTTTTTCATGTCAAGTGTTTCACTGAAAATATTTCCCATCTCTGTTCATTGAAACTCTGTACTCAATTGCACAGATCAAACAAGAGTGGGAGAGCCATTGGGAGAAAGAACACTTACCTCACAAGGCCAGAATTAGCTTGTTGTGGGGCTTAAAACAAACAAACAAAAACAACAGTGACAAAAACCCTCCAAAGGGGCTTTCATGGAAAGCAATGTCTTCCAGGAACAGTCAGTATTGACTTAAAAAATAAGCCCAGAATTTAATAATATATTAGAGTTTAATGATTACAATCCTTAACTTATAGACAGTGGAAGAGTGGATTCAAATTATTATATATACTCAGTGAAGTTTGTGGGCACACATCTCAACAAGGACCATACATTAGCTATGTTCTTAGGCAATGTGCTTAATCTACTTGTGCCTCAAAATTCTCATAAAACTGATATAAAGAGAGTGATGTCTTATAGTTTCTTTCTTTCTTTCTTTCTTTCTTTCTTTCTTTCTTTTTTTTTTTTTGCTTTCTATATATATGAAGTGCTAAGGGCAGCTTTGGAAATAACAGTGATTGGCTCTCAATAAATTTTAACTATTTTCTTTAGTATGTGAATAGTTCTCAGAACTTACTTAACTGTCACTCAGACATGATCTCATCTTCTCCTCAATTTCCCCAATGTTAATTATGTATTTCATACATTTTTGCATTGTGACATTTGCATATATCATATTTCTTCCAATATATTGTAAGTTCTTAATAGAGAAAGACTTTACTCCTTTATGCCATTTATTACCTAATTCACACCAATGTTTTCAGTTGGCTATTTCATTAATTGCCATCTTTCATTACCCCTGGGGAAAACTTAGGAAAATTATCTCCTAAATCCTCATTTTCCCCACTTAGTAATATCTATCTTTCAGGCTTTATGTAAACTAATTTAAATTGTCTTGTACTCTGTCAGGCACATATTAAATATTACATGTGTCTGTTCACATTTTATTTATATTACATTCAATAAATAATTGTTGATGGTGGTGATGGCTTATTTTCTAAGGTCCAATTAGCATCTGGAAGAGCATACACAATGGACAAAGAGGAGCTAGATATGCATGGAGGAACCTAAAGGAAGGAGCTACGACAATATGGTCCCATTTTGTTAACTAAGAAAGAGTAAATGATAAGAACAAGAAGTTATTTTAAGTGTGATGTGGCATTTTTCATTATTTGAAAAACCATATTTTCTATGTCTATCTGATGTTTTCCATAGAATAATAGTTTCAAATATCAGAGTATCTTTTGAAGAGAGCTCCTCCATTTTAGAAAATCATCCAGTTTTGTCTCAGTATTACCTTCTTCTTCACCTGCTCCCAATCATGAAGTCCAAGACAGATCACCTTAATCCACAAGCTTTCTGTCTTTACTTTGAACCAAGTGGTAGAGTAGTCCTGTTCTTACAGTTGTGAGAGAAGGTGAGCATTGCCTGATGAAGATGGCATTGCCTTTAGTAGCTCCGGTGCTCCTACAATACAAAGTTCTCTCCAGACAGCAACTAAGGCAGGCTAAAGTGAGAAATCCATTATAATAACATGCTTTCTGAGGAAAGGGGTTTACAGGTAATTTTCTTTTATTCCCTAGTAACAGGGTTTAATACAGTGCTGAGACAGTAGTTGAAAATCAAATACCTCATTGAATTAAGGTGAAAATAGATGAATCGTCTTACTCCTTTTTCAAAGCTTTGCAATGGGGAAGTTAGAGGGTGTTTTTTAGTGAATAATTAAGTGAATAATGTTTTAAACATTAGATATAATTTAATATCTACAAAGCACATTTACCCCCAGGTATGATTCAGTATAAACAAGTGTAAATTTCATAAAATTCATGTTAATAGGGTTTTGAAAACAGAACACCTGAAAATGACCATGTACTCTAAGAAATATAGATTCCACTGAGAATATACTTGCACTTGCAATCACAAATTTATGGAGTCTATCAATGAATTTCTTGTTCAGAGGCAAGGCTAAGGACATTTAGAAAAATTGTAGCAGAGATATGGTTCTGTTCTCTATTACCACTTATTCTTCGTTGGGTTGCCTGCTGATTAGTGACTGGATGCTCTTTATGCAGTTTTTTTCTCAATTATCTCCTAATTGGCCAGTAGTAATTATATAAAACAATTCCAGACAAATAATTAACAGGCTATCCTGTTGATTTTCACAGATGATCAGCCTACATTTTCTGAAATTCTTCCTATGGTCAGTATGTGAACCCCTGATAGTCGTTCAGTAAAGACTGCAGAGTGCACTAGAAAGAAGGATGGACCAGAAATCATATCCAACTTGCCCTTATCCTCCCAAAAAGGTCATTTATCCTTTTTGGACCTTAATCTTTTAATTTAAAATATCAGAGAACTTAATTTAGATAACAATTATGGTCCAGACAAACTCTAAAATTCTGTGTTACACACAAACACTCACAAGCTATGAGATAGTAGGTTCTTCAGGGTGTAGTTTGTATGTTCCTGGAACACAAAAGATGATCAATAAATGTGTGTTGAATAATTGAAAAGGATCCACACATGTGTATTATGTTAAATAGAAGAGCTTACTAAGATTCTCAAAATTAACTCATTTTCTTCAAGTCTTACTTATAGGCTTCAATGCTGTGTGCACAATTTCAGATCTGCTACAAGATGGAATGTTGATATATTAAACTCTGAAATTAGGTTTCTAATGGAAAAACCAATTGACCATTAAGTATAGTGGCGTTAGCTGTATCCCCTCTAAGGGTACCTTTATAATGAACAGCTGATTAGCACCATGTTGTGATTAAAGAGAGGTGAATAACATTCTATTTTAGCCCTTTCTGAAGACTTGCTCTCTATGCTAAATTGTTTTGGAGCCCAGTTTTATAACATTTCTGATTTTGCTGAGTTAGTAGAAACCTGAAATAATATGGTTTTCATAGAAATTTACTCAGCTCATCTTTCATAACAATGTCAACAGACAGTGTTTTACTGTTGAGATCCCAAAAGTAAATATAGAATATCAAATTTTTAAAGCAAAATAGCATAAACTCAAGGTTGAATAGAAAGGTCTTCATACCTAACTAAAATTAAGCAAGGCAAACAATATCATCTCCCTTCAGAGGACAGTTAACATTTGAGATAGTGGAAAAAAAATATCCTGATCGCACTGTAGAACCACAGGGGAGAAAATATTGTCATCATAGTTTGGCAAAAGAGCATGTGCAATTTTGCAGGAATGGTGACGTATCTTTGATGCTGGTAAAGCTTAATTTAAAAGGGCCAAACCTTCTGAGAACAAAATGTCTCTTTGTAAGTTTCAAAGAGACAAAAATTAGGAGAAAGAGGGTTATCTCAAATGTATGGGCAAACTTCCTTCATTGCTGCTTCTGAATTCCAGCATAAATCAAAAAGCCAATAGAAACTGATTGAAGTGGAACTGAAGCCAGATGGTGACACAGAGGAGAGAAGGGTCCTCAGCAGGCACTCACTACTACCCAACCATGCCATGATGATAACGCAGGGAGTTGTTGGAAAGAGAAATACTGTTTTTCTCCTTGTCAAATGTAATTTCAATCATGGCTGACTTAGGGCACATTACAATTGAGTGGAATTTCCAATATGTTATTTGGAAATGGATTTACAAATTGCTTTCATTCCCTTATACTACATAAAGGCATGTATTAAAATTTCACTAAACTTGTGTCTCACATGGGATAATAAATATCATTAACAATATTTATACTCACCATTTTCCTCAATCACCAGGACAGAATAATAGCTTGGGATTGCTTTAATCTATCAGATATTATACTAGATACAAACATATGATCTTCTAAATCATTTCATCAGTTTCCAAAAACAGAATATAAACATGAGTTATTATTTATTACAATAGCTTTAAGTGATCAAGACCTTGTAATTGGCCAACGTTTAGCCATTAAGCAAAATGATAATAAAGGAAAGTATATGACGAAAGAATTTCTGTCGATCCTGATCATTCCACAGTAATAATGGAATTTCCCCAAGCACAAAGGAGCATATTTTGTCATTTCCAAGGGTACTCAAATGTTAAATATCTACATCTCTGGTGTTACAATTTAGGCTTGAAACAAGTAGAATTGTTAAAGTTTAAGTGGCAGAAATTCATAAGCAACCCATGTAAAAATCTATTGATACATATGCTTACAAATACTTAATAGTGCCCCCAAGTAGGTGTTCTTTAATTAGTGATAGTTTCTTTATGCAAACAAGAAACTATCACTGATTATAGGCCACCTACTTGGAGATACATATCCAAGTAAGATACATATATATATATGGTACACACACACACACACACACATATCTATATATCTATATATCTATATCACTGAGCTAAGTGAGAATCAAAATCCAAGAATGTGCATCATTTTCCTATTATCATATATGTGATTTCAGAATTACTATTATTATAAAAAACATACACATTGAGGACAGTTGGGTAATTGCATAAGTCCAGCAATATCCTCATGACTAGCAATTGAGATACTTAAAATCAAAATACAAAGTGGAGCATTTGACAATCTCTTCTTCATTACAAGGAATGAATGCCAAAGGCTAAATTCTTCTCCACTAAGTTATGAGAATACTTGGAAAATGACATTATCATGAGCCAACAACACTATTATGTTTCACAGAAGATCAGCTAAGTTTCATAGTGACTTAAATATACTTTTAGAATTAGACCAAGAATTTGGGTTACTGTGCGAGACTCAACTAAGTTACCTTCTTGGTAACTATCCTGCTACTCTCAGCTGTTATTCTATAAACTATGTCATGTGTTTCAAGCATACTTTTCTATGACTCTTAATGCAACTGTGTTCTATTAACACTGAATCATTGAATCATTCACCGAATGTTTGAGTACTCATTCTTATGCTAGATAAGGGGATTTGTGAAAGCAAGATAGACACAATCTCTACTGTTGTGAAGATTAGAACCCAGTGGAGAAGAAAAGCATCTAAATGTAATTCCACACCTATGATAATGCTATGAAAATGGCAGACAATAGATTGATGATTACCAGAAGAGTGGAGGGAGAGTGAACTGGATAGAGGGCGTCTACTGTATGGTGACAAATAGAAACTATACTCTTGGTGGTGAGTATGATATAGTGTACACAGATGTTAAATTATAATGTTGCACATCTGAAACAAATGTAATTTTATAAATCAATGTTAACTTATTTTTAAAGAAAGGTATATTATAAAAATATGGTTTTCTGAGAGCAATTTTTACCTTGTGTTTTCTACTTATTTGTGCTTCCTACTATCTCATGGTTCCTGCTTAATGGGTTCTATTTTAAATTCTACCTATTAACTATGACTCATTATTCAGTCAGAGAGCAACTGATTGATTGATCGGTTTGGTCACTCTCAACTTAGAGCATCTAATATGGGAAGAGCAAATAATGCCAGAAAGTCTCAAAGACAGTGAATGCCTATAAGATTGTTGGTCTCACAAAAGTCACTCATTCATTTGTGTTCAGGATGAGGAGGATCTATTTATAAGAAATTCCTTGGAAATGCTATAGTGTAGCAAGGATTCTGAGTCTTCCATTTAAAACAGAATGTTCCCTTGTGTGACCTAGCCAATATTGGACTAAAAGCATCTTGCTCTTTTTGTAATGGTTGCCTGCTTCTGGAAAATCCCCTTACAGACTGCTCAAGTCAAACTTCATTTAGTAGATAAAAAAACACACCTACAATTTGGACAGGAAAAATTTAATATTAGGAGGTATTAACTTGAAAAAAGGGATCAACTACTGAAAGGAGTTAGAACACCCCAAAGAATATAGGGATAGCAGAGTCAGGAAGCTGCACGGGTGTCCCTGCAGCACCCTTTACTATCACTGTGCTGCTAGCAAAGGAGAGAGGTGAAGAGGGTCTAGTTCTAGCATCATAAATCATGGAAAGAATAGTACATTTGAAGTTCAGAAGCAATAAATTGATACCTGGCATACACTCACAATTAGAGTTGTAGTTTTAGCTTTCCTTGTTACCATGGTTTCAATTACCTTGATGACTTTTGAGATCCCATGATCAAAATCAGTCTTTATTTTATTTAACCTACATCTAAAAAATGGCTTATTCTAATATTATTTATTCAATATCATATTGCCTTAAATCCACTCTATATGACAATACATAACAATGAACTCAACTATTTTATGCTATGCATGCTCACATGTGGATTTATTAGATTAATACATCTTCAGAAAATTTGAGAATTCAACTTAACAGTTTCACTCCTACTATGTACAAATCTATTTACAAGATTTAAAGATGACCCTGTTATCCTGATTGTGTAAGATAGATCTATACAAAAATAACTTTAACAGCATATAAATCTGTGTGTGTAATTGTATTTAGTCCCTTGACACGTGTGGTTTAGCTACCTACCATGAGCCATGTAGCTTTAGTTACAAAATATTAAGTCCTTAGAAAGTTCCCATAAAGATCTTACAGATTCTTTGTAAAAATTTAGATTTGAATTGTGCTTAAGTATAAAATTTTTCTTCATTAGCTAAATTTGGGAGATAGAATATGATCAGTGAAGACAGAGAGAGCAACTTGCACAAAGAAATGAAGGAGAGTGTAAGAATGGTTCCATCTATTATGCCGAAACTGTAATCACACTTCTGTATCTTTTGTAATAGCTTCCCTTGCCCTCTCCTCTTTTTAGTTTTCCTTTACACTACAGTTAGATTAATCTTTGTACCATAAAGTTTCGATTGCATTGTTCTTGCTCAATACCTCAACACCTTTAAAACTACACATGTTGAATTACAAATAAATACCTCCTCTTTCAAATATGTCCATGGTAAAACCTCAAGCTCACTTTTCAACTTGTTATCTCACAACTCTCCAATGTTCAACTCAACTAAGTTGCTTAAAATACCATTGTTTATATACTCTCCTTTACCTAGAACACCCTTCACGACTTCATCAAAGCAATGCTAGCCATTTTTCCAAGTCCATAAAAAAAGTTAACTTTTCCATGAAGACATTTTTATCTCCCCAAAGATGACATTTGTTTTCTGAACGCTGATATAAATAAAGGTGAAGGAAGGTATGGTAAGATCAGTGGTGATGCCAAAATTGTTTTAAACCTCAAAGTTAGTAATGAAGGTTATGAAAAAGCTACAGTGCTGCAGAATACAAGATGTCTGGTCAAGGTATCTGCAACTAGAAAGAATCAAATGTTATGTCAGGAGGACAGTATTACATATTCAGAAGGAAAGTAAATCCCAAACCCCAAAATCAAACAGACAAAAAAATAACTAAGGAATTTTCTCTTGCATCAGAGAAATAGCCCATGCATTCTACTATGCTCAGATTTTCTAGAAGTAAATGGCTGTCTTCTTCAGGTCAATTTCAAAAGTCAGGAACATGCCCCTGCCCAAATCCTGGATTCCCTTGTGAAACTTTAGCAGAAACAAAGCTAGAAGCAGATTTATCATCTAGCTAGAATTGTCTGATTATTTATACCTCTTCATTCTTCCAGGGCTTCAGTGAACAGTAAATTTGCAGCTGGCAACTATGTTTGCACTTCAAATGCTATAAATCAAGAGGGAAAGATTCCACATTTTAGTTTTTAATGATCAAATGTTCTCAGTCATGTGATCTTCTTGAAGCAGGCTGTTTTCATTATGCAAATGAAAAGCTTATTGTGGATACTAAAATGCACGTTAAATGCTAAATATGTGTGTGCACAAATTGGAATAGGGGAATAAAATGGTATGAAAGACCACAATTCCATTCTAATTTCACTATTTGTTCCTCAGAGTTACCTGCCTGTCTTGGCGCACTATTGAAATGTAGCATCTAAGGAAGCAAGATTCCTTTTGCTGGAAACCTCTCCATTTGAAATGAAGACTGCTGTGCCAAAGCAGAATTAGATGGCTACGAGGTCTCTGATGACTTGTTGTGGATGAGGCACACTATATAACTCTCACTTCCCTCTCGTTCTAGAGAGTTGGGATTATTGAAGTGTAACATTTTTCTTTACAATATGTCAAACTGGCATTTTATTGATGTAGGTTGTGGTGTAATATCATAATACTTTTGATGCAATTTTATACTATAGTGGGATTTGAGCTGAGAGTTACCAGCTTAACAATTTCTTTTTTATTTTTATTTTTTAATGTACAACTTAAAATAGATTTGATTCCTTTGGTACTTAATTGAACAACATATTTAGGCCATCTATAAAATAACCTTTTTGAACTTTCTGCTGATTAGCCTTTGTACTGTTTAAACTTGCCTTGAAGAAACCCTAGCTAGTCATTTAAAGCAAATTATAAAAACCTCCAAAGTAATAGCCAAAGAAAAAATAGTATTTTTATTTTGGTCTTATAACATAATTCTTTTCTTAATTTTATTTATTGAGACTTGGTAAAGACTAGGAACATTTTAGTATGTAAAGTATACATTGCTGTAAATTATAGTGAATAATCCTTACATTGATTATTGAGAATATGTATTTTCTTTAGACTTTGTAAAGTTTAAATTCTTCCAGTTAAAAAAAAAAACAATAATTAAATTATTTAAGCTCCATTGAAGGCAGCTTTACAGTTGCCTACAAAGTTTTTGACGTAAACTCACCACCAACAAAGAATGGAACATTTCAAAGTATTAACAGTTAACTGCTTAACAATCAACTTAAAAGATTTGGCTTTCAAAGTGCATGCACAGACATGCATTGTCTCCAAGACTGGCACCACACCAGTGAGACCAGCCTTTCATTCTTTTGCTTTTCACTCAGGGCACCTTTGACTATGAAGACCATTCATCACAGCCACCATTGTCTGGCACTTGAGAGATCTCACTACCAACAGAAGCAGCAGGAGACTCTGGTTTAGAAGAAGAAACAGTTCCAAAATCATTTTTAAAGGATGTGAACCATTTAAAATTCTTTGTATTTTGACTAGTTCTATATTAGTAACAATGTCAGTCACACTATTGTCGATGTGCTCTGAATACATACTTATTAAGGGGCAGCTAAGACATTAGAAGCTCTAACTCTTAAGGTTGGCCTCCTTTTTATGCTTTTGCCAAAGGGCTGAGACTAAAAGGCAAGAGATGGCTTTAGTTTTGCTAGTCTCCATAGCTCCTAAAATTGATGGGTTAGCTGAGTCCAGTGAACAAACTGAGAAGAAGTCTGATACTACGTAAAGATACCTGGTTTCTATACAATTTTGCAATTATCACTTTGAGTTTCAGCAGGGAATTTTAACAGGTGATAACTTATTAACAGCATTTTAACTTACACACTTTATTTCAAAAGATAAGTCAATATAATTGTCAGGATAAAACTATTCTCAAGCCAGAATATCTGCATGTTGTTTGTAGGCTTTCACTAGCTATATTCTAATATTTCTTGATCTTGCTGATAGATTAGGCTGGGAGTAGAGGATATGGGTGTTTTATGATAATGTTTTGTTGTTCAAGGTAAATGGAAGAATGATTTTTCCCCTTCAACAGAGAAAACAGAATAATGAGCATAATGCAAGGATTTATTCCAAATTGTTGAGTCATAAAATTAATCTTAAAATGGTCCGTGGTCTAGGAGATCCGAACTGGATTATGAGCCAGAAGGCCTGTGTCTTATTTCCTGTATTGTCTGATTTGCCACAAAAGCCAAAAGGTTTGGTGTCTTAGCCTGCAGGATCGATTGGGAGTTTTAAAGCCTGTATCAGTTATATAATCAGTCAAACTTTGCTTTGCTTTGGTTCTGCGTACATATGACCTCACCAGAGATACATGAGATTGGGAATAGCTTCCATCTTCCTTTCAGCAAATATGGCATTGAGAACAGCTGCAAGGGACATGCAACTCTATTAAGGCAGTTATCTTAGGATAGCTTGGCATCTCCCTGCTATATATTCATGTTGGAACCTGTACTTTTTACCCAAAGCACTGCCCACAATTGTACTTTAAATTCAAAACCTGTGCAATTATCCATTTAATGTGTTTTTCTACTGGGCACTGCATTCTAAGATATAAGGAGTCATATCAGTCTTACTCTCCACTGTGCTTGGCACAGTTTCTAAATATAATATGAGGATTAAATGAGTATTTATTCTATGAAAAAATAATAAATAGTGAATTTAAACTGGAAAAACTGCAGAGTCCAAATGGCCCTAGCTTTTGGATCTGAAAAAGGAGGAAAATATAAAAGAAAAAGGGAAGGGAATGTTGGGAAATCTTCCTTTGAATTGACCAATGAACAGATACAGTTATTACTAAGGTCACTTTATAAACTTGTGTTTGTAACTGATCAAAATACTCAGATTTGTTGGCACTAATACTAACTTATATTTTAATATAGCCCATCTAACTCTTACATTTATAGTTAAATGCCAGAGCATTCTATAGACTGGTCCTAACACCAATATGATGAAAGAGATGCATGTCTCAAGAATGATTGCTGTAATACAAAGCCACTTTTAGAAATCTAACTACTTGTTTCATAGATATGAATTCAAATCCTGGCTAAGTTATTTTAGGCAGGTTACTTAACATTTATAGCCATAAAATATAAATAGTAGAACCAATTAATAGTGTTGTAAAGATAAATTTAGGTAGTATACGCAAAATAACATGGTGCCTAGTATATATAAACACCCAGTACATACTAGTAGCTAGCACTATCATTAATTATAATTGTACTTTTCCTTGTTATTTGAATATCTCAACTCTACAAAAATAAATTGTCCACTATGCCCTCTAGAGCTCATTTTCTATGAACAACAAAGTTTGCATAGCTCAATATCATATTTAAAGGGTCCCTTCACCTTCCATCTGTTATTGAAACTTGGCTATGTCTGAAGACTATAGCTTCCCTTGCTCTCCAGTGGAGGCACCTCTGTTCTGACACTCCATGTGTCATAAAGTCTGCAAGTGCCCTCTTTACTTTTCAGTTCTCACTAGATTTTATCACTACATGTAAATCAAAACAGTACCAAAGAAGTGCAAGCCATCACACTATACCACACACAATATTTTCTCATGCGGTCATTAATTACCTCAATGTTATCCGCCCCCATTCATTACACTTTTTGTTTGGCAACTGGATCACTGTCTTCCTCTACAGAAGACTCCCAACATCATTCTTGCCAGTTTCAAAAATCACAGTTGATTCTTCTAATGCTGGTTTCAGTTCTTTGACCATATCACCAATCATCTTTTCCTCTCTGCTACTGCAGATATTCAAGCCTATGGTCATACATTAGGATTTGCTATTGCCAAAAATGGCTCGCTTCTAAGTACCCAGATTCAAGTATCCTACATTCTCACCACTATCTCCCACATTTTCTCAGCTCATTTTCTCTATGACCTGTACTCTAATAGTTTTTCAGCTACGCAGGAGTTTCAGTATCATACCCACCACTTATTCATTGTCTATTGTCTTTTCCACACATTTACCTCTTTGACTTATTAGCTTAGATCTCATAACTCATCATTAAAATTACTGTAATGTCTCATTGAAGACATTTTCCTAACTCTAAAACACTTTTCCACTCCTCACTCATATTAGTGGTCAAAATAATTTAAAAATATTTTTAAGCAATAAAACATCGGAGAAAAAATAACCTCACATTTCTAACACTACTTGTCACCCACCTGATAATCTTATTATTTACATTATTTTTCCTGCCACAGTATAAATCATTCCTGCTCCCTTGGAGATATAACAGCTCAACCTGGGCTCCAACCCCTTTTCTCTTACTCAGAGACTTTGCTCCTGAAATTACTTCTTTTCTTTCCTTTGCCATCAACGTTTTTCTTCTCTGTCAGATCATATCTCAAAGGAAATAAACCTGAATAACCTTATCATTAAAAGTTCCTGTACCTCTAGTTGCCATCACATTTTTTAGTAACCCTTTGAAACAAAGCTCTTTCAGTGATATTGGTTTATGTTCACTGATCACTTGTTTGCCTCTTAATTCCATTATTAATTTATTATCATTAGAATTTTGTCACCACCACATTATTGAAGCTGCTTTCAACAAGGTCATCAGCAGACCCATGTTGTGTAAAACATAATCACTTTTATTTCCTCATCATGTTCAAACACTCAGCAGCAACTGACACTATTATTGACTCTTTTGTTCTTGACCAGTCAGTCCCCATTTACTTGACTTCTAAGGCACCAATTCCTTTTGTTTTCTTTCTACTTGAATAACTATACCAAATTTTTCTTTCCTAAATATCCTCCTTCTTCTCCACATATCAAAACAATACCATCTACTTCTATGACATTGAATATGTTATATTTTATGCTAACTCTCAACTATTTATCATCATCTCTGGACTGCATATCTAAAAAGTGTTTATATATATACATACATACATGCACTCATATATATATATATATATATATATATATATATATATATATATATACACACACACATACACATCCATAGATATATATACACATACATGCACACACACATAATTCTGATTACTACCAATTTTGGTGTCCAAATCTGATCTATCTAGCTGCTTCCATCTTAATGAAGGCACAACCACATATTCAGTTGTTCAGGCAATAACCTTAAGCATTGTTTTATTCCTCAATTCCCATTGGCCAGACAATCAGCAAGTTTTGTAGGCTCTATCATCTAAATACATCAAAATTCCATCTTATTTTTACCATCTATACAATTAAAATCCTAACCCAAGTGATTATTATCTCTTGTTTGGGCTAATAGATTAGTCTCCTTCTAATTGATCGTCCTATTTAATTTATAACTCCATAGTATATTTTCCACAAAACAGTGAAAGAAATGTTTAAAAGGAAATACGATGAAATCCTTTAATAATCTATATCTGTCACTCATCATCATGCTAAATCCCTCAATGGCTTCCCATCATATGATAGATAACATAGGAAGTTTTCTGCATTGAGTGTACACACCCTAAAATGAATGATTCCTATTTTTTTCACTCAGTCACCCACTCCAACAACATGGGTATTGATAATGCTTCTCAAATGAGCCAAACTCATCTCCATCTTAGGGCCTTTAAAATGATCCACATGGAATGCTCTTTCTAGATCCTCACATAATTTTCTCTTTACTGTCTATCATCCGAGTCACTGTTAAAAATCTCATCTCCTTAAAGAGGAGCATTTTGACTGCCTTATTTAGAGTACCTCCTTCATCCACAATCATGAATGATCCCTTCTTGTCTGCTTTATTTTCCATACTAGTCAGCATTGTCAGACTACACACACCACGCACACATGCACACACTATTCATATTCACTTATTCATTGCTCCCAACAGAATGTAAGATTCATAAAGAAGATTAGTCATATTCAAAGCTGTAACTCCTTTCCTCTAATGGTGCTTTGTATGTTTTGGATACCCAATAAACAATTGTTGAATAAGTGACCAGAATATGTGATAAAAATAAATTGAATTGAAATAATTTTGGATTTTGTCTCTCTACAGTTTTAATTAAAACTAAAATGAAGAGGCAGAGTTAAAATGTGATTCAATGGCATTCTTTATTATATAGAAAAAAATTTATTCTTTTCCATTTGAGGTTTTGTTTTATGGGTATGTAAGGAATATAATCTTAACCAATCAGTGTACTGTGCTGCCACCATGGCAACCCTAGAAATATCTGCTTAGAGATAATCTTAAGGGTTTCAAAATTGTTGACTGTTTATGGGTCTAACAAAACTAAAAATATGTTACATTAGAAAGGCAATGATGAGAAAAAGAATAATTGGAGTTTAAGAACTCCACTTTTATATTTAGTTCAAATGCCTTTGTCGTAGTCCTCTCTGGTAAAAAAAAAAAAAAAAAAAAAAAAAAAAAGGCAGTCCTTGGCAAGTAAGTCACTACCCAATATCCTTAAAACCCAAATGTATTGGGAAGAAACTTTTTGGCTAATTTGTAAATCAATAAATATTAAGCACCTACTATATGTCAAGTAGTACTCAAGGCATTGAAAACTGAAGTGAACAGGATGGACTTCAATATTTCCATTCACTTAACCCATTTATTGATGAAGACATTTATTATCAAGAAATTGCAGGTGTGGCCCTGGCCAGGTTGCTCAGTTGGTTGGAGCATTGTCCCATACACTAAAATGTTGCAGGTTCAATTCCTTGGTCAAGGCAGGTATGGGAGGCAACTGATAGATGTTTCTTTTTCATATGGATGTTTTTCTCTCTCTCTGCTGTCTGTCCCTCTCTCTCTCTCTTCCTCTCTCTCTAAAATCAATAAACAAATCCTCAGGTGAGGATTTAAAAAGAAGAAAGGAAGAAATTGCAGGTGTGATGAGCCTTGGAAAAAAGAATTCCAGGGTGCCAAGTTCTGATGATCCTCTCTAAAATAGTCCTTACTCAATTCCTGATGGAATGGATACCTTGGGGTTTACTGCCTACTTTCTCACTCTTAGCAACTTGGAATCACATCTGCTTCTCTATCATCATAAGAGTCCTGAATTCACCATTCATAAGGAAGACTTTTTCACCATGAGATAGTTTTATTCCAAGAGCTCCAACCATTAAAGACCCGAAAAGTCAGACCAAAGTTATGTTATGCTTTCAGCATCTTGGAAACTTTATCAATATAATACCTAACTCTACTTTGAAACCACCAGATAACATATGTTGACTTATCATTGAATGCTCACCACCTAATAATGCCTAGAAAAAATGTCATCATTCTATTTTCCAAAATGGCCCTTGCCAGTAAGACTCAGAACACAGAAATTTCCTGAACCAACTCCCTCCAACTCCTGTCATTAGACCAGAGTGGATCACCATCTATCACTGTATGTGTATCAATTTCATCTTTTTTACAGATTATGAAATAGTGACTACTTGATAAATTTTACATGCTACAGAAAAAAATATGGAAGACAGCAAACTATTTGATTATTTTTATCTTATTTGAGCAGGAGAAAAAGTATTTAAGACTAATATTAAGATGAACTTGATATGCTGTAAACATTTGGCTGTGTTATGTTACAGAATGGTAATTAAGTAAGAGCATAGGGTCTGCCTTTTCCATTTGAACATTTTAAAGTAATGCTGTTTTAATATTTGATAGGTATGGACTTCAGAGCTTAAAATAAAAGAGAAAATTATATTTGCCTTTTATCTTTTATTTTTAGACATTTTTTCAAGGCGTTCATGACTTGTTATTTCTCAAGGTTAACATATTCAAACTAAGATTCCCACCAAGTATTTGATTTATTGAAGCGCATGCAGCCTCATACAGAGTGGAATTGCTGAACCTTTTCTGGTGTACATTTTCAAAGGAAATGTGGTGAAGCAAAGCAAAAATTGTGTCTCCTTTGTGAATGTGAATGCCAGCTCTCCTGGCAGAACACTTAGTTTCCAAGACAAATGTGCAATTGACACTGGATGGAGCACATTTAAGCTTTTTACCTTCCTACAGTATAGCTGAACCACACTGTGATTTTAACTTATTTCTTTATCTACATTAACTGAAGGCATTGCAATCCATTGTCTGTTAACAGATATACAGATATCAGAATTTTAAGTTTCAAAATGAGATAGAAAATAATTCCTTTGTTAGTAATGAATTAAACCAATTATGTATACTATGTGATATAAACCTAACTCAAAAGTAGTTCATTATTAAATAATTTAATTTATTATACTTATGACACATGTTTTTAAATGAATAATTGAATTAAAAACTGGGAAATATTGAGAAATACGTGATGTTAACACAATACTCTCTCGACATGAAACCCAGCTCTTACACTCCCTAATAAAGCCAATCTTATTTGCTAATGAAGACACTCTTCTTTAATGTGCTAAAATCAACAAATGGGATCTGTTCAACTACATGGAAAAGCAGATATATCTACTGGAATTCTCCTTAGGAAACCCTATTTCTACATATTATCTGAACTGGGTTTTTTTATCCATTTTATTTTCTTGGCTGAATTACTCCCTAATTAATCTTCTTTTATTCAACCATATTCATTTAGGTTTTTTATAACCTGAACTTGAGTACTGTTACTCTAGCACTTATTACAGATGATCCATCAGATAGGATTTAGTCTGTCTATTTTATATAGTTTACATAATAAGAATAATAAATATTTTTATTATTTTAATATAAAGTTGTATAACATTAAACATCCTTTTTATACAGCCTCTATATCTATCCTTTATATAAAAAAAGCAAAAAGTGTATCTTTATACCAAAAATGACTTCAAATTATCTATAGATGTGATAATAAGTCTTTAAGAACAGCCCCACCTCATAATTTTTTTTTCATTTTGCTTTTCTTCAAAAACATTTCTTTTTAGATATAAATTTGGATTAAAACTTTCTACACATTTTTATAAGTGATTACCAGGGATATATGAACTCTGTCCAGAAAAAGTCCAGTCATTCTTAATATAATGATAACAGTTTTCGTGAAATCAATGTAACCTGGCAGCCAAGGAGAGTGGACTGGAATGCACATGCGTAAACTATGACAACTTCACTGTACTAGTTGGTGGGGGCAGTAGATGCCATTGAGTGAGCGTGTGTACTGTGTGACTATTGCATTCAAAATGACAGAGTGAGTAGAGCAATGAATCTGTATCATATTTTGCATTAAGCTAGAACATTCCTCCACAGAAATTATTTACATCATTCAGAAGTTTTTCAGGGATGGTGCAGTAAGTGCAGTACAAATAAAAGTGTAACACAAACACATCAGACGTGGTCAAGTATCTGTTGAAAGTGATCCATATTCCAGAAGGTCTGCAACAAGCAGAACATCTCAGAATGTTGAATGTGATGGACTGAAATCAACAAAGATTGGCAACTGACAGTGTAATATCTGGAAGCTGATCTGGGGAAGCCGAAAACTACTGTGTCTGAGATTTTGACATAGGATCATGGCATGAAACATGTGGCAAAATTCATTCTGTGGTTTCTGCTACCAGAGCAGAAGAAACATCATGCTGCAGTTGCTAATGACTGATTAAAACCACTAACAATGAACCAGATTTCCTCAAGAATGTCGTAACTGGAGATGAATCATGGATCCACAGCTATGATCTGGAAATGAATGCCCAATCATCCCAAAAGAAGGTGCTTTGTTCTCCAGGCCTGAAGAAGGCACACCCAAGACACAACAAGATCAAGACCATGTTAACTGCTTTTTGATTGGGAAGGTGTTGCCCATCATGAGTATGCTCCTCCAGGCCAAACAATTAATAAGGGGTACTACCTCAATGTTCTTCATTGGTTGAGAGATGCAATATGATGAAAATGGCCACAGCTTTGGGCAACTGATGATTGGCAGCTTCATCACAACTTGCCTGCTCATGAATCATGTCTTGTGCCATTTTTTGGCAAAACATCAGGTCACCCAGGTGACTTGACCACCCTACATCCCAGGTTTGGCACCCTGAGATGTTTGGCTTTTCTCAAAGCTCAAATCACCTTTGAAAGGGAAGAGATTTCAGACCATCAATGAGACTAAGGAAAATATGATGGGGCACAGGAAAATAGACGGCAACTGGAAGAACTGTGTAAGGTCCCAAGGTGTCTACTTTGAAGGAGACTGAGGCATCATTGTCTTATTTACAATGTTTCTTGAATCTTCCATCTTCTTCAACAAATATTGCTAGTTTTCATATTACATGACTGGATACTTTATGGACTGACCTTGTATTTATGACAGTCTTACCATTCACCTACAAGATCCTTAGAAAACTAGTGAGGGTTTTGTTTGGTCTTTCGAAGTATTCATTAGTTTTTAGAAGAAAGCTTTTCACATAAATGACATCAGTACAATTAAATTGAGTAGTGATATTTGAAATCATCTACTGGAATTTTCTAGTTAATCATATCTCAGTAGTTGTGCTTTAACAAATAGCAATTCTACCTTCCTATCATGAACAAATAACATTTTTCAAAGCTGATTAAAAGAAAGGACTGGAAAAAATAACTTATACTTTCTAAGAAGGTAAATACTCAATTTCCTCTGACCTCTGCAACACATATATGCACACTCAAATTTTGGAGATATTATTTTATTGAACATTCCCACTAAATTAAACCAAGTTTCCATTTGGATAAATTGCATGCATGTTTTTCTCAGTTTAATATTCTCCTAGACAAATAAGCAAGCTGTAGTTAGTTCTGTGATACTCTTAAATACTTTTGCTTCTCTCTAAATAAAATGTTCAAAATTATAAATATCAATACCAAAAAATTAAGAACAGAATGTTTTAAATATTTAGGTAGCATATATTCAATCATTCACTACAAAATTTATTACATTTAGCCATCTAGGTATATATTTTGAGTTTCTCTTTTCCCAAGAGATATTCCCTTCTAAAAATTCAATATTGATATGGGCCTATAGCCATGCTGGGTAATGGCAGTATGTGCTCTCCATTTTTCCTCTCCAGGCAAAGTTGATAAGAATCATGTTTCTAAGTTGGAACTTTGGAGTTTTGAGCATTACTTTTTCTGCATGTTGAAGTGAAACCACAGAGAATTTTGCAGCTGCCCACTCTAGTTCCTCTGCTAATCATATGTATAGGTGAGGTTATTAAAGGAATTCTGGAATAAGCTCAAAATAGGATGTGACCCTGTCTTTCAGATTGTTATATGATAAGCATACTGTATGAGTGGGTCACTTTTTTGTCAGGTTATATAATCTTGAATTCACTGTTGCTCTCATCAAAATTGCAATCAATATTCCTGGAGGAATTCATAAAATTTAAAGTTTATGCCCTGGAGGATATATATGTATATATAAAATTTGAGGATAAGGATAATGTAGTCCTATTTATCTTTTAAATTCCATGATTAATTCTGAAAAATCATGAAGATTATGATGCCTTTTCTAGGTACTTTGAATTACATCCCTGAATTATGTCCGAGAGCCTCAAATCCTCAATTGCCAAAGCAAGCTGCAATTTGATTTTTAACTTTTTAACAGCTGAAACTCAGTGGTTGCACCTATAAGAATAGGTTCAGCCACCCTTTTGAAATCTGCTGAGTTTTTTATCACTTGGGTCAGAGTGAGTTCTTGATCATCACAATGCTACAGAATGTACTGCACATTGGGGTCCTTCATTTCATGTGATAGCACGTAGACTAGGATGTCAGCACTTAGTTTCCCAAACAATTCCAAGACCCTTATTTTCTTGGGCTCAACTCTATTAAAACTCCAGTGAAACCTTCTCTGCTTCTTCATATAGTCATCAAATAAATATCTTCTGCCTCCAGCTGAGGAAACTTCTCTGCTTTTAGTGGTTTGTGTGATTAGATTGGGCCAAACTAATCCAAAATAATCTCTATATGTTAATTACATCTGCAAAGTCACTTTTGACATGAAATATTTATAGGTTTCAGGTATTAGGCCCTGGACTTACAGAGGCCATGGACATTTGGAGAGAGTAGGTGCATTCTACTTGTTAGATTTTTGTATACTTATTAGCCCTCCACTTCTCCCGTACCATATTTTTCACTCCAAATCATAAGGAATCCTGCCATTCTGTCTCACTTGCTTTTAGAACTGCGTAGGTGAATACTGAATCAAAAGTCAGTGAGATGCTACTACTACCATAGGGAGATTTTTTATTTGACTGGGAACTCAATACCACAGCCTCTACTCTTCCAAAGACATGCAGATTGGAACTAGTTTTCTTCTTTCTTATTCTCATTCCTTATGAGCTATACCAAAACATGATCCAGAATACCTTGGCTTCATGTTTAATTTACTCTAATCTCATAACTTGTCTTCACTTTAGAAACTGCAGAGAATATTTTTTCTTCATTTATATAAATATAGTTTCCTATTAACTTACAAGAAATAACACAAATAATTTAAAATGTGTGAATTGCAATGAAATTAAACTATAATTTTTCCTTAAATGCAGAAAAATATATGGGGGTTATTTTCATAGAGTTTACTAAAAAATGTATATTTAATTCACAACCTCAAGGCTTGTTTCACTTTTAAAAGAGGCAACAACTCTGTCTTAAAATGTAAGAGTGGTTTGTGCTAAAGGCTGAGGTGCACATACATTTAAAATAAAATCATAATAGTCTCAAGAGCTGCATCTGATCATGCTTACTTCTCACCAAAAATGTAGTGTTGTGTACAGATGGCAGCAGTGATATAATGTAATATATGTCTAGAGTATTTGTTAAAATACCATAGGGGGCCAATGCTTTATAGCAACTGCAGTCCTTTCTTGGTGAGCTTGGTTTTAAAAATGATTTCTCTTCCACTCAGACAGGTTCTTTTGTGGAAAGTCTCCAAAGACTATTTCATTATCCTACCTTTTCAGTGGCTTTCCATAAAGAAATACAAGATGTGAATTTGGCTTTTAATATGTACCATTCAAAGCACTTACCAATGATACATTAGTCATTTCATCCTGTGTCCTGTAAGGTGGGTGAGTGAATAATTACAGGTGACCTTCAGACAAGTGAGGATCTAATGTAGCCTTGAAGGCTTCTCAGTATGGGGTGTTTTGTCTGATGGGTGAATAAGCACTGAGTCATTAGCATGACATTTGACAGATTATTAGGAATTTACAACTAAAATAAATCTACTTTTCTTAGTCACAATAATGAGTTGCTCTTCTTACTTATAATGCTGGAGTTTTTATTTTTGTTTCAAGATGCATCACTTAAAGGGTATATTTTACTTTAGGAAAGGACAGAGAATGAAGCAATCAGAAGGAACAACATTTAATAAAAAATTGAAAAAGCCAGCACATTTATAAAAGTGAAAAAAAATATGGATTCCTATTTTCTGATCCAAGGTTAAAGTTTTTAAAAACATGTCATTTCTAGGTAGTTTTAAATGTTTAACCCTGGTTTATAAAATTAACTAGTTCAATGTACTTGAAGAGATAATTTATCCTGTTGGTTACCACATTAAATCTGTCAAAATATTAGCTCATAAGCAGTATATGGAAAGATTCTTGTCATCTATGTGTGTTCCCCTGATACCCAGTATGGAGGAGGTGCTTAACACAGATTTGTTGAATAATGATGTTAAATCTTTTGTATTCTTGTTACAGAAAAAACAAGGGGGTCCTGGGACAATATACTATTACTGAAAGAAACCCCCAGGTCTGTTATGTCCACCGCCTATAGGAAAGATGTCTCTCAATCCTAGAGATTCATGAAAAGGAAAGGAAATGTTTATTTAATGCTTTACAAACTTAAAGTAGTGACTTAATGTCATCATCAAAAATCCTCAAGTCCCTTAAAACACCCTCAAACAGACACAGTCCTTCCTTCCCCTTTTGCCCAGTCCAGAGTACCATATCTCAGGAAAGGAAATAGAAGTCCATGACTCAGGCAGTCCTTGGTTCTTTGCCCTGTCTGGGAGACCTCCCTGGGTGCCTGGCACCCTCAACTGTGTTGCTGGGATCTCAGCTAAAGCCGGGTGGTGGTTCCCCCTTCTAAAGCTGCGGAGGTCCCCGCTCTGGCAAAGGCACATGGTTCTCTCTCCCAGGGCCACGGGAGTCCCCACTCAGCTAAAACTGTGAGCTTCTCTCTCCTCAATGGCTGTGGGGGGTGGGGGTGGGGGGTCACCACTCTGCCAAAGCCGAGTGGTGATTCTCTGCTAAAACCACTCAGTGATTCTCTCTCCCAGGGCTGCCACATCTGGGTTTAAATCCCTGTGCCAATCTTCCTCTGCAGCCCCATTTCTGACTCCTCCCACACTCAGCCTCACATGCCAGAACTCATATCCTTCCATCTTACTGGGCTGCCATCATGAGTCTGGGCAGGTGTGACCCCATGTCATGGAGCCAATCATCTCCAAGCTCCCACACAGGCACTGTAACTCTGGGGCCCCACCCCCCAGTTATGTCTTGGTGAGGAAGTTATTTCCATTCTCCTTGTTCAGAGCAGGGCTACAGCTATTTAACATATCTATGTAACCAGTCAAAGGCTATAGATATGTTAAATGACCACACCAGAGGTTAGCTACAAGGCTGCTGCTATTCCAAACAGCTCTCAATGGCCCTGCTCCATTTGTCCCTTTCCCCAACCCACACCTGGGGGTGTGGTGAGGACATCCTAATATTTGCTGGACACCTTGAGTTCTGGACCCCATTCCAAATCCCTATTTGGGGCCCCCCTCTTGGCTGCACCCTGCAACATTCTCTTTTTTCATTTATCTCTCTCTATTTCAGAGTGATAGGAAAGGTGAGGTCTCTAGTCCATACAGAGGGTAAAAACTGTGGGGAGTAGGGGATAGAGGAATTTCTGCCTTAGATACTCTTTCAGGTTAAGCCACATCCAAGAAAGCAAAACAATTCAGGCAGTAAGGGGTTGAGTGTGCATAATGAGGACTTCTACCAACATATTTCTTTCTTGATTTTTGCAAACACAAAAAGAATTGTAAGAACTATATCACTACTGGTCATTTAATTAACATCATACCTCATAACAACCTTCCATCTTTACCAGACCACATTATTTTTTTTCTTAGACCTACAACACTAGATAGGCATAAAAATGTGTATGCGCACTAATTGAGTTGTGAAGCTTAAAAACCATTTTCTTCCCTTGCTTTGTATCTTCTAATTGTCCTCATGCTTTTTCTCCTTATTTATGTTTTTACTGACTTCTTTAATTTGGTTTTTCTGTTCTTTAGAAATAATCAGTAGCTTGTCATTTTTTTATGCTCAGTCTATAAGACCAAACACTTCTTCATAATTATTTTGATTAGTTATGTCAAGCTGAATAGTACTTGGGCATCACATTTGTTAGGTGCAGCATGTGGTTAAGGACTTTATTCAGTATACAGCAGAATCAATATGGTGTTAATATAAATTTCTTTATTGTAGCAATACCTGGAAACAAGTTTCAACTTAAGCCAAGACACACATATAATCTGAAGGTCAATAACAGCAAAAACTGTGAGAAGTTTATGTGTTTAACTCGGAAAGTGCATCATTTATTAAAGAGAGGTGACAACAGTACCAAAATTGTCTTCATACCCCTTTTGAATTGGTTTGAACTATAGTAGAAACAACTACAGTAGACTGATAGGAAGAGAGCCTTTATCATTTTTCCTGGAGTATACTTATAAGGTTAGTTTTTTAATCAATAAGACATCATTTATATGATATACAAGTATATATACATATATATATGTGTGTGTGTATATATATTCATTCATTCACCCAACAAATGTTTATTAAGGTACTGGTACGTTTCAGGGCACTGTACAAAGAACTAAGAAACCCATAGGAAGAGCTGATTGTTATTGCTTCAAGGAAGAATGGAATCAAACAAGACTAGCTGAGAGGCTCACCTCATCCTGATATTGCTGAGTGTCCTTGGGCAAGGCCCAGTATATCCTTGGATTTTGATGATCTCATAGGCACAATGAGGGTATACATCTGACAACAGGAACAATAACTACTAAATTTACTGAGCACTTTCTATGTGGCAGGTACTGTTCTATGAATTTTACTTATATGAACTGATCAATCTTTCCAATTAATCTGAGACAGGTATGATTAATAAGCTTAATTTACCTGTGGAGAAATTGAGGCCCAGAAAAGTTAAGTAATCTGGGCAACTCACCTAGATGGTAAATGGTAGACAAAAAATATTACAGATATTTTTCTTCTATGATGCCTAAGCACAAACCCTTAGAGTGTAAATTTACAAATTTGTTGACTGAGAAAGCAGCCAAAGAAAATTAATCAAGCTAATATAAAATAAAATGGAGTTTTCTTAAAGCCAATTTATCGTTTACAAGTTTTTTAAAGAAAGCTCATCTAAATTTGCTTGTGTTTAGTTTCCATGGAACCCATTAACTTGCCGGGACCACAGCATACTTCCTGCATCAGATGCTTATATTCTTTCAAACATCTGACATTAGAGATGAAGCAAGGGACAGGATGACTAAATTGTGAGTTGGTGGTACAAGCAGAGTGGATATTCCATGGAGAAAGTTTATAGCCTTAAAAGAGTTTTTAAATATTTTGAAATGATTTTAAAGGCCTCTCTTCAGTTACCTGACATTATCATTTCTCAAGCTCTAAGTCTACTACACTAAAAAGACTTGCTTTTAAGTGTGCCCACTAACCCCAACTTCTCTCCACTCCAGTTTACCCCCTGGCAGTACTTAAACATGCAGGTTTTCCCTGCTTTCCAAAATTAGACGTTCTAATGAAATCATTCATAAACCAAATAGCATAAAATGAAGAAGCAGTTACCATTAATTTATATGGAATAACTTTTGCATATTTCTAGACCCCCCAAATAGCCTACCAACTTATACCAAATGTGCTTAATCACTTCTATTTTTCTCCTAAGCATAACATTTTTATAAGCTCTTTTGGTCTTTTTTGATACCATAAAACATATCTTGCTAATGAAGGTACAAAATCAATTTAGATAAAGCAAAGATGATTACACAGGTCAAAGCTATGACAGCTTGATGCTCAGATGCCATGTGTAGTTCCTGGAGAAGGAGGTAGGCGGTGCCACCCTCGCTGTTCCAGGTGCACACTGCCTCTGTACAATGCAGGCACACTGCAAAGCAATTATTGAGCACTATTTTGCCTTTTTTTCATAAAAATGAAAACTCTTTTCAGATTTCTTTCAATTAGTGAAAACATATATTAATATAGGTTTTCCATAAATGTGAAGTGGCCCACACTTTCTAAAAGTGTGGATAACTGTATAGTTATGCACCTAACCTCAACACTGATAGGAAATATGTTTTGAAGTCATTTCTTTACCACAATCTCTTATTTATAGTAGTTCTTACTTCTTATTTCTGAAAAAATTAGCATCTTTCTATGGTACCTCACAGTATAATAAAAAAATAAGATTTTGCAAAGCTTTATTCAAATGTAATGGTACAGCTTACTTTTTCTAACCCTTCATTCTTCAGGGCAAGCTCTGTGAATGTGAAAGTATTTAGTGCTTAGCTGATGTCTCCTTAGAGCTGCACTGACACAACTGTTAAAACCAAGTCAGTTTTGGCATCAGATCCAAGATGGTGGAGTGTGTGGAAGGTACACTTACCTCCCCTCAGAACCATACTAGAATTCCAACTAAAATAGGAAGCAATAAATGTAAAAAAACAACTGAAGACTAGTTGAACAGAAGTCTTATAACAAAGAATTTGCATCAAGACTGGTAGAAAGGGGGGAGAGGCAAAAAGGGCTGGCCCTACTCCCATGGCCAGTAGCTGAGATCCTGGAGGGATAGCTCAGCTGCAGGGGCTCCTCCTGAAGAGTGTGGAGTCTCAACCCCATGTTGGGCTCCCCAGCCCACAGAACCAGAGCCAGGAAGATGTGCCCACATGACATCTGGCTGTGAAAGTCAGCAGGGATTCTGTCTACCAGGGAGAGACAGGAGTCTACTAGAGACATAGGTACATTCTTAGAGGGCCAATGCCCTTTACTGCCAATTCACTTAGCATAATGTTCTCCAGATCCATCCATGCTGTCACAAAGTGTAGGGGCTCCTTTTTTCTCTCTGCTATGTAGTATTCCATTGTGTAAATGTACCACAGTTTATTTATCCATTCATTCACTGACGGGCAATGAGATCAGTCTAATATGAAAATAATTAAAACATGTGACTCTATTAATATTGCTAATGATCAAAATAAGAGAAAATCTTCAGAATACTGGTAGGCACACTTAGACTTATTTAAACTTGAATTTTATTCTGTACTTAAGACTTTTTTGACTATGGGAATAACTATTTGAGTAATAAAAGATATTTGAAATCTAACATGACACATTTAAATGGGACTTTTTCAAGCAAATAATATGTCAATGTGTATAAAGACAACATCATATAGTGGATTTGGGTGGGGTTAACTGGCATTTCTGATATTTAACATTTCAAAGCCTATAACTTCAATTTAATAACACCTTATATTTGTAATGCACTTTTGCACTTTGCAATTTTTAAAGTATGTTACATGAATAGACTTTTTCAAGTTTCTAAAAAAAATCATTTAAGTGCAGTAAAGCATGAATCATTACTTCAGTTTTTAAACATGAGTCATCTAATGTTGGAAATGTAATGTGTCGTGCTCAAGCTCACAGACAGGAAAAGGCATGGCCAGGAAGGAGAGTCAAGGCTTTCTGATCACCAAGTTTGTCTTTGCTGCATTAGGGCACACTCATTCCCCTAAAGGTAAGTGTCAATCAAATGAAGACACAAAGAGCGTTTTTCTTGAGGTATTTTCTTATTTAAGGCTAGAATTTTACTTTTCCCTGGTAACCCTTCATAAACATGTCATTTTTAAAAATATAATCTGAACTCTTCTTATGATATACCAAAGAAAATCAAATTAACCAAAGGAAGAGTTATTAACTCTGGGATATTTGGAGGGTGCATGCAATCAGTTCAGTCTCCTCCAAACAAGTGTGGGTGTGTAGAAGCCTAGCATCTGAGTTACTACAACACCAACAAATGGTGACAAATTATCTGTGAAACTGATACATTGCTTAACTTTTCTGCTTTGAAGATTTTTAACTATATAATAATAATTAAAATTATATTTACTTTATATAATTGTATGATAAATGAATCAATAATATAAAACTCATTAATGACACATACTAAACACTATCAGCATTAGCACTACCAGCATCAGCATTACTGGCTAATAATATTAGCCATTATTAATAGCTAATAATATTAGCTATTATTAATAAATGTTACAATGATACCTTGTTTTAACTGGCACTTTACTTAGTTCCAATTTTGTTTTTTTAATATCACATACATTTAAATAAACTTCCATTTCTTTTCCTTCAAAGGTCATAGTATTCCTTCATAGTATCATTTTAAAGGCTGACATTCTCAAACAGCAAAGATAATTTTTATTAAGACTAAACAACTTCCAGGGTTTCAGTTCAGAAGAGAGTATCAGTGCTAGAAAACCTGAGTGTGTTTTGAACTAATAGATTTTTCCAACATTCTGACTTAGGAGCATCCTGGCAGTTTCATGCGAACCAGAGAGTGCTCTCTTGCTTCAATGATTGGCTCTTAAGGACAAAAGTTACATCAGTCGTGCTGTCAAGAAAATATATCATTGAGATTTAATGGGAGTAAAACTTATTAAGAAAAAAAAATTCCTCCATATTAAGCACCTAAGTATGTATCAACACAAATAAGTAATCATATTACAGGAACTAAAATTTCTCAATCCATGCCCATTCACTATATGTTCATAACACAGATGCTGGTCTTTGGGGAACTGACATTTTATTATTACTTATTCACTTAAAATTCCTCTTCTTATATTCAACTTAGATAGAAAACAGATGAATCAATGGCTAATTTTAAGGAGAGGAAGGAAGGGAATGTCAAAGGAAGGGAGGAAGAACAAATTTAAATCATTTTAATTATAATTAACAGATAAAGTAAAAACCTTGCTTTGAAAAACCTAGTATAAATTAAATTTAAAAATGTTTTGTAAATGCTCAAGTGTCTCACACAACTAAAGAACATAAATGCATTTAGGTCTTGAGGACAATGAAGGCAAGTTTACTATGTTTAAAGAGAGAGATTCAGGAACTTATAAATTACATACCACTTTGTATGTGGAAAATACTCCATACATTTAACTAAATAAGTGGCACTGAATTCTATAACAAGAATGTGTTGACAGTAGGTTCTTTTTGACCCAAATATCTCTGAAAGTGAAAGTATTTTGTATATTGGTTAATATTTCCTCATTCTGAATATAAACAAAGGTTGATTGTCTACTCAAAAACATCTGCATTAGACCCATGAAGTACATGTTTCTTCATATGGTATTTCTGTGTTTTTCTATAAGCAACACACTGTAAAATCACCACAACTCTCATTGCCTTAGAGATGAAGTTGTCACAATCATTCTAGTTTATATCCAAGTGATATTAAAAATAGGGCTCTTCACAAGGTAAGCAACAGGGAAATTACATTTCCTAGAATCGGGTCCCCTGCACAATTTCCAAGTGATGTAGCGTCAACATCAGAAGAGGAGTTTGATTTTATGACAATGTGTTTACAAATATATTGAGGGTAGAAGTTTCAGTGCCCTGAATGGGATTTGAGATGCATTTCTTGCTTATAACAGTGGATGCTCGTCTATAGTTGGGTCTCTTGGCAATATCATGAAAATGAGTCCAGTGTTTATTTTATTTTTGTTCCTCTTTGATTTAAACTACCCATCCCTCCCACATGCAAAAACCTATTTAGATGTTATTTTAAGTGCCAAAAGGACACATTAATTAAATGGTAGAGAATGGATGCTCCAGAAAGGATGTCACTCATACAAAGCAGCTTCAATAAGGAATCAATTTTGAATGCTGTGAAGTCCAAAATGAAATACAATATAAATTGCAGTGGATGATAAAAACCAACATATTTCACAAAGCCATTCAATAATTCTCCATCTCATAGTCTGAAATTAAAATCCATTATGTTTTTCTCTAAGGTCTAGTCCCAGTTGTCATATATTTTTAATGGGTTAACATTAGCAGGATAATACTTTATGTAACATACTATTTCTATATTTATACAATTATGTTTTATTGTAAACATTTTGCACTTGGCAGTGTAGGACTACAGTTTTGTAAAAAGGTAATAATCAAGGTCAAGTTCTTGGTGATCTTTTTGTAGGAAAATTTTTATGTAAAAATAGAAGCAGTTTAAGGATGTTTGCTGAAAATTATGGCAATTCTAGAGTCTATAGCTGAAGTATAAACAGTTCTCCTGTGTTAATGAAAATATTCTTGTGACTTTATCTTAGATTATCTGATATTGTTACTTTTTTCTATGTAGTCCAATTCTTTTACATTGTGGTGGGTCTACATCAGTAATCAGAAAAAAATAAAAAAACAGAACCAAAAGAAAATGTGTTTTTCTGCCTTAAAAGTAACAAATAGTTTTTTTCTTCCACCTCACTTAATTTTGCTAGTCTTGCAGAAAAAAATTTGAAAAAGTATCAGAGAAATGTGTCAGCAAAAAGCAGGACCTGTCTAATACAGAATTAAAACTTTGATTTGAAGCTCTAGCAGTTTATTTTGAAAAATTATCATGTGTTTGGGACCAACTTGTAATGCTGAGTGGGGCAAAAAAGAGAAATAAAGAATTTTGAAAGTATTGCAAGACTTTTGAAATGAAGAAGTGGAAATTAATCCATAAATAGACAGAAAATAAAATAGCTAAATGGGAAATAAGAAGAGTAGAAAAAGTTCTCAGGGCCTGAGTAATGGTGCTTTGGGGGGCACTTCTTATTCTACTAGGTATTCATAGCCCTGAATTAGGACTTTTCTTCCTCTATACCAAGGGGCAAAATTAGCATTGCCTTTTTGTTGCTGCTGTTATTTTTTCACGACCCAGAGACATTTGTGTTTAGATCTTAGTACTTCTGGACTTTCTGTGTAACTTTGGTTAAGTGAGCAAATCTCCTTCATGCTCACATTTATCATTGGTAAATGGAAGCTAAGAATACTCACCTTAAAGAAACATTGGAAAGGGAGAAAAGTAAGATGTAGTTGGTGCTGGGCACATCTCAAAGTCTAACAAAGGGAACTATGTGGTGGGTGCAGCGGCTATGGAGGGTGCTGCCCAAGGAAGGGCTGAGGTGAACCTGAGGGTGCTGTCCTCATCACAGGCTCCTCTGCTCAGTTGACTCAGGGAGACTTGATCATTGTTGGAATTCTCTGGTCCTGGTTGAGAAAACAGATTGGCAGTGGGCACTGACCTGGGGTCAATGGTGATATCCAGTGGTGTCACTAACTTGTGCCTGGGAAGCCAGTGATGAGAGATCTTAAATGTGGAAACATGAATACCAAAGTGTCAGCAAAGGCAGTGCACTACAGAACTGGTAGTAAACCTTCTCCTACTAAGAAAAACCACCTTTATAAAGAAATACAGATTATCTTGTATGACTTTAAAAAGTTGTGTCACCTAGCTCCAGCCTACCTTAATAATTCTCATCTTGGGTTCTTATCATCTCTTTCTCCATGCTCCAATCACACAGGCGTTCTTTAAGTAACTTTAAGTACAGGTTATCTCCTTAAGACATTTCTTTATGGTGTGCTTTCAAACAACTACTGACCAACCACTCTCAGTTTATTGCTACTCCTTTAGGGAATTCTTATCTGTTCAAACCCCTAACCTTTGCCAAAATATTATCTTATAACCCTGTATTTTTCTTCCTTGCCAGTAATAGTAATTTAGTTAAAAGACTAAGTATCTAATTAATGATGCGAAGCTTCTTAACTTACTTTTTTTGAGGAGAGAGACGTTGTCTGTCATATTCAGTGTTTATATCATCAGTGTGAAGCACAGCAGCTTGCAAAGAATAGAAATTAATACTTACTTGTTAAATGAGTAAATGAATAATAGACAGACTTGATAGTCTTAAATCTATGTCTAAACATTTTAGCATCAATAAAAGATGATGATCAGAAAAATCCACTACCAGGAATAGGAGAGAAAAGGGGAAAAGGCCTAAATGGTGAATAAAATAGAAACTCTACCAGTCTGTCCAATGCTAGGAGTTTATCAATATATTATTGAAGTACTCTGAAGCTCGTAAGTCCTGCATTAGATTTAGCCCTGTCATAAGTTAGATAAAAAGAATCTGTACATAGTTCATCCTTATGTTGTCTTGCTTCTTTTCAACTAATAGAGCTTGGTGATTGCTAAACTCTGATTCAAATAAACATTAGTGATAATAAAAACAGTTATCGGAACTAGGTAGAGCCACCTTGTCAGATCTTTAAAAATAATAATGCTGAATATTAATGTGAGGTATTGAGTAATTTCCTTTATTCTCTCACTTGATTCTATTAACTCTCTGAGGTAAGCATTATTTCAATTTTGCAGATGCAGATATTGTAGTTCAAAGAGGCTAAATAGTTTGTCTGAAATTGCCCAGCCGTTAAGGAGCAGAATTGAAATTTGAACCCTGCTGTAGGTCGTTGAGAAGCACATGTTCTCCACTTTCTGCTTTATTCAACATAGTATAACTGCTACAGGGACTGCATTTATTTTATTGGTTTGGTCAAGATCTTACAAAATTGTATCCAAATGACATTTTTTTTCCTATGTGTCAGAAAACCTGAGAGTTATATATTCACTTCAAGAGTCTACTCAGCAGGTGAAAGTTTTACCTATGCTACTTTCCTTTTCATGATTGCTGTTACTTTTCAAGTAAATAAAATGAAAGGAAATATATGAACAGTTTGAACTAGGTGAAATAGCTTGACAGGAAATATGTTTTGTATCACGAGATTTGGAACTACATGGGTGAATTTCTAAAGATGTTAACAGATTGCACTAAAGCTTGGTACTTTACTCAGGGAGAGTAAATCTAGAAAGAAAAATCTAAGGCAAATGTAAGACATATTAGTTATATTTCAGCTTTTTCTGTCTTCTTATTTGTCTTTATAGTCTGGCTTCTTTTAGGTAAATTATACTTTGTCTGCTTCCATTCTTTCTCTTGAATTTAATACAAATAATTTTCAGATTGATATATTCCCGTGTCTCTTTCTAGAATAATGATTTCCCAGGTCAAGCTTTCATGTTTACAGACTTAGCCTGTCTCCAAGGTCTGGCCTACATATTGCTATGAATTTATGTGCTATGCTCCTTTCCATCAAAAACTGAGTTTTGATTATGTTAATAATTATTATTGTTTAAAATTATATAACTTCAAAGGATACTACATTTTGCATTTATTTCTTGCTATTGATCAACTAGCAAATAATAATTGATTCTGCAGAAATGCAGTAGACAAAAGTAAAGGAGTGGATTCCTGAAATATTTGACTCTTTTATAACCAGCAGTTTAAATAAATTTCTATAACCAGAAAACTTTATGTAAAATAAAACACACAAGTCCTTCATTGGAGTTTAAGAAAAGTTTTGACAAATGTACTCACCCATGTTCATATCTGTCACCTGAGAAAGTTCCTCCATGCTCCTTCTCCATCGACCCCTCCAAAACCCCAAAAGGAAAAAAAATTAATTTTTTCACTACAATTTGCCCCTTCTAGAAATTAAATAGCAATCCCAGAGTAAGTACCTTTTTGTGTCTGGCCTCTTCATGCAGCATAATATTTGTAAAATTCATTTAGGGTATAGCTTATAACAGTAGTTCATTGATTTATATTGTTAAATAGCATTCCATGGCATGCATATCATAAATTGTTTTCTATCTCCTGATGTTGGTATTTGAATCGTTTCCAATTTGGAACTGTTAAAAATAAAACTTATGTGAACCTTCAAAACTTAAGAGAAGATGATTTCATTTCCTTTGGGTGAATACGTAGACATGAATTTGATGGCTCATGGGGTAGCTGTCCACGAACCTTTATAAGAAACTGTTAAGTTGTACCAGATTCCTAATAACTGTGTATAAGTGTTCTGGTAGTTACACATCATTTTTAGCACTAGGATTGTCACTCTTAATTTTAGCCATTCTAGTAGGTGTTCAGGGGTATTTCAATGCAATTTGAATCTGCATTTTCCTGGTGACTGATTATGCTGAGGACTTTTTGTGTGCTCATAGACCAGTTATATGTATTCTTTTCAAAGTGTTTATTGTAGCCTTTAGTCCTTTTGTGTTGTTTTATTTTTACAGAAAGAATTCTTTATATACATGCATATTCTAGATAAAAGTTCTTTGTCAGATATGTATATTTTGCAAATATTTTCTTCCAACCTGTGGCTTGCTTATTTATTTTTAGTGTGTTTTGATGAGGAGGAATTTTTGATTTTTATGAAGTCTTTTATTTTTTATGATTAGTGCTTTCTGGCTACAGTTTACAAAATATCTACCTACTTTTAGATTGCAAAAACACTCTTCTTAAGTTTTCTTCTAAAAGCAGTATCATTTTAGTTTTTCTTTTCCTGAATAAAATTTTACCCTCTGCAATGGGTTGTAGGGGTTCTCAATGATACCATTTTCATGTCAGTTATTATCAATGGACCATAGTACCCCTAACTCTTTTGCAAGTAGTACTTGATTGATTCTATTTTTTCTCTCACTTTCCTGCTCTAGAAGAAAAGATTTAGATAAATAATGTGTATGATTTAGATTCTAGTCAGAAAGGAGAATTTCACACACACAGAATTTAATTTAGAATTGGTTATGAGGATGTTGGACAGATCAGAGGTCAAAAGAGGGGAAAGTATGTTTACCTGAAGACAAGTGACTGTGGATACCAGAGTTGGAGAAACAAAAGGGAAGCTGAGAACTCCCAGCACCTGAGATCTCTGTGCCGCTCTTGTCTTTGGAGACAAAGAACTGGGAGCTGCCAACTGAGGCCTCTGCTACTGTGTCTTAGTCATTCCTTCTGATCCTGCTCCACTACTGCTGCTGCCACCGCCAAGTTACTGCTCTCTCTTCCTCTTTACTTCCAAAGTTCTTCCAGTGCCTCTCATGGGTGTGACCTAACATTCAATGAAAGCTTACTAAGAGAAGCTGGGAAATGTAGTCTGGGAGTTTCCAGCTATGAAAATATAGAGCAGAACACATACAGATAAGGATTTAGCTAAAAGCACAGAACTAACTGACTAGCATGTAAGGCATCAAGACCCATCTCATTACATACTTTTTTAGCCTGTAGTACTATAAAAGCCCACACTCATCACGCTAAAGTGAGTGGCCAATGAGCTATGTGTATTTGTTTGTGGCTTCGCCATCATACCTGTCAGATGCTATGCTACCTGTTTAGGACATAAACCAAACAATAACCTAAGTAAAATCCTTTTTATTTTTTACCCTTACTCCTCCCACAAAATGTAAATTAAGACAAAAAGTGAGAGCCATCTGCTGAGGAAGTCCTGAGCAAGCAGATTCCCAAGGTCCACTCTCATCTATATTCACAGCTCCAGGGTTTATCTGGAGTTTGAGGTCATCGGGCTGCTGACTGGAGCAGGCTTACAGCCTGATGTAGCCAGAAAATATTTGTGGAAGACAAGAATTATACCACAAAGAGCTCTTTCCATGTAATTGCCCAAATACTACAAACAACAGTGGCGAACCAATTAAAGACATTTTGGCAAGACAAGCATTCCAGACTACTGGCATGAGGAGCTCTGCAAACTGTCTTCCCAGAAAAATGATGATAACAGGTAAAAATAAAAAACAAACAAAAATAAAGTCTCTGGAGATTTTTAAAAAGAAAACTGAGATACATTTATTTAAGAAAATCCACTACATCTTGGGAAGAATATTGATAGTCTATGGAGGTCATCAGGGCCAGCTTCCTTCCTCCATCCAGCTGAGCTGGATGGACGTCTTCTTCAGGGCAGGCATAGGCAAGAACGTGGGGCACCCTAAGGAGTCTGGCTTTATTTGGGAAAAAAAGTGTGGGAAGTCCAGCCTAAAGACACTGTCAAAACAATTTTACTAGATTTTACTAGAAAGAAACCTATTGGGGGGTCTAACCAAGCCCCAAAGACTAGATTTAAAGACTACTCCCACAAAGAGGTCAGACATTAATTAAATCAGACTGTGGAATAATTTATGCTACAGCGCGTCGTGGTAAATAAGTGAGCAATCAGTTAGCAGTTAGTGAAGACTAACATCTGGGTTTGATACCAATATAGAGAGAACAGCCAGAAATGTACAGGGAGCTAAGGGAGATGAGGGAAAAACAAAGTTGAAGAGCTCAGATAAAATCCATCATCCTGGCAAGGGGTGGGGAGGGCGGGTGGAAGGGGGCGGAGAATGTCAAGGCAACTGTGCATACTCAAAGGTGCACCCTGTGAGGAGCAACATTACAGGCTGTGCTCTGCAGAAGACACAGGCTTCAATGAACAAAGTCCTAACACACATGAAGCAATAACTGATACAATTGAATTGAAGGGAGAAACCGACAATTCAAATGTAATAGATGAGGAGTTCAAAACCCTTTTCAATATGGGTAAAACAGGTAGGCAGGAGATAAACAAAGATATCTAAGACTTGACTGACACTGTAAAACAGCTGGACTTAAAAGACATGTCTAGAACACTGTACCCTACAACATATGAAAGATTCTTTAAGACTAAGTATATGCTAGACCATAAAACAAGCTTCAATAAATGTTAAAGGACTGAAATTATACAAAATATATTCTCTGATCATAAGAAAATAAAAATATAAAAATCACAAGAGAAAAATTAAGAAATTTATGAATATGTGAAATTAAACAACATGCTTCTAGTTTACCAATGGGTCAAATATATTACAAGTGACATTAGAAAATATTTTGAGATGAATGAAAATAAACAAATTATCAACACTTATGTGATGCAACTAGATCAGGGTTTAAAGTTACAGTTTATAGCTAGAAACAGCTTTATTAATAAAAAAGATATCAAATCAATAACCTAGTCTTCTAATTTAGGAAATTGACAGGAGCATGGTGATTACCAGAGAGAAAAGGGGGTGGGTGGAGGCAGGTAGAAGAGGGTGAAGGGGGGATAAATTATGATGGAAGAAGACTTGACTTGGGGTGGTGAACACCTAGTAGAATATACAAATAGTATATTATAGAACTGTACATTTCAAACCTATATAATTTTATTAACCAATGTCATACCCACAAACTCAATAAAAATTTAAAAAATTGAAAAATAATTAAGTAAACATACAGGAAGTGGGACCAAGAGGCTAATAGAAGTCAAATCAATAATTAATGAAATAGAGATTAAAATACAAAAAAAATCAATGAAACCATTAGTGTTTTTTAGGAAAAAAAAAACAAAACTGACAAAACTAAGCCCTGGCTGGCATAGCTCAGTGGATGGAGCTCGGGCTGGGAACCACAGTGTCCCAGGTTCGATTCCCAGCCAGGGTACATGCCTGGGTTACAGGCCATAACCCCCAGCAACCGCACATTGAAGATTCTCTGTCTCTCTCTCTCTATCTCCCTCCCTTCCCTCTCTAAAAATAAATAAATAAATAAATAAAATCTTTTAAAAAAAAAAAACTGACAAAACTTCAGAAATAATAGTCAAGAAAAAAAAGAGGAAAGGCAAATTATTGCAAGAAGAAAGGATAAGACCTCACTATCAACATTACAGAAATGAAAAGGATTAAAATGAAATACTACTAAAAATGAATGCCAAAACATAGATAACTTAGATGACATAAAAATAAAATTCTAAAGAGACCACATAATCACAAATGTTTTTTAAATAAAAATCTAAATATACCTACAATATAATAAAGAAATTTAATTGATGATTTTAATGTTTCCTTTTAAAAAAGTTCAGATCTGTTACTAGTGAATTCTAATAAGCATTTAAAAATTAATGTTGATTCTTCACTAACACTTCAAAATATAGAATGGCAAATACATTTTCAAATCATCCTGTGAGGGCAGAATTACTGTGATTAAAACAAAGCAAAACAAAACAAAAATACTAGCCTTGGTTTGTGTGGGTCAGGGGACTGAGCATTGCCCTGTGAACAGAAAAGTAGCTGATTCAATTCCCACTCGGGGCACATGCCAGGGTTGCAGACCAGGTCCCCTGTTGGGAGTGTGTGTGAGGCAAGCTATCGATGTATGTCTCACACATCAGTGTTTCTCTCCTTTTCTCTCTCCCTTCCCCTCTCTCTAAAAAATAAATAAAACCTGAAAAAAAAAAAACTAGACAAAAAATAACAGAAAAAAACCCACTATAGATCAATATTCAAATGAATATCAACAACAAAAAAAAACAACAAAATACTACCAAACTGGATCTAACAAGATGCAAAAAATCATACCAGATAAGCAAGTGTAATTTATCATAGGACTGCAAAGTTGTTTTAACATCTGAAAATCAATTGAGTTATGCAATAGTAATAACCCACATGATTATTCCACTATCTGAAGAACAACAATTTGACAAAAACCCAATGCAATACCTTATTATGATAAAAAATACCTCCCAAAACTAGGAATAGTAGGGAAATTTCCCAACTTGATTAAAAACATCTAAAGAAAAAAAATTGACAAATATTATATTTAGAGGTGAAAAATCACTGCTTTCTTCCTAAGATCAGGAATAAGATGAGAAAGAATGCTCTTGCCAGTTCTATTCCACATTGTACTGAAAGTACTAGTCAGACCAATTAGACAAGAAAAAAAGAAATAAACTGCATCTAGATTGAAAAGAGAGAAGTATAATTATCGCTATTCACAGATGACACTATCTTGTATATAAAAAATTCTACAGAAATCTTGGAAAAAGTGGTAGAACTAATAAGCAAGTTGAGCAAGATTGCAATGCAACACGAGATCAATATAAAAAATAGTTGTCTCTATACACTAACATCAAACAATATGTAAATAAAATTTAGAAAACAGTTCCATTTATAATAGTATCAGAAATGATTTTTAAATTTACTAATAAATTTAACAAATAGTATAAACTTGCTGTCTGAAAACTATAAAGGAATTGAAAAGAACCTAATAAATAGATATTTTATGTTTATGAATCAAAAGACTTAAATGCCTAAAATAGCAAGAGTCCCCAAACTATTCTACTAATTAAAATGAATTTCTCATCTAAATCCTAGGTGGCTTATTCAGAAATTGATAAGCTGGCCCTACAATTTATTTAAAAATAGAAGGAACCCAGAATAACTAAAACAATCTTGAAAAAAGAATAAAATAGCAGAACTCACACTTCTCAATCTGAAAACTGACTACAACGCCACAGCAGTCAAAGGTGCATGTGATGAGCATATGGATAGGCAGATAGATTATGGAACAGAATTGAGACCTATGGAATATACACTTATGTTTATACTAAATTTATTTTATTTTTTGTAATAATTCTTTTTTTTACATTTTTATTGTATTTTTCTATTACCATTTATCCCCCCCACTTCCATCTCCACACTGTTGTTTGTGTCCATGACAATGACATCAATAACCCAAGGACAAAAGAACAAGAAAAGAGATAGATCTCTTCATTATACCACCATAAAAATTAATTCATAATAAATTGTAGGTCTTAATGTGACAGCTAAAACTATAAATTCCTAAGTTAAATTTAATAGTAAATTTTTCTGACATTGGGTTAGGCAGTGATTTCAAGATACAATTCCAAATGCACAAACAATAAAAGAAGAATAGATAAATTGCACTTTATCCAATTAAATAATATGTTCCAAAGAACACAGTCAAGAAAGTACAACAATAATATATAGAATGAGACAAAATATTTTAAATCATGTATCTGTGATTAATATACAGAATATATGAAGAACTCTTAGAACTCAATAATAAAAAAGTAAACCAATTTTAAAAAGGGGAAAATCTTTGAATAGACATTTTCTCAAAGAAGATGTATGAATGACCAATAAGGACATACAAAAATGCTCAGTATAATTAGCCATTACAAAAGTGTAAATTAAAATTTCACACCCACTAGGATGGTTAAAAACCACAGGAAAAGTGAAGTGTTGACTAGAACATGGAAAAATAAGAACACTCATGTATTGCTAGTAGGACTGTAAAATTACAACCACGTTGGAAAACATTCTAGCAGTTCCTCAGATTATTAAACAGAATCATTATATGATCCCCCGCAATTACATTCATGTTTATATACACAAGAAAAATGAAAGTGTATAGCCACACATATATGAATCTTCTTAGCAGCATTATTCATAATAGCCAAAAAGTAGAAACATCCCAAATATCCATCAACTGAAGCATGGATAAACAAATTGAGACATTTCATAAAATAAAATATTTTCATCAATAAGAAACACTGAAGTACTGATAAATGCTAAACATAGATGAAACTTGAAAATATTGTGCCTTTTAGAAAAGCCATCACAAAAGACAACATATTGTATTATCTTCATTTGAAATGTTCAACATAGACACATGCATAGAAACAGAAACTATGTGAAGGTATGAAATTTCAAGGGGGTGGATGAAAATGTTAGATAATTATGTAGTGGTTACAGTTGCAAAAGTCTATGAATATATTAAAAACTGTTGACTTAAACAAGCCAATGAATTTTAAGGTATTTAATTATATTTCAATAAAGCTTTAATAGCAAACAAATAATAAACACCTGGGAAAATCCATTTGATTCTCAAATATTGCAACATTTTCCTTGGCTAATCTTATTGACATAAAAGCTTGTACAAGGCATCATGATGATAAGCATTTTACATGTGTATTTTTACTTAATCTCACTTAATAACCACATCAACACCAGAAAGTGAGTATACATACTATTATCCCTGCTTTGTAGACAATATGACAAAAGCTGAGAAGAGTTAAAGTCACTCATCAAATTTACATAATTTCACAGCCAAATTCTTGCTCTTAACCACAATACTGTATCACTCCCCTTTCCATCAAATAGAACATCTAAATGTGTCTGACAATGAAGTGTTAACGCCATTGTCTATTGTACACAATTTCTATTCTCCATGGGAAAATTTAAAAAATCCCAGACTAATATACTTTTGATATTATGGCAAAGGGTATCTTAACTGGAAAGTAGTAAGTTTGTAATTTTAAACAACTCACAGATTGCTTGTTAGCTCTAACTTTTTGGCATGAAGAGAGGTGTGATAACATGCAGTTAGGCTATTCACAGTGCTGTATGCTTTATCTGTCTTTTCCAATATGACTGCTCATCAAAGACTCATTTCTAAAATGTCTTTATGGATTCTTTCTTGTTATTTGTGCAATGTGTGCATGGTGTAGGTTGTAAACATACAGATCATAATATTGAACTCAAGTGAAAAGAAGACATCAATACTAGCTAGTGACAATCAACAAAATAAGGAGTGATGAGAAGTTAATTACAGATCATATTATGTACCTTACAAGTTGGTAAACAATTTGGTTTAAGTTTACCTTTAAGTGGGATTATTTATTTATAACCCACCAGTGTTTTCATATAAAATTCAAGGGGATGCTCAAATCAGACAGATCATTTAAGCCTTTACAGATGAAAAAAGTGATGGTTCAAAAAATGATGCTTTATCCAAAGTCACAGAACTAATCAGAGATAAAACCAGAGCTAAAAACCTAGTCTCTTGTTTCCCAGGTTGGTTACAATACTCCTGTCTCCCATTTAATCCCACTGGACTCAAAACCCTCATGTAATGTGGGTATAAAGTCTTTATTTATACTTGACAAAATAGGAATAATATTGTTATCAAATTATAGAGTAACAGGAATGTTAGTTAGTCAACATTTTATGAAGATTAATAAATTTTGTCCCCACTGGTTGTCTATTTATTTAATCATTGCTTTCCTCCCTATTTCTCAAGAGAACAATTTGTCCCTGGCTCCCTGTCTGTAGCTCCAAAGTATAGCTGTTTATTTTAGTGATAGTCTATAATTAAAGACAAGAGTTATAAAGATTGGGGAAAAGGATGCTGTAAGAAATCACTGGGACAATCAAGAAAACAAGATGATAAAAATCTAAAAACATAATATTCTCACACATGTAAAGTAAAAACTTCACTTAAAAATAATCTTTGAAATATAAATGTAACTCTCTGCTTTTTCTAGCAAGAATACTGCAATTTAAAAAATCCCATTATCGAATATGACAGGGCAACAATTACTCCTGTAACATGACAGTAATACTCATTAAGTTCTTGGAGCGGAGAGAATATTATCAGGAGATATTGTTTATGTTACACATTAGGCTTTTTTTTGGCATGAATTCTGGTTGCCTTTGGCAACAGCTTCATTTTACAGAATTGACTAGGATATGACATCATAAACTATTTTACAGAATTTCTAAACTATACTGTGTTCTTTTAGTTACTACCTTCCTACTTGTTGATAACATTAATTTACATTTTGAATTCTTTGTCTCACTAACTAGATTAGCCATATTCTTAATCTGAGTATGGCTAATTGAACCTTACAAATTCATGGAATATGCCACTGATATTACCTAATCTTAAATCAGATGGTAAATATGTTATCTTGAGCCCAATCCAATGAGAATAGTTAATGAGCAAACACTTCAGTCAAAAAAGACATTTTGGCAAGAAATCACCACTCTGTATGTGAGGTTGCCAGTGATTTTCCCAAAAGGAAGATGTATAGACGTCATTCATTCTTTCATTCGTATATTTATTAGTCTTATTACCCATGAGCTCAAATTTCTTGACCTGTTTTTCACCTTCATCTTTATTAACATTGAAATCAAAATATGAGCAGAAAATATATATGATAAATGTTTTTTCTTGGACTTTCAAGACAGATTTTTATTTATATACATACACATATATTACATATATGATTTATACCTGTAATATAATTTTAATTTTTACAAAAATAATGAATGTTTATTATAGAAAATTTTGGAAAATATAGAAAATTATTTTTAATCATCTGTACTTTACCACTTTAATTGACCAATTATAATACTTTTATTTTTCCCTAGAATAAATAAATATCTGAAATAAAGATTATATGTTTACTCTCCATGTTCATTATAACCAACTGGAATTGTATCTCTTGCCACAGAGTCAGAATAATATAAAGATCATTTTCTAGCAGAACAGTCAATTAACATGATGAGAAGTCTAAGGGTGGCATAAAGGTTGATCTTTATGAATTTGAAGTGGCACACTTGGTTTAGACAGATTAATTAAAACAGCCTGGTACATTTTGTTATCATATGCGATTCACATCTTACAGTATTAAAGTTGTATTAGGTTTATAAAATGAGGAAGTAATCCAGAGAGGTGCTAATTAAATGTAAATAAAGGTTATTATGAACTTCTCAATTGAACTCAATAGGCATTATTATATTAAATAAAAGTGGCATCAATCAGATGCCCAGGTGCATGGATTCCCTTAATTTTCAGCTTTAGGTTCCTCAATGAACCATTATTAACCAGACAAATTTAATTAAACATTCATAAAAAGGTTTTGGTAAGCATTTTCTTGAACAGTGTGGAATATGCTGCAACATAACTACTTATTGCCTAAAAATAAAAGATTTGTTTCATAAACAAAATGACTTTTTACTCTCACTCATATTAAGCTGTTTGGTTCATCCACATAATTCTTGGAGTATAATTTCAGTTGTGGATTTTTTCCAGGAAAGTGATTCATACGTATTTCAGTTTCCAAACATACATTATGAAATATGCTCATACTTCCCTTTCTCATTCAATTTAGTTTGAATACACTTCAGTGCCTACAGGCATTAACATACATTTTCCACATTGATTTAATAAACAGATGACACCAAACTCCATGAAAAAAAAGAAGGTTTAAATTGCAGAATTCCATTCTTGAAAATGAGTGCTTTTAAAAATATTTTTTAAATAAGATTAACAATCATTAGCTCAGGCTAACTAGTATTATAATTTGTCATTCTTTGGAAAAGTGATAAACTGCACTTAAAATTTTTGTGCTCTGACCTTAACTACTGCATTTTCTTTACACTAAACATATTGTTGGTTATAATGTTGGGTGAAATTGAGAAGTTTAGCTTGCCAGCTCACATATGTAGACACAAACTTCTAAATACCTTGTGAATTCTTGAAAAACTATGACCATTTTACTTATTTGTTGTTCTCAGGTTACAGGGTTTTTAGTTTGTTTGTTTGTTTGTTTAATTGAATAATTCACAATTTTACATTCAAGACTTAACTCCTAAATAATATTATTTTAAACTTATGTATCCAAATAATACTATTACCTAGTAATTTTATAAATTCTCAGCAAATGTTTATTATTTTAATAGAACTTATAAGATACAGATTAAACTGTATACTCTCAGGAAACAAATTTCTGATAATAAGATTTAAAACCACACACAAATAAAGACAGAATTCTGATGCAAAGGAAATGCAGTATATTATTGAAAAACTAAAGGCATTATATAACTCTACATATGAGGAAAAATATCTTTATACTGTGTTTCTTCCTTCTGAAAATAGAATTAACTTTCTGTACATCATTATTCAATCAGTTTTGGGAACTGAAATTATAACATCCTGTTTTGTTATTGAAACAATATATCAAAGGACAAGCAAATACAAAGGTAATTCTCTGTGGAATAATTCTCTTAAGTTGAAATTTATGTTAAATTAACACATTGTATGAAAGGTTATGCATAATGATATTTTTGCCTTGAATATTATTTGACGAGTGTGTGTTTCTTTCAATGATGCCAACAAAAAAATTCTGAAATATTCTTTCTGTTACAAAATCTGAAATATGTTTCTCAGTGAGATAAACTAACAGGTTGAATTTCCTCCAAGGTTGTAGGACATTTTTCAATTAGATTTTAAGCCAAATAAAACTATCAATAGCATGTCTCTAAATCAAGGACCAAGATTTTGGCCTACTCTTTAGACAAGAGAGATCAGGTATGCTGTTTTTCTCCAGGCTTTCTATCTTTCCTAAATCTATTAATGAGAGCTTCACCAGATGAGGAAATTCCTCACTCCATAGCAATTCTAAAATCAGAGAATTTTCAAAGGGATAGTAAGGTTTTCTCAATGATTATAGACATGTTTATGGTAGAAAGCAAATTATTTTTAGATTAATTAAATCTAGGTACATACCTTGTTCCTGCTACTTACTGGTGGGAGACTTCAGGCCAGTTGTTTAATCTCCTCTGGAATATAACAGCAGCAACAACTATTTCAGGTGATTGCTAAGAGAACATGTAACAGCTTATGATGGTGCCTTTTATAAAAAGGGCAATTGATAAATGGTATCTCTATTCTTATTTGATCAATGTATGAGAGGTATTTAATTTTTTGAGAGATGAAAATAAGGTCATAGGTAATTGCATATATTACTTTTTAAAAAAACTTATTAATATGGACTATAAAGGGGTCAACTTATCAAGAAGTGATGAAATTAGTTAATATTTATACATCCAACATAAAGCAACTAAATATATAAGGCAAACATTACAGATAAGAAGGGAGAAATACCAATACAATGGTAGTTGGAAACTTCAATACCCTACTTGCAACAATGGATATTATCTGAACAGAAAATATATGTTAGGTCAGGTGAACCTAACAGATATTTATAAGTACCTCGTGCTAACCGATTGTGCCACTGGAGCTCCATAACAGATATTTATAAGACATTCCATCTAAAGCAACAAAATATATTCTTCTTAAGTACATGGAACATTCTTCAAGAAAGGTCATAAGTTAGACAACAAAGAAGTCTTAATAAATTAAAGAAAATTGGAATCATATTTACCATCTTTTCCAACCAAAATGCATGAAAATAAAAGTTAATTATTAGAACAAAAGTGGAAAATTCACAAATGCGTGCAGTTAAAATAAGATGCTCCTGAGCAATCAATGGGCCAAAAATAAATCAAAATCTTAAAAATCTCAAGAAAAATGAAAATGAAACACAACATACCAAAATTTGTGGGGTGCAGCAAAAACACTTCAAAAGGTACTTTATAGCAATAAACACCTACCTTATAAAAATAAAGATTTCAAATAAACATCCTAACTTTACATCTAAAGAAACTAGGAAAAGAACAAACTAAGACTGAAGTCAGTTGAAGGAAGAATATAACAAAGATCAAGGCAGAAATAAATAAAAAAGATACCAAAAGACAATAGAAAAGATCAATAAACTAAAAGCTGTATTTTTGGAAATATTAAAAAAATAGACAAATGTTTACCTACACTTGCCAAGAAAAAAGAGAAAATACAAATAAATATAATAAGAAATGAAAGAGGAGACATTACAACTGATACCACAGAAATACAAAGGATTTTTTAAAAATAACATAAATATTTTAAGCCAACAAATTGCACAACCTAGAAAAAATGGATATATTCCTAGAAACATAGAATCTACCAACATTGAATCTCGAAGAAAGAGAAAATCTGAGCAGACTAATCATCTCAATCATTTTATCAGGTAGATAAAATCAATAGTCAAAAGCATCTCAAAAAGAAATGTCTAGGAACAGATGGTTCCCCTGGTAAGTTCTATCAAACATTTAAAGAAAAATTAATACTAATTCTTCTTAAATTCTTCTAAAAAGTTTGAAGAGGAGAGAATCTTACAAAACTCCTTTTATGAGGCCAAAGTTATCCTGACCCCAGAGCCAGATAAAGACACAAGAAAAAAAACACGATAGGAAAACCCTGATAAATTCTCAGCAAAAGGTTAGCAAACTGAGCACTCAGCAGCACATTTAAAAGGTAATACACCATGGTCAAGTGGAGTTTATACATGGATGCAAGAATGGTTAAACATAATGTAAATCAATAAATGTGACAAACCACATTAATAGACTGAAATGAAAATCATATGATCATTTCAATAGATGCAAAAAAAGCACTTGATAATATCTAACATCCTGTCATGATGAAACTTTCAATAAATTAGTAAAGAAGGAATGTACCTCAACATAATAAAGGCTGTATATGAAAAGCCCACAGTTAACATCACACTTAGCAGTAAAAGCTGATCCTAAAGACTTTCCTTTAGGATCAGGAATAAGACAAGGATGCCTCTCTCTACACATTTATGCAACGTAGCACTGAAAATTCTAGCAAGAACCATTATGAAAAAAATAAAATAAAATGCATCTAAAGTGGAAAGGAAGAAGTATAATTATCTCTATTTGCAAATGACATGGTATTATATAGAAAACCTTAAAGACTCCATCAGAAAAAAAAAAGAACTGTTGGGACTAATAAAAAATTCAGTTTGTTCCATATAAAGTCAGCATGCAGAAATGAATTACATTTCTCTACACTAACAAATTCAATATTGATTAAAATTTCAAGGCATTTTTCATAGAAGAACAAACAATTCTAAAATTTGTATGAAACCATGAAAGACCCTGAATAGCTAAAGCAATCTTGAGAAAGAAGAATAAAGCTAGAAGCATCATACTTTGTTATTTCATACTATATTACAATGCTATAGTAGTAAAAACAGTATGATGTTAGTATAAACATAAGAGTACAGATGAATAGGACATAATAGAGGACCCAGAAATAATCCAGTGACTATTTGTTCATTTAATTTTCAACAAAGGAACTAAGGCTATACAATGATGAAAGGATAATCTCTTCAATAAATGGTTTGGAAAAACTGAACAGCCACATGCAAAAGAATAAAACTGGATCTTATCTTAAAGCACACAGAAAGACTGATTTACAGTGGATTAAAGACTTGAATGTAAGATCTGAAACCATGAAGCTAGAAGAAAACATAGGCAGTAAGCTTTTTGACATCAATCTTGGCCATGGTATTTTTAGACTTAACACCAGTAGCACAGACAACAAAAGCAAAAATGACAATAACAAAAACAAATAGGATTACATCACACTGAAAAACGTCTGCAGTAGAAAGGACACCATCAACAAAATAAAAAGGCAATTCGCTGAATGAGAGAAAATATTTGCAAATCACACTTCTGGTAGGGGGTTAACACAGAAAGAACTCATACTACTTAGTAACAAAAACAAACTCCCCCACCAAACAAACCAGATTAAAGAATGGGCAGAGGAAGCGAATGAACATTTTTTTTTGAAGAGGACATACAAATGGCCAACAGGTACATGAAAAGGTGCTCAACATCACAAATCTTCAGAGAAATGCAAATCAAATCCACAATGAGCTATCAGTTCACACCTGTTAGTATGGCTATTACAAAAAAAAAAGAGAGAGAGAAGAGAGAGAGAAACAAGAGAAAAGTGTTGGAGAGGATGTGGAAAAAGGGAACCCTTGAGCACTAGATGGGAATGTAAATTGGTACAGCCACTATAGAAAACAATATAGAGGTTCTTCAAAAAACAAAAATAGAATTACCATGTGATCCAGCAATCCCATTTCTGGGTATGCATCCAAAAGAAATGAAAATAGAATCTCAAAGAGATATCTGCAGTCCCATGTTTATTGCAGCAGTAATCATGATAGCCAAGATATGAAAACAACCTAAGCATCTCTCAATAGATAAATGGATAAAGAAAATGTGATGCACATACACACAATGGAACATTATTCAGCTACAAGAAAGAATACTCTGCCATTTGCAACAAAATAAATAGAATTTGAGGGCACTATAAGTGAAATAAGTCAGAGAAAGAGAAATACTTTGCTTATATACGTGAACTAAAAAAACAAAACTCATGTAAACAAAGACTAGAATCATTCCCAGGGACTCGGGGCAGGGGTGAGGAAAAGGAGATGCTAGGCAAAGAGCATAAATTTCCAATTACAAGATGCATAAGTTCTGAGGGTCTAATGTACAGTATAGTGGCTACATTGAATAATAAGAGATCTTATTGCTAAGAGAATAGATCTATTGCTAAGAGAGTAGATCTTAAATGTTCTCATTACAGAGAAGAAATGGCAATTATATGATATGACACAGGTGTTAGTACCCCTATGATGGTTGTCATTTTGCAATGTGTAAGTCTATCAAATCAACACACTGTACAGCTTTAATTTACACAATATTATGTGTCAATTATATCTCAATAAAGTTGAAGGAAAAAGAAGAAAAAATAAATACAAGAAGAAAGTAACCCAATTTTGTCACAAAATTTTATAGGCTTAGGCAACCAAGGTCAGAGAAGCAAAATTAGGGTGAGGGTGCCATGGCCGAGAGAATACCGCATGCAAGGGGCTAGGGTATGGAGAGTAAACTTCCAACTTCCACTCAACAGAGAATCTAAGGAAGTCTAAGGAAGTAAAGATGGTTCTCTTCCATCAAGAAATGAATTTCACATATTTTTATACTCGGTGGGAAACTGCAGAAGTTACTTATGTTTAATATTGTTTGATTAATTAGAAAAATGTCCTCAGCTACAGTATTTGAGACTGCTCTCAGGCAATTGTTGCAAAGGAGGGTGGACAGAGAAAAGAAGCTCTGATAAATCAGATGGCTCTAGTTTGGGGGATAAAAGATCAAATAAAATTCATAACACCATTTAAAACCTAACTCAAATGAAACAAATGATCTTCTGTGACCTTCAATATTTTGTTTTTAAGGAATCCCTTCTGTGCATTTGAGTGTCATGGCACCTCTCCAACCCTAAGTAATGCTTAAGAACCATTCACTCTACCCACTCATTCACAGTCACTGCATATTGGGGCTGAGCTAGACCTGTGGTTGTCTATGATGGATTCTTTGAGAGAGTGAATTAATTAATAAAATAGGGAAGTGAATATTTAGATAATGAGAAGTAACAGAGATTATATCACTCAACTTACTCTATTCAGGATTTCTTTTAATTACATTAATTAAAAGTATTTGTTATATCCTGGTTTGTAGCACACAAAAATGAGAAAATAAGGCCACAATAAAACCTGACACTCAAAAAAATTCTAAGTGAAAGAGAGATAAATATTTTCACGGACTATTATTTTGGGAATTTGTTTTGGGAGAACACAGATAAAGAGAAAGGGGTCTCCTCATTCATTTTAACTTATTTTCATAAAAACACAGAAATATATTAATCTAAGCAGTTTTATATTAATAGTCTAATGCCAATATAAGCTTTTCTTATGCTAAATTAAGAAGTGCATGTAACCGCTTGTAACGTTTTTATATTAGTAACTTCTTGAAACTTAAAATAAGGTTGCTTTGTCATGTAAATTTACATCCGCCAGTATGTAGGGGTTTTCCTCCTGTGAATTAAGTAAACTATTACTTCAGTAATTCCATCTTTTCCTTTTGCCATTTTAGAAATTTTAACAGTTTCCTTCCTTTTTCAATGATTCCAACAATTCTTAATATAACAATAAAACAACAAAGAAATATCTCCCCATCTATTTGTTTAATAACAATCAAACTAAAAACATACTAGAAGTTCTTTGAATTTTGAAACAATAGTTGGAATTAGGAATAATTTATAAAACTGGTACATTTCTATCAATGACATGGTTAACACATTGAAAAATGACCACATTCAAGAGGCTAAGTTACACCAAAATGTAAGAGCAAAATATGTTTTTTAGTCCAAGGATGAAGAGATTTAGTAATGCCATAATAAGTAAAACAATATAAATATTTTAGACAAATAAGAGTAATTTTTAAACAACCATTTAGTTTTTTAACTTAAATTCTTTGGGGAGATGGTACAGTAGTGAGAAGAGTAAATCTGGGGATCAGATTAATGGGGCAGGTCGTTATTCCTCTATTATTTTGCCAGGTGATATTGTATAAGTTATTAGATGCCAATACCTCAATTAACTGTAATAGTCATATTATTGTATCAACATTATTGGATTATTTTAAAAATTTAAAGGAAAGCACTTCCCATATATGAGTTACTTAATACATAAGAGCTATTATTATCTATAAGATTACTTAACTATTTATAAAATAATTTAGAAAGCTATAACAAAGAGTCTAGAATATAGCTGTATTGCGATTCCTGTTTGTGTAGAAAATCTAAATAATCTTGGGGGGATAGATACCTCAAGAATTTTGAAGGACAGAGATTCCCAAACATCCCTCAGTGTTGTTTTCCAGCAGTGAACCCTGATTTTATTTTCTGAATAAGGAAACTTCTATCCTAGCACTACCTTGTTTAACAAAGATGGAAACAACCTCAAAAAGATCTCTTGTCTGATAACTCTGCCAACACTAGTGGTTTGACTCTGTGAAATTGGTGAGGTTTTATTTTGTGAAATCTCTGACCTTACAATTTTAAGTATCTGCCTAACATTTTCAAGGCTAAGTCAACTGATATTAAGAAACTAGTGCAAAAGAGAGAAAAAATTTAAAAAGGTATTTTTTAGCCTGATGAACATTTTTATTTTAAAAGAGAACCACCTGTTTGAATCTCAGCTCTGTCACTTACTAACTGTATGGTCTTAGCCAGATTAATTGACCTGTTGGATTCCATTTGTTTCATCTGAAAACATGAGGACAATACTTAACTTCTGAGGTGTTTTAAGAATTAAATTACCACTATATGTAGGGATAAGGGAGGGAAGTAAAGGAAGAGGAGGAAGAAGAGAGAGAGGGAAAGAGGGAAGAAAAAAGTAAGGGAGGAAGGAAGAGAGGAAGGAAAGAAAGAAGGATGGAAGGAAGGAAGGGAGGGAGGAGGAATAAGAGGAAACGAGTTGAAGAAAGCAATTCTTAATGAGAAAGGGTGACTTGGCACTCTTAGAGTTTTAGATTTTAACAAGAACCTGCGATACAGAGCCCCTTGCGCTATATTCTAGTTAACCTAAGAGGAGTTATATGCTTACATTGCTATTTCCCCCCCTTTCTCTGCCTACCACTTAGCTAAGATGACTTCAACTGATTTCTACAATGGAAGATAAAGGATAGAAAATAAATAAAATCACCACTCTTCAGTGAGGAGGACTTTAAGTGAAGATTCCAAGTGGAATGGGGTGAGTGATGTTGTTGGGACACCATCCCAGCAGGCTGAGGTCTAAATATCTTGTGTGACATTATTTATTCTCTTTTATCCCATACAATTTTACAATCTTCTTTAAGGATTAGAGTCTATTTTTATTTTTATTTGAATATTTACCTTTCTTCATTTTTTTCATATAAGATGCAATGCTAGTGTTCACAGAAACGATGCTGAGTTTTGGGAAGTACACACAGTTTCTGAGCAGTACCACTTAGGACAGATACAGGATTTGTCCTTATCTTGTAGACACTCAAGTGAATGCTGAAACAACTGGTGGTCTTACAAGAGAGCTATGAGACTCTTGGATGAGACGTCCATGGAGAAACATTCTCTGGATGGTGATGAAATGTTGCAGCACAGAACTGATTGCAAATGATGTTTATAATGTGGAGTGATGTTCGTATTATTTAACATGGGGAAACCTTGCTCAATTAAAAAAAAATTCTTCATAAATATGGCAAAGGTGCTGACCAATCAGTACATACACATAAACCATTAGATCGGATACGCAGTCAATCCCAATAAATTCTGTCTATACCAGAGCGTATTGAGCTTGTGTCAACTCTGCAGCTAAGAAGGGAGCTTTCAAGATCATTTCATCTACCCCGTGATGCTGAAACATCCTGAGGCCAGTAAGATTAAGTTAGCCTGACTCTTAACCTGCACTGTATTTACCCTGTGTTCCCCAGGAAAACCAGGGCTACTGTATCTTTCATATGACTTTATGCCATTAAGAATCTGATGAACATTTTTATCTTGTTCTTTGGAGAAATGCATACTGCATAACATTACCTACACTATTAGGAAGTTCAAAAATGTTAGAGTCAGGCAGCCCTGGGTTCATATCTCAATGCTGCTTCTAACTTAGCTTTGTAACCTTGAGCGAGTCACTAAGCTCTTCCAATTACTTCTTTTCTTATCTGTAAAAGAAAATACCATGACCTTATCTTTAGAGCTGTTCAGAGGATAACATGAGATAGTTCCTAACTTCCTTACCATATCCAAACTCACAAAGGACAAAATATCTATATTTAAAAAAATGTATTTATTTATATCTGACTAAGCAAAAGTTACTGCTTTTTCTTAATGTAATGTTCTTTCCATAAAATTCCATTGAAATATCTTTTCCTTTTCCATCATTTCTTTTTCTTTTATAGCATTCATACCTCTAAATAATAAAAAATAAAATTGGCCCTGGCTGATGTAGCATAGTGGATTGAGTGTGGGCCTGCAAGCCAAAGAGTCGCTGGTTCGATTTCCAGTCAGACACATGCCTGGGTTGCAGGCCAGGTCCCCAGCAAGAGGCGCATGAGAGGTAACCACATATTGATGTTTCTCTCCCTCTCTTTCTCCTTCCTTTCCCCCTCTCTAAAAATACATACATAAAATATTTAAAAAATAAATAACAGAATTGGAGTGTTATATTAATAAAAGTGGAAGAAAATATGAGAATCATTTGTATTGCAGCTTTTGGTTGGCTAGATATATAGAAGAAAAATTACTTCTGAAAGTTGTAATGTAGCTCTTCATGTATACACCTCCCATTTACTTTCTTCTCTAGAATCTAAGACAGTACATTTTTGACTGAATATCTCCTAAAATGAATAAGCAATTAATGAAATAAGATCATATGGTCACTCAATGTTGACCTTGAAAAAAATGAACCAGATAACTGAGGAAGATTATAAACATACCATAGAAGTTCTTATAATTTTCTGAAACTGATTTACCATTTTCATATTTCTTGTAACCCATAGGTCTCAGCTCATAGAGAGGACAGATGTCTCATCTTTTCCTAGAATCTTACCTTGAATTTTGGTTGCCTGCTGAGTTACAACTGCTCTTTACTCACAATCTCCTTGATATATTCTTCTGTTGCTGCAAGAAGCCCCCACACAGCCCCTTTTTGCAGACTTTAGTTTTACATATTTTATATAATATGCACAACAAAGCCAGCATTGTAACTAAAATTATGCATTCATTATTGTTTATTTGAAAATCTCTGTGTTGACATCAAAAGTTTACTGTGTAGCCTGGTGTGTTATCCTTATAATATGCAAATTCCTTTTTCATGTTCAACACTGACAAGAACAGGATTACTTCACTTTAAAATTACATTAACTTATGTCTCTTTTAATTTCTTATTCTTGATTCAAATATGTAAATAGCAATGATTCCAATTTTATATGCTTCAATGGTTTCTTAGTAGCCAGTGAAATGAGCTGGTAGGTTTAATCAGGCTCTGTTGGATAATATTACAGACTATTAAAGTCTTCATAACCCTCGTTAGTTGCAGCAGAGCTTGCTCATCAGGGTTTGCAGCCTTGGAATAATACATTCACCGGAAAAGAAAGGTGGGGGACTCTGAGGGCACATAAAAATCCAAAGATTTCACTCGCATTTCCAAAGTATTCCAAATCATTTGACAGTTCAAGTCCCTTCAATAGACCAAATCCCTTCTTCACACCTAATACCTGATTCAATGGCACCAATGCAACGTTTCCTCCTCTAATTCTGCATTGGCCACTTCAGTACTGTGAAAATACTCAGAAATAGAGGATATAACAGAACAGACAAAATCCATGCCCTCATGGAGCTTACAGCCTAATGCGTAGAAGTGGATAATGTCCAAGTAAATAACTGTATAAAGTGATCCATGGTGATAAGTGCTCTGAAGAAAACATAAGCAGGTTGGAAGAGGTGGAGAATGCCAGCATAGGTGGTGGGGTATTACATGATGTGGTCAGAGATGGCTTTGGATTAGATGGCAGCTGATCAGAGATCTGGCATACGGGAGGAAATGAGACCCATGAGTATATGCAGGAAGGGTGTTCTAGGCCAAGGAAGCTGCAAATACATAGGTCATGAGGTGGAAGGCTGCCTGGGGCGTTTGAAAGTCATCAAGGTAGCCAGCAACTGCAGGGCAGAGTGGTCAGAATGTCAGTAAAGTGAAGGACTGGAGAGTTTGTAGAGCCTGAGAGGTCATTTCAGGTCTTTTATTTTATTGTTGTGTCTTTAAAAATTTATTATTATTTTTGTATTCTGGGATATTATTCTGACATATTTATTCTTTGATTTTATTATAGGAATCAGTGAAAGAGGTTGGGCACTTCAGCGACATGCATGGATTTGTATTTTATAAGGGTCCTTTGTGCACCATGTTTAGAATACACTCTATAAGACCAGGACAAAAGCTGGGGGGACAATTAGTCCCTTACAAAGTCTCGGGAAGAGTTGATAGTGGACTGATGGTCTAGGGTTGGTAAGAGACTAGGTAAGGTTTCTGTACTTTGTTTTTTTCCCTCCCTTTGGCCAGAAACATTGTTTTTAAACTGTGGATATCTCCTCCCCATAAACCTTGACAAAGTTCCACCATCTTTTAAGTGGTCTTCCCTGATATTCTACATATTTGGTGCTACAGGTTTTGCTAAGCTCATTTAGTCCTTTCTGGTGCTTTATCACACAGTATTTACCACATTGCCTTTTATATACGTGTTTGTCTTCCTAGTTAGATTATCAGCATCCAAAGGTATTGTTTGTAAAAACAATTAAATTCCATATACCTGGCACAAAGTTTCAACATGCATCAAAAACTGCATCAGTGTTTAACAAATGAGTACCTCCAAGTGTAAAATAAAAAATACTTGAAGTAACTTTCTAATCCATAAACAGAAAAGCCACAATTGCTTTGGGAAAGAATATACAACCTTACTCTCAGAAATTTAGAACCTGGCAGACGCCGCCGCCGCCTCGGACCTCTCCGCGCCCAGCCATGGTCAATCCCACCGTGTTCTTTGACATCGCTGCCGACGGCGAGCCTTTGGGGCGCATCTCCTTCGAGCTGTTTGCAGACAAAGTCCCAAAGACAGCAGAAAACTTTCATGCTCTGAGCACTGGGGAGAAAGGATTTGGTTATAAAGGCTCCTGCTTCCACAGAATTATTCCGGGATTTATGTGCCAGGGTGATGACTTCACATGGCACAATGGCACAGGCGGCAAGTCCATCTACGGGGAGAAGTTCGATGATGAGAATTTCGTCCTGAAGCCCACAGGTCCTGGCATCTTGTCCATGGCAAATGCTGGACCCAACACAAACGGTTTCCAGTTTTTCATCTGCACTGCCAAGACTAAGTGGCTGGACGTCAAGCATGTGGTCTTTGGCCAGGTGAAGGACGGCATGGACGTCATGACAGCCACGGAGCGCTACGGGTCCAGGAATGGCAGACCAGCCAGAAGATCACCATCACTGACTGTGGGCAACTCTAATACATTTGACTTACGTTTTATCTTAACCACCAGACCATTCCTTCTGTAGCTCAGGAGAGCACCCTTTCACCCCCATCTGCTTGGAATGTTCTATAATCTTCATGCTCTCACCGCAGTTCAGTGGGTTCCATGTTTTCCCTGCCCCTTCCAAGTCTAGCTGGTCTGCAGAGTTAAGTTTATGATTATGAAATAAAAACTAAACAACAACAACAACAACAAAAGAAATTTAGAACCTGCCAAAGCTAGAGTTGGTGAACAGCACTTGGAGTTCTGCTGCCCACTGCCGTCCCCCAGGCAAAAAAAAAAAATCCAGAGGCAAAGGTTTGGTGATAAAGGAAAGAAGTCTTTGTTCCAAAGCAGTTACTTAAGCCTATCAAGTAACAGCTTTAATCACTCAACCCTATCAATTAAGGCTAAACTGTAACACCTGAGTACTCCTAGCTTTTTTTCCTTATTAGTTTTCAGTTATCCTGTTTCTACAGGGTTCGTTTACAAATTAAAAACAACATAATGTACAAAAACTACACAATTTTGGAAGAATGGCAGGCTTCTGCCTCAGAGCCTGTTCCCTCCAGAACACCCAGAGAATAAACCTGCCACCCTCTGCCAAGCCAGCCTGATCCTAGGCTGTGCCTGGAGTTTCTTCCCATCCAAAATACCATCAGTTGAGAAATGCAGGCAGCTGCAGCATGATCATCCCGGCATCTTGGGGGAAGAAGAACCTGAGAGAGAGAGCCAACTCAGGAGCCAGAGAGCTCTCTCAGAGCCAGAGAGCTGCCCTCTTTTTATTTCCATTACTCTGGAGGCATTTGGCTTCTCAGCCAGCTCCACCCTAGACTGCCCACAAATGCCTTGGCAAACTCCCCCTACTGCCCCACCCTACTTCTCCCCAGTGATCTGAGTTATCTTAATCAGATCTCTGTGTATCACCAGGGTGAGATCTTTGTTACTTGACCAGAACACAGGATAGGTTCCAGAGTTCCTCCTCATAGGTCACCATAAAAATAAATTCTGAAGCTGAAGTGATATGTCGTTTGGTGAAAATTCAGAGGGAATTTCTACATGAGATTATACATGTTCCTACAAAAGAATAAAGGAAATGTCTTCAATTTTTCTCCACTGAGACCAGACCTGAGGGATGAGTGAGATGGTAAGCAGAGGCATTGACCCATTTTGTAAGACATTTCTCCAGTTTGTCAGTGGAGGCTTCATGGCACAGGTACTGTTTTTGTATTTTGTTTGTTTTAATAATCGGGTCACCGTTTGTAAATTAGAGGAATGCAGCCATAAACATTCGACTAGTGTTTCCACAGCATCATTGAGTAAACAGAGCAGGGTGTTGAAATACTTGGAGAATTTATAATTAATGAATGTTCATACTCAAAAAGCACTATTTGAAAGATTGACATTAACCACTGACTGTCACTTTCAACACTGGAGGCATTTCAAGGATATCGCTGATAACAAACTTCTCACAATATGTTAGTGATAAAAAGCCGGGAGAGTTAATAGTACAAATCTGAAAAAAAAAAAAAATGGAATTAGGATGAAACTATGGGCTGAATGTAACAGGCTAGAAATTATTAGGGATAAATTTATAGCCCTATTTTTAGGTTCTAAAACCCAGATATAAAAGTGCAAGATGGGAAAAAATAAAAGCAATTTGTAAGAAAAGTATTTAGGAGCATCTTGAGTATAAGTTTGTCAAGTAGTCAAGAATACTTGATTCAGCTGCCAAGAATGCTAATTTGATCTTAGACTACATAATGGAAATATAATGTCCAGAAGAGAAGTAATATTTTCTTTTTAGCATGTACTGAAAGCGGTTACATATGGAGTATTATATTCCATTAGGCATTACATGTCAGGAGAAAAATGGTCAGAGTAGGGCACATTATAGAAGGGCAATTAGAATAAAGGAGAGACTCAAAACAATGTTACTTCAGAATTAGTAAAAGAAACTAGAAGTTTTTAGCCTGGAGAAAAAGAAAAAACCCTGATGGGGAATAAAATAGACCATGGGAAATGGCATAGAAGAGGAATTAAAGGATTCTGAAAGAATCGTTAGGGCAGAAGCTGAAACAGTAAGTTTAAAAAAATTGTAATCTGCCCTAGCTGGCGTAGCTTAGTGGATTGAGCGCGGGTTGCGAACCAAAGCATCACAGGTTTGATTCCCAGTCAGGGCCCATACCTGGGTTGCGGGCCACATCCCCAGTGGGGGGGTCACGTGAGAGGCAACTACATATTGATGTTTCTCTTTCTCTCTTTCTCCCCCCCTTCCCCTTCTCTAAAAATAAATAAATAAAATCTTTTAAAAAATTGTAATTTCAGCCCAGCCAGTGTGGCTCAGTTGGTTGGAGCATCACTCCATAAACCAAAAAAAGTCCTGGCCCGGCCCACATGTAGGTTGCGGGTAAGGTGCCCAATTGGGGTGTATGCAGGTGGCAACCAATCGATGTTTCTGTCATGTTGATGCTTCTTATAATTTCAGGTACATAAAGTGAGTGACTTGCAAATATTTAAAAATATTTATACTTTAATGAGCCACTTCCTAAAGGAATGATTATATCTTCATTGAAAATGTTCAAGATAGTTTTTTTCTATTAGTTTGTTTTGGTGTTTAGCCAAGAGCAGCAAAGAGGAAAGGAGAAGAAGCATTTCTTGGATTATAGTTGGGATGGATTTCCTCTAGGATTCCTTCTGATTGAAGTGTTTTATGATTTTTTTTGTGATTTTATTATAATGAAATCTACTTTTTCACTAAAAATTGGGTGGGTTTTTGTTGATAATGTAGACAATGATAATAATAATAATAATGATGATGATGATAATAATAATAGCAGCACCAGTGATACAACTATTTATCATTAGTATGTTCCAAGCAGTATACGTTATTGACATTGTTTCACAGAAATCCTATGAAATAAGCCAGATGAGACACCCAGATCTAGCCCTTACTATGTAATCTATTTCTTTATCTTCAGGCCATGTAGGTTTGTTGAATCTTACGGGTTTGTAGAATCAAACAAACAAAATATGATTTTTAAACAATTACATTAACAGCTAACACATACATGGCCCTTACAATGTGTGAGACACTGTATCAAATGCTTTATACTTCACGCCTCACAACAACTCCATTGTAGAGATGAGGAAACTGAGGCACAGAGAGTAATTTGACCATATAATTAGAAAGTGGGAGAACTGAAATTCAACTTATGGCAATCTGGCTCTACTGATCACACGCTTATTCTCCATTGTAAATTATTTCTATGACCAAGAGGAGACTTCTTACCTTAATGAAAGACATATCATTATTACAGTAATAATATACAAAGCAGCAACAAATGGGTCAAAGTGTCTAAGACACTTTCTCAACCTGTTAGTGATTCAGCTTATCTCCCATGTCTATGTATTGAGCATCAACAACAAGAATGTAGCATCTGTTTCAAGACTGAGTGCTGGGCAGTAAGCACAGAAGATTGTGGTATTTGAGTGAGTTAACTGTTTTATAATGCCTAGCCTTGGTGACTCCAACTGTCTCTGCACTTGAGCTAGCTCTGTAGTGTCTACAGAAATGCTGGGTGGCCACTCCAAATGATACCTGACCATTCATTCACTGGTCAGCTCATACATTTGATCAATTGTAAACAAGCTAAGAGAGAGCTTTGCAGTCAGCAATGGGCAAATGCCCAGACAACAGGGAAAGTCTAGAATTAATCATTTCCACTGCTACAGTTTTAAAATGTTGAGGTTAATTTGAGAATGAGCATTATTCATGTAAATTTCTCCGGGGACTAACTACCTGGACTCGTTCCAAGCATCATACAAGCAAGGCCCAGGCAGTTTTGGCAGGGAATCACAATGTTGACCTACAGTCCTTTGCTGTTAGTGACCAGGGTCTTTCACAAGCAAATGTTGCCAAGTTAATTGCACCATGCCAAAATATAAGAATTGAAAAAATATCCACCAGACTCTGCACTGAACATTCTTTGTGATTTAGTAAGTAAAAGGCCTTTGAAAACTTCTATTGGCAGATAAGTTTTCTCTATGTCTTCCTCAAAATAACAAATTCAAAGGGGCTTTTAAAAACTGCAAGGCTAAGGTATTTGAAAAAGTTCTTCAGTGTACTCAGAATTCACTGGTTGCTGAGTTCAGCCATGTCTTGAGAGTATCCTAGTAAAGAGATGTTTCTCTCACCCATGAACTTGATTTAGAAATGATTAACAGAGTGAAGCTGGAAACCACAGTGGCTCTAGTGCAGTTAAAAAGTTCAGTTCTTAGAATGAAGATTTCATTAATACTACAGAGTTTGGATATAGACCTGTCACTTTAAAATATGGTTGCTTGACTGCTTTCCCTCTGATGGATCTTTGAAAGGCTTCTGTCTCAGAGCAGGAGAGACGCAGAGTCCCCACAAGCATATTTTAAAGTTACAAGTCTGAATATTTAGTGTGAGTGGAATCACTGTATCCTAAACCCCAAAGTAAATGTGGGAGCAGAGATGAGCTGTTCTGTCAGTCTAAGCTTTCAAATAAAATTGTCACAGAGAATTGCCCAGAATGCCAAACCAATTTGCTGAAAAGGACTGTAGCAAGATCAGGGAAGTATGAAGCAAGCCATTTTTATTCCATGAACCATTGCCAAGCAGAGTCTGTCTATGAAATATTAAAGGTGCAAGGTTAAATTGGCCATGATTGGTTTAGCACGGGAATAGTGTCCTATTTGTTTTATTTAATTCCTATGTATTTTAGGCTTAGTTGCTTTATGAATGTTGTAAGAAATGATTTATAAAAAATAAAGTGTTAATATAGGTTATATGTAGATTCCCTGAAAAAGGTAATATACTCCCGATAACTGAAAAAATAACCTAAGACAAAACTGATGTCGTTTCAGGTTTCTTTTTCTGTGTGTTTGAGTGGAAGAAGTATCACAAGAGCCTCTCCTATGTAGTCATGCTCCAAACTATACTTTCTTAACATTCCCACGTGTGAATGGGTCTGCCTTTGGTTGACATCTAGTCAGTTTTTGCCCTACCTAAACTAAAAAAGGAATGGAAATATGGAAGAACGAAATCTGGAAATCACTGCTGTGTAATTTTTTAAAATAATTTTTTGATATATAAAATAAGAAATGGGCATTTTAGGAATAATGGGCAAATACTGAAGGATAGGAGAATAGATGAAGAAATGGAAACAGCTCTCATTTCCATTTGTGAGGGATTTGGTACTTCTTTAATTATTGAGAAAAGACATGTTGGCTGAGAAGCCCCGGTTATATTGGTGCATTCTCAGGTGTTTTCCATTGTTCTTTTTCATCTTGAACCATCTTATCTAAAGCCACTGTTCCAACTACAGTTGTTTGAAAGCACCCAAAATATATATCTCTAGCCTTGGACTCTGCTGAACTCCAGATCCAATATATGCTGCTTACCACAAAACTTTAATTAGAAGTCACCAAAGCAACTTACAACTCAGTATGTTTAAAATTAAACTCATCTTTCTTCCCCCAAACATCTCCTCCCCTGTTCTATGTTTTATCCACTCAATTAGAAACCTGGTTATTCTCCTGAACTCTCCTGCATTCCTTCTATTCCACACTGTATTATTTCCCAAATGTGCGTATTCTACCTTCTGGATGTTTCCTGAATGTTATACGATTCTCTTCAATTCAGTTTTCATTTCTTCATTTCTTGTCTGAAATGCTGTATAACTAATTGTCCATCTTATAGCAAGCCTACTTTCTGATATCTGTCTCTCATTTTGATGATAATTTTATTTGCCAATTTGACTTGGCTAAAACATTATTTCTGAGTGTATTGATGAGGGTGTCTCTGAAGGAAATCAGCATGTCAGTCCGAACACTGAGTAAAGAAAATCTACCTTCACCGATGTGGGCAGGCATGATTCAGTAGTTTAAGGGCCCAATGGAAATAAATGGCACAGACATGGTGAACTCTCTCTTTTTAAGCTGGGACATTCATCTTCTTCTGCCTTTGGACATTAATATGGATTACTCAAAGTCCCAATCTGATTAAGGTAAACCACACTTACCTCACCACACATTGTTTACATTTCTATTACAGTTCTTTCAACACCATACTATAACTATGTTATCATTAATTTGCTTATCTATTTCCCATAGGAGACTGATATGGCTTTTCATTTTAAAATACATATTTTTTCAAGTCAACTTATTTTAATAATTAATCAATTCAACCAAAAAGTAATAATTATACTCTAGGTAATATAAATTATAAAGTATACTATTAGGAGCTGAAGTAATTACGTGCATTTATCCCTTCTCTTGTTCCTTACCTTCTTGAACTTTTGAAGATATACCCAAGGTTTACTACTTGAACAATTGATCTTTTTGTCACACTATTTTATTTGGTGATTTCATCAGTTCTCTTGGCTTTAAATATAATTTGTATACTAATGATTCACCTAACCCCTTCAGATCTCTCACTTATAATTCCAGATCCACATATTATACTACCTAATTTACATTCTACTTGGGTGTGTTATAGACCTTTTCAACTTTGCACATAACAAATTCATCACATTTATTTTCCCCAAATTGGTTTCCCCTGCAGCCTTTTCCGTCTTAGTAAATGTTGACACCATTTTTAAGTTACCCAAGTCCAAAACCTCATTTGAAATCTCCTTGACTTTTCTCTTTGTTTCACATACCACATTCGGATCATCAGGAAACCCTATTGTTCCCATTTTCAAAATATGTTTAAAAATTCAACTCTTTCACAATACCCCATCAACATTATCCCAGTCCAGCTCTCTGTTGTCTCTCACTTAGATTATCCACTTGTCTCTTATGGGATCTATCTACTTTAGTACTTGGTTCCCTGACGGTCTATTGTCATTCCAGCAGCCCAAGTAATCCTTTAAAAATGTAATTAGATTATCTTACCTTTTAGTTAATAATCTTGAATAGCTTCTTGTCTCTAAAGCACATGCCTTGCAAGAGCCTATAAAGCATTGTGCGATCTGGCACATTTGACTTTGTCTCCTACGTCTCTCTCACTCAGTTTCAGCGACTGTGGTCTCTTTGCTCCTCCTCCAACAGTACAGCCAGGTCTCGGACTCAAGACCTTTATTTTACATTTGCTGTTTCTTCTTACCAGATATCCACATGACTGGCTACCCGCTTCTTTCAGATCTTTACTCAGACACGATTTTCTCAGTGACATCAACCATATGAGACCCAATTTAATATTTCAACAACCTCATTCTCAATGTTTTCTATTGCCTTTTCTCCACTACCATATGAGCTCCTCATGGTAGGAACTTTAGCTGGCTTCATTTATTATGAACTTACAAATGCCAGGAGAATGCCTGAGCATAGCAGACTTTAAATTGAAATGTGTCCAATGAAAGGAGATATAGCAGGGAGAAGAAGTTTACTGACTAATCTACAAACTGGACAATAAAGAATTCCCTCAAATAATAGTTAATAGTTGACATATGTCCATTTGGTCAACTTATTTGAATAATTAATTAATAAGTTAAAGAAATTACACATTTTTTATTATAGGCAGAGCCTCCATGGTGGAACTATAAGATGCAGCTCTTTGATTCCCAAATGGACTTTTATAAAAGGTAAGGAGAGATGAGCAATAACTCTTTAATTAAGTTTTACAATGTGCATTACAGTGAGATTTCAGTCTTGACAAGACTTAACAAAACTTAAATTCTGTGTTCTAACAAGATCATGTTTCTTGCTATTTTTATGTATTTTCAGTGGAGTTGATGGTTTTTAACTCTCTTAGTTCAAATCATTGCATCTTTTAAAAGTTCTTGCTTTTTCTCTTTCTGGTTCTGGACAATAAAAATAATTTTGCTAGTTTTTTCCCTTCTAAGAGAAAAAAATTCTCTTAGAACACTCTATTTGTGTTTCTATCCATACTGAAATCAATATTTATACTATTAGGATATTTCAACTTTTGAGCCATTCTATTAGAATAAGCATGTGGATGATCCTGGATTAAGATATGTAATTATGCTTTTTAAATAAAAATATATTATTTTTAAGACATTAGACATTTTAAAATCATGGAACATGAAAATCTATCCTCAGAAAGTAAAAGCCATATTTCTACTCCAATGCATGTATCTGCCCCAGGAAAACTCTGCTGTATCAAGGTGTTAAAACTCCTCTTTGCAAATATTTTATTAATTACTATTTTAGAGTTCAATTATAAATTATGCTGACAATTATTTCCACTGACACAAAATAACATGCCCCCATCACATGTTATGAAGAAAAGGATAAAACTACTTGTGTATTTTAAAATTTAGGGTAAAGCTTCAGACAATTTCAGCAACAATGTGCATGATAGTGGTTTTCATATTATTTAGTAAAGCAGCTTTTCTTTTCATGAACAGTAGGGTAGGGAAAATGTGACATTTGAATAAAGTTTTATATTTTTAACAAGGAATAAAAATGAAATTAAAGGTTGCATTTCTAAAGTCATGATTTATAATAATCACTCAGTTTAACTGCATTTTATAGGTTAGGTAAGCAGTTTAAATTAAAAAGTGACCTACACAAATATGCAGCCTTGAAAAGAAATCAAAGTTAATAGCTTTTCTTTGCAACTCTAAGAAACCTCATGGGATTCTGAATTTCTTGAGATTTCAGAAATTAGAAGGATATATTTTGTAGTGCCTTTATATGGAATATATTTGAGTATTCGTTTTTCTTAGAGTAATGTTTCCATTATGACTACTAAAGCATTCCCTTGGATTTTGCAGCCTGTTTGAAATATAGTTTATTACAATCAATTATATTGTGAGACACTGTAGATGGTCTCTAAGGAAGAGTTTGTAAAATACACCCTTCTGTCTATAGATCCTCTACAATTAAGAATTCCTCCAGGGAATCACCTGGTTACCTCAATTAGGGGAGCCAGTGATGGTTCTGTATCTGAGATAACTATATGCTGTGGCATAAATTTTCAGTTGTCTGTTGCAGAGTAGGAGATACTCCAAAAACTAGTGTATTATTTCTATTATGTTTTGCTTAGACTAGTTTTAAACTGAAATTATGTCCTTAGTAAAACATCTATAATTTTAAGGGGAGGTAACCTGAAATAAGTTATATGCTAGTGCATCTCTCTAGGCATAAATTATATATTTAAAATATGGTGAGAGAGGTGTTTATTTAGTTTTTCAAAGAGGCTCTCAAAATATCACTTGGCCTCTAAAAGTTTTCCTTGTTCTGTCATACTCATACGGATTTCGTTCCCCAGTTGTCCATGCCCAGTTTTCACTTGTTCCATTTCCTTTTCAGTTTTGTTTGTAAACTTAACACATTTGGACATTTTGAACTGGCTTTCCTTAAAGGTATATATCTTTCTCCAAAGCTCTTTTACTACCAAGTGAATAAAACAATTGAGAATACTACAGAGGTATTAAAAGAAAACTATTAGCCCTGGCTGGCGTAGGTCAGTGGATTGAACGCGGGCTGGGAACCAAAGTGTCCCAGGTTCGATTCCCAGCCAGGGTGCATTCCTGGGTTGCAGGCCATGACCCCCAGCAACCGCACATTGATGTTTCTCTCTCTTTCTCTGTCTCTCTCCCTTCCCTCTCTAAAAATAAAATAAATAAAATCTTTAAAAAAAGAAAGAAAGAAAGAAAGAAAACTATTGTACTTGTAAAAGTAAGGTATGTTCCAAATTAATTGCCTGGAAAATTCTTTAGTTCCCATTTCAATATAAGTACTTAGATTTTCTTCTTCCAGCATATATTTTAGGAACCACAAAATGCATGCACACATACATTAAACAAATATTAAATTGCTTATTAGGACACTAAATGATTTCTTTAATTTGTCTGATTTCTTTTAGGGTGGTATATTGGTCAATACTATGTTTATAACTAATTAAAGCACACTATACCTCGAATTTCCATGTGTATTTAAAATACATATGTATAGCAATTCAATATTTGAAGTCATCTTATGTTGATCATACTTATATAATGCTAAGTCCTCTTGTATCTTGAATTATTATTGTGAGTTATCTCTTTAGTACCTTGGCATTATGTCTACTACATTCTTAAATTAAGCATTTCCAAGTGAAAAATAAATGATAACAGTAATTTCACTTAGTAAAAGCACTACTGGACTTTTAAAATATTCAGATTTGTTCCAAGATTTCCCAAAAGAAATTTAATTTACTTAATTTCCTAAAAGGCTAGGAAAAAAGAAATAAAACTTTACAAAATATATTTTTCTTTGTATTTAGTATGGCAGAGAAGTTGGAAATTTTAGTTTTGTTTTAAATATGAAATCTTTAAATTCTTAAAGAGTGGGGAAGTGAATATTTGCCTGTAAGTTTGCTTTTTAGTTAATAATTTTGTGTTAAATATTAAACTATTTTTAAGAAACATCTTCCATTCACTCCCCCAAATTAAAAGCAATTCCTAAACTCCACAGTCTTCCTTGTCTTGCTCATTTACCTTTTTTGTCATAAAATAATCTCCCATAATTGGCTCTCTATATAGCATAAGTCAGTACCTGGAAAATTAGAAATTCATTCTGGTTGGCATCATTATCCAATCAACTTAAATAGTTTAAGGGTATAATCTTACTTATTGTGGGTAATTAATCTGCATAATTCACACTAGGATATCTGAAATAGCCATTCTTTTTTTTTTAAGATTTTATTTATTTATTTTTAGAGAGGGAAGGGAGGGAGAAAGAGAGAGAGAAACATCAATGTGCGGTTGCTGGGGGTCATGGCCTGCAACCCAGGCATATACCCTGACCGGGTGAAATAGCCATTCTTTTTAACATGTTTCCAAAGGTTCTTCAACTAAAGTTTATATAAATCAGAGAGCTCCACTATGTCAATTGAACAATTTGTAGAAGTCCCTAAATAAGTACTTATGTAGAATTATACTTTAAACATTCTCAAATTTGCAATTATATGATAATGGCAACTTTTATGAGTCCTCACATAATGCCAATTTTTATATATTGACAGAATATTAAGATATTAAAATAAGAATGATTGTTAAAGAGCATAAGTATTATTCATGGTAAATAAAGATTAGAGTGCAGTGTATTCTTGTGATAATTATTTTCAACATTTAGAAAACAACCCTACAGAAATGAGTAAATTTTAACACTGTAAATCTTATGTATGAAAAATAGACCAAGGATAAATAAAATTATTGCACAAACAATTCCCTTTAGTGTATTACATATACTCCTCTAACACTTTGTCATATACAATTTTTATTAGCATATTATATCAACATATAATTCTTTCTTTTTCATGGTTGCATAATACTTCATTGTATGATTTTTACTGATTTCCTACTAATGAATATTTGGGCTATGTATCTTTGCTAAAATAATACAAAATGATACACTAGATATCCTTGTACATACACATTTTGCATGAGTACTTTACAAAATTCTTCATTTAATTCTCTTGACAACTCAGTAAATAAGGTACATATTATCTTTCTCTATAGATAAGGAAATTGGAACTTAATCTAAATAACTTTTCCACATACACACACACATATATACATATAATATAAAGAAATATTGGCTCAAGACTCTTGTATTCATAAAGGAAAAGCTCTCTTTCTTAACAAAAAAATGAAATAAACAACAACAAACAAAAACAGAAATGAAGATAAAGGGTATATAGTTACTAAAAGTCCATGCAATATTACCAGTGTGTATTTGTATGATATCTGGATTGCTTTGACTCTCAGCACTTCAACATGGTTACATTTTAGTTATCATTGATAAAGTCCTAACCATGTGGGTACTTAATAAATATTGAATAATAAAAGAAGATACTCATGCATATATAAGACCAGAAATAAAAAAAATAACTCACTTCTCAGGGCATTATGATTCATGTTGGAAATAAACAGGTTGGAGAAACTCCGTTAGTTAGAAGCACTCTAATCTCATTTAGTGCTCATCTATTTTTCTCCTGGGAAAATGCTTCTAGATTGCATTTCGAAGATTTAAATTTTCAAATAGTTTTCTTACTATGTTTCTGAATAGTATAACTGTTGTTCTTTAAAGCTTATCTCCATGAATAATTTAATTGTAGTAATTTACTCCTCTGAAACACAGAAAAATAATTTAATTTACCCTTCTTTAAATAAAAGTTTTCATTTAACTGGAGGAACATAAATTATATTTGGAAACATATATATATGTTTCCAAATATAATTTGACAACTGCCAGAGCTATCATATTCAAAGGGAAAACAACAAAAAATTTTACAAGCACACTACAGAAATATGTCAAAATTTCCCAGAAGAGGTAGATGTGACTGAGTAGTTTAAATGCACTGTCATGAAATTCTAGGCACCTCAAACTTAATGCAAATGAGTAAACTCATGCATTGAAATGAAGTAACACTTCTTTAAGGATGCAAATTAAAATGAAAACATCAAAATAATGAAATCTGCTGTATTTTTCTTCGCTGAGAAAATTGTTTACCAGATCTCAAAAACAGGCCTGGCTCTTTGGAAAACAATGAAGGAAAAAAGATATTTGATATTGAAATCAGTATCAAGGTTTTCCCCAGAACACTCCAGTTAGTATTTTAATAAAGTTATAAGGAAAATTACTGTAATTAGTTGTCCTTGTTACACATAGTTAGATGTTCATTAAAAAAAAGTATATTGTAGAAGGAAAATTTTTAAAAATATTGTACAAGTCAATGTCACTACTTAATTCTCTTTATAGTTTGGAACAATTCCTTTGTCTGAATGTATGTGTCCATAAAACTTTCTATTGAATATGCATCTCTGATGTTTTAGAATTATACTTTTCAAATACTCAAGTTGTCAAATTTAATTTTAGCAATTTTAAAGAAGTATTTTTAATACATAGGTAATATGTATATATTGATATTATTGAGAATTTGGAAATGATAGGAAATTACAAAGAAGGAAATAAAAATCACCCAAATGCCATGTTTAATAAGTAATCATCTTTAATAAGTTGATGTTTTTTTTCCAGTATTTTTTACTACCTATGAAATATAGTGTTAAAGTGAATTAAAATGCCATGTAAGATTTTAATGATATACAATGTGTGTAACACAACCACATACAATTTTTATGTAAACATTTTTTCATGAGCCAGTTTCTATTTCCTTCAGGTACATATCTGGAAACAATTTTAGGAGAGAAAGACTGAAAGTACACGCATGGGGAATAGGGGACAGGTGGGGAGGGCAGCCCTGTGTAGCTTCATAGTCCTTATCAGCTGTGTTCTTTGTCCTCCTGAAGCAATGACTCTTTCCTATGGTTTTGTTTGTTTGTTTTTACTTAGCACTATACTGTGCCCGTATTTTCTAAGACATGGCCCATCCTACCAGCTGCATCAGCATATCTTTGAATACTCCTTCAAATGCAGATTTGAAGGTCCATTCCACACTGTGAAAGTGGGATAGGACCATTAATAGGCACTTTTAACAAGCTCCCTGGATGTTCTCATGTGATTTTAAATTTGAAAACCCCAATAAATTTAATAAAAAGAAAGAAAAAATGAAAACCACTGTAAGGCAGCTGTGACTATTCTTGATTAATAGGAGAAATCTGGAGGTTGAGGCTTTATTTATTCTCTTTTTGACTCATAAAACATAAAAGACCTCATTCAGATTTGCTGAGAATCCCAGATCCACCACTAGTTATGTGATCTTGGGTGAACTTGTCTGAATTCTTACCTGTCCAAATGAAGATGACAATGCTGGCAATATCTATTTGAATGACTTAAAAAAGGATCAAGTGAAATAACATATTTGAATCTTCATGGTACAAAACTTAGTATAAAGTAGGCACTCAACAAATGTTAGTCTCCTTCATTAGAAGTAAGAGAATTTTAAAGATTAGCCAGACTTATTCTCATATTTGTTTGTTTGTTTTTCCTGGAGAAATTAAGCCTCACAGAAAATCTGGTTGCTGAAAACATTAGTAGAATAGTCTAGCATTCAAAAATTATGGTTCATTTAAGTTATGTCGGGTCAAAATAAAGTAAAAATATGAGTTTGAAAGGAGGTCTGCACACACACACACACACACACACACACATACACACACAATGTTTTATGTTCATAAGACTGTGCACAGATGCCAGGCAGTTGCAGGGACAAAGAAAATGTTTGTAAGCCACCTGTGTGATAACCTGAATTACATTTATTTTACTCAGTAGGTGTTCTTCTATGAACCACCTGAGACATACATGAGACCTTGCAGATGAGCTCCAGAGGCTAAATTCAGATATCTACTGCCACGTTTGCTCCAAAGCCATGGTTCCTTCAGGCCCTGTGTGTGATGGGGCTGCTGGGGTCCCTTCCTGGGAGACAGTAACTCCTTTGTCCTCCGACTTTGGCTGGAGGAGCCCCTTACTGGCCTTGCTGAACATTCCTTAGACTGTAGGGCAATCAGGGTGCTGCTTCCCAACCTTCCTTTTCTTGCCTTTTCATTTAGAGGTAAACCTACAGCCCAGCCTGACAGCTCTCCCAGCTGTTTTTGCTTCCTGTCCATTTTCTCTCATAAACATTTCCCCTAAAAAGGTCCTTGTCAATTACTTCTGCCTTGGCAAATTTTGTTTTTTGAAGGATCTTTTAATGTATCTCCCCAAGCTGTCACCCCATCTTACCCAACTGGAACATAACTTTTTCCATGTCAACAAACATAACTAATAAAACATATTTACTATATTTAGGATAAAACATATTGGGGATTCATTCACTCATTCATTATCTATTAAACACTAATATAGCATGTGGCTGACAGTGAATAAGGAAGTAAACTATATAAATCGATTATCATTATGAAATCCACAAAGTACTTTAATAATTGTTAGAATGAATGGAGCATATATGTAAATTATGTAGGTAGAAACTGGTAAGAAAGAATCATCCATTTATTAACAAACTGTGGACTATATAATATAGGCATGAATGGATTTAGATGGGAAAAGATTAGGGAGTAGATATCAAGGAGTGTAGTGGTGGGGAGATGGAGCCAGATAATGATCGCTAGGAGTTTCTCATGGAGTCAACAAATTCTCATGTTTTCTAGGTATGCCTGTCGACTAGATACACCATTGTATACATATGCAAACAGTTTTTTTTTCCTTTATGTATAATCATGTTATAACTAATGATGGTATCAGTTAATGGTAGGTTTTTCTGTTAATATACGTTATCTTAATGGATTCTTAAAAAGAGAAACTTTTAAATTGGAAAATGCCATAAGTCCTTTAAAAATATAAAGACAGCAGAAATCAGCCCTGGCTGGTGTGGCTCAGTGGACTGAGTGCCAGCCTGACAACCAAAGGGTTGCCAGTTGGATTCCCAGTCCGAGCACGTGCCTGGGATGTGGGCCAGGCCCCCTGTAGGTGGTGTGCAAAACGCAACCACATATTGATGTTTCTCTCTTTCTCTTTCTCCTTCCCTTTCCCTCTGTCTAAAAATAAATAAACAAAATCTTTTTTTAAAAAAGTAAAAACCACATATACATGATGAGTATGGCTTCCAGGAGAAAATGCAATTTGAGTTGAGCCCGTAGTGATAACTAGCTTTTGTTTGGGAACAAAAAAGATAAAGGAGCATTGTATATGGAAGCAACATTTACAGATTTTGAGTGCCTGCTTAAGTATCTTATGATATTATAGCTATTTTATGTTATGACTTATGTATTCATTTAGTATCATTATAAGTTTGGTAGCAATATACTTATCCTTAAAAAAGAGAGGAAATAAATCTTGGAGAGTTGAATTCACATGTTCAAAGCAATACATCCATTAAACAATGGAAGGTGGTATGACTGAGGCCAGTAATAACACACATGTCTCACCCCTACCCCAGGCATTCCCATGTACATGGCTCTAGAATTTATTACTAGTTTGCTCACTGGGAGGACATTTGTGTCCCAGGATCCAGCTTACATGTTTATTCTCATTCTAAACATTCATTAAAAGGATTATTTCATGGTTCTATATACAGAAATGATCCTGGATGGTTTACAATATCCCTTCCTTCAAGACACAGCACCCAGCTGTAATGACCTATCATTATGTAGACAAGACACTAGCAAGTATGCAGAATAGCAGAATATAGGGCAATAATTTCAATAGATACATAAATATATAATATATCCTATGACATCAGAAAGGGAAAGTGACTTCTGGAGGGGAAGAAGAAAGAAAAACTCAATAGATAAAGTGACAATAGTTTTAAAACCCAGCAGTAATAACCCAGAAGTAAGATTTACAAGCGGGACTTCAGAGTGCATGGGGCAGATGTTTTTCCTTCTGAAGAACACAGAAACTCTTTTAGGGGAGGGGGCAACCTTTAAGAATAGAATATGAAAACAAGAATATGTTAATGTAACAAATAAACCTAGCAACCCCCCAAAAAAGAAATCAGTTTGGATCAAAAGGATTTCTCACATAGAAATTACTTTTTTTTTTCAGGAAAACAACTGCTTAAGTACCTTTTATTTAAAAAGTCTAACTCTTATTACATTGATTCAGCAGTTTGCAGGCAAGAGCTCCTCCAATTGCTTGTATTGGACTGAGTTCTTCCAAACAGGACAATCCTTTAATCCATCACTGAGTCTGTTGACAGCTTTTCCTAAGAGACCCAAATGTGGACACCAAGATCCAAAAGTGTATTGTAAAAAGATCAAGAAGCCCAGTGCTGCTTTGGTGGAGCTTACGGCCCCATGAAGTCACAAGGTAGACCTATAAAATTATAAACTCGAGTGACAGAAACATCTGCCAGATGGAAGTTCACAGCCATAAAGAGACATTTAGTAAGTGTTCAGCACTCAGGCAAGTGGACAGAAAGAAGTTTGGGGTGATTGAAACTCTAAAAGAAGCCAAAGGGGGTTAGTTTGGAGATGCTTCATGAAGGAATGGGTTTTTTGGCAGGGTTACGGGAAATATTATCTGGCTGCATAAAAGTCTTATTTTTCTTGTGGTGTTCCCCAGATGAACTCTCTATTAAATTGGTATGATTATGATTGTGTTTATTTACTTTCATCCCCATTTCCTTTAGAGAACAGTCTGGTCAGGACCATATTGACTGAGTACCTCTTTCTAATCAGAGAACTGAATGATGGAGCAATCCTCTATTCTACTACTAGGGTCCCTAAAACTTTCATATTTTCCTGGTATTTGTCTTATACCCGAACCTGCTCTCATTACAACACCAGGGCCAAGCCTCTCATCTTCCTACCGTCAGTCCCTAGCAATACAAGTCATTTAATTATCTCTCCTATACTTAAAGACAAAAGATAAAAAGGATAACAAAGATCATTATTGTATTGGATTAGCACTGTGTCAATTTAACAAACCTAGAACTACATTTCTCAGAATTCCCTGTGGGTATGTATGGAATTTGGAAGGGGAAATGTAAAGCAGCAGCCATATTCCTTTTACATTTGGAAGATTGGTTGCAGGGCATAAAACTGTTTGAAGCTCAAACAATATTTTTCCAAATCTCTTGACTTATCTTGTCCCTGTGGGGCAGCAGCTATGCCTGCAGAGTCTCCAGCTCTCTCCTGATCATCCTTCAGTTTCTCCGAATCCTGGGCCAGGTGTCTGCTTAGCTCTGTGAGAAGGTGGGCCAACTGCTTCTGCAAGACACCGACACTGAAGATGGGGTCTTGGAAGAGGGAGGAGAACAAGGGTTCTGATTTAAAGGTTTGGGTTCTAGCTTACTTTTGTGGGCTGAAATTTGTTCTTGCTGCTTCTTACTCCACACCTATATTTCCTCTCCAACTACCTGCTTTGCACTAGATACAAAGACAATGGTTTCTCATAGACTGTTCAAAGAGCTTCCACAATTGTCCTGGCTGGTGTGGCTCAGTGGATTGAGTGTCGGCCTGTGAACCAAAGGGTCACTGGTTTGATTCTCAGTCAGGTCACATGCCTAGGTGTCAGGCCAGGTCCCCAATGGAGGGCGCATGAGAGGCAACCACACATCGATGTTTCTCTCCCTCTCTCCAAAAATCTATTAAAAAAAGAGCTCTCACAATTGCAAGGGTAAGTTCTCTTAATAAATCCATATCCATATGCATATATGAGAATATATATGCACATGCAATGTGCATTATGTGCACATGTACATATGTGTGTATATACTTGTGACTACATATAGTACATATATATGGACATGTATATATGAGCTTTAGCCACCTTCCAGGCACTCTCCATTTGATGCAATACACCTATAGATATGTTTTTTCCATTGCTCAGAACGTTTTGATGCCTTTTAGTACTTCTGCCATTTTTTTGTTTCACCTCTTCCACATAACAAAATGTTTCCCTTTGAGGACTTCTTTCATGTGGGGAAACAGAAAACAGTTGCTAAGGACAAGATCTGGTGGACAAGAAGGGTAGGGCATGGGGGCCATGCCGTTTTTGGTCAAAAATTTCTAACCACTCATCATGGTGTGGGCTGGTGTGCTCATAAATCACTCATCATGAAATGGGCAAAGGTGCTGGAAGAGTTTTCAAAAAAAATTCACTGAAGCCAAACACAGCCTCCCACAGCAATGCCAGTGGGCATGCCAATACAGATGAGTTCCTAGGACACTTACCTAGCAGGGGAAGCCTGTACTACATGGGGCCCATCCTCCAGAAGATAATTCCTTTTTTTGGTGTCTCCTGTCATGTGTGTGTGTAAAGTATTAATTTAACATCATTGGTAGGTTGTGCAACTTTAAGTACCATAATTTAAAACCAATTTTACCATAGGCTAGTTGATATAAACAAAAGTTAAGTTCCTATGGCATTTCATCAAGGTTATAATAAAATGACATAAAATGGAACAATAATATTTGAGGACCTAGTATATTTAGTGTATTTGGTACAAGTTCCTTTAGCTTGTTTTCTATTTGCCAAAACATCTTTTTAACCTTGATGGAGAGAAATTGGAAGATATCTGGACTCTCTCTGCTTGGCTAACTCCTTTCCTTTGTTTTTCTTTTTCTTTTTTTAAGATTTTATTTATTTGTTTTTAGGGAGAGGGGAAGGGAGGGAGAAAGAGAGGGAGAGAAACATCAGAGTGTGGTTGCCTCTTGCACACCTCCTACTGGGGACCTGGCCTGCAACCCAGGCATGTGCTCTGACTGGGAATGGAACTACCAACTCTTTGGTTTACAGGCCAACGCTCAATCCACTGAGCCATACCAGCCAGGGTCCTTTTCCCTTTTTTAACCCAAGCTCATTGGTCCTTTCCTTAAAGAAGACTTGCCCAACTACTTTACAGTTCTTTCAAATGACATACTGTCTCCTACTTCACAGAAGCTTCACAATTTATATTATACAAAAATTTAATTTATTTGTTTAATGTCACTTTTCTTCAACAGATGGTATGTCAGAAAATGACAGAAACCACATCTGTTTTGTATATCACCATTCACCAGAGCCTAACTTAATGCCCGGGCTATGTTAGATATTCAATATATGTTTACTGAATGAATACCTGTGTCATACCATCCCTTTTCTTCATTACCCTTTCTCCATCCATAGTAATGGTCCTATAAATGTATCCATCATTGTACATTATTGTACATGGGTGTTATATATGTTCATCCTATACTAATTGCCCTTTCTAAAGGTAGAACCTGGAACCTATGAACTTCTAGAGCAGCTCCTCTTCAAGCCTTTTATAAAAATCTACTTTCTTTGGCATCATGCTATCCAGCAACAGCCTGTCTATCTCTCCTCATTCTATTCTCCTAACCAGATATCTATGTCCCAATATCACTTACACAACTTCACCATGTTTTTGTATGTTCATTCACACATTCATTTGTTTGATAGGTATTTGTTCAGTACTTGGTATCTGCCAGATCCTGTGGTTGAGTAATAAGGGCCTGACTTTTCCTAGTCTTTTGGATTTGGAAGAAAATCTTGAGTTGTTTTCATATAATCCAATCAAGGACAGGTGGTATGAGCTTTCCCTTCCATACCTGCAGTGCACACTCTGGCCATCGAAAGTTCCTCTTATTGATTATTGAAGCTGACAGGTATTGGGAACTTTAGAAGTAGGGGGTGGGAGAATTGGGATGGGCTGAGAAACTTTTGAGGCACAGATGCTTGTGAAACACTAGAGAGGTGATATGCAGTTAGCTGTTGTCATGTGCTTCACCAGAGAGAGAGCGCCATAGGATCCTATCCTACCTCCTTAGCACCGAACAGAGCTATTCTCACATTGTGCTCTTTTGTGAGTATATAGCTCAACTCTTTATCAATTTTCTTCCTAATCTAATCTTACTGAATAATTTGCAATGTGGTTTTAGGGGTTGTCCTTTCACTAAAAATCCCTACTTTTATAGATCATGAATTTCCATTTCCACTACTGTATATTCTTTTCTGAAATGAGCTTCAAGAACCTAATTTTAAGATAGAAGGCTATTTTTTTTCCTCTTTGGAGAATACTATCACAGCCCTCATGAGTGGCTCTGTCTCAGTAAGGAGAAAGTCATGGCAAAGAAGATCTAAGGATGAGAAACTCTTAATTTATTTCCGTGTACAGTGTCACCATGCTATGGCTGGTGGGTTGTGATACATAGGGTTATGGCAGCGATGAATTTGTGTGAACAAAAATCTTCATGGTTTTATGAAGACTTTTGCAGTATTCTTGCAGTACTCAGTTTTCTAGATGAGACGACATAGCCCAGGATAAATTTGGATTTGCTTTTTTTTCCAGATAATTAGGCCTAAGGATAAGTGCTTATAGTTATTAGGAGTGCTAGTAATAGAATGATTTAGATGATAATCTATGCAGTCCAAGACAAATAGAGAAATAGGAGAGGCCAAGACCAAACAATAACAATGAGTGAATGAAGCAATCAACAGACTATTTCCACGGAGTTACGAGAATGTTAGTGGACATGACAGAATGAGAAAGGTGAATGGATGTCAATGAACTGAAAAATAATGATTAAAATGTGTGACAAGAATGATTTCAGGATCTAAGGAGGTGGTCATGAGTTTGAGTGGATAGAGTAGAAGAAATGGTCACAATAGTTTAGAAGATAAAAAATCTATGAAGTCAAGGTGTATGATTATAATTGCTTATCTAATTTTACTTTTCAGCTCTAATGTCTGTGAAGAGAGATATGACACCATTCTTACCATAATAACCTAGGTCACCACAGAACAGTGCTCAATGCAGGGTTAATAGTCAAAATTTTGTTGAAAACATAATAGATGAAAGAATCATTGGCATAAGAATTGAAGATACCTAATATCCAATATTTTAACAATATTTGAGCTTGACTATAAAAACATACTTTCTCTTGCCAATAGGACTTGCAAAAGCTTCATTTTCTGACTGAAAAATAAACTTGTCCAAACATTATCTTGGTAGATTATATTAATCATTTGGGTCTCGACTTAGTCATCTGTTCTTCCAGTGAGTCTTCCCTGTTCTACCATATTTTAGTTAGATGTATTTGCATTTTTATCGAACCCTGGACTTCCTCTACACTTAGATTTGCTTTAATTTAACTTCTTATTTATCAGAATCTTTCAATAGAAATCTCAGGCAAATCACAGACTGTGTCTTATTCATCATCACATTCCCCCCTCACTTTAAAAGAAACAAATTAAAACAACAAGTTGATATTTCCTTAGCTCCCAAATACAAAACAAATTTTGCTTTTTAAATTACTCAGTTTTGGTGACAAGTCATGGAAATAAATTCTCAAACACTGTACATGAGAGAGCAAATTAGAGTAATAGTTGTGGAGAATAAATTGGCATTACCAATCAGAAGTTTAAATGAACACATTGTTTAACTCCATTGGAAATTCCACTGGAAAAAATTATCTTTCACATATATTTATATTAGTAAAGTGAGTATGACATAAAGGACTTTGAGAGCTTCTTTTGAGTATATAAAAATGTGAACAATTTAAATGACCATCAACAAGTAACTGGGTACATGATTATTATGTATCCATATAATGGTTTTCCATTTAAATATTAAGTAGAATGCAGTAAAGGTATTTTTTCTATGGAAAGTCTTGGAAATGATGATAGCATGTGTATCATGATCCTATTTGTGTCATTTGATAGTATGTACATATTTATTATACAGAAAAAATATATATTTTAATAAAATGAGACTCAGGAAATTATTTCATGATTACCTCCTAAGATAAGAGAGTAAGGGTTTTATAAAATTAGATCTTATTCACATTTGGTCAGCAGCTTGATGTTCTTTCTCTAGTCCAGGACCCAATGAAGGATGACACATTGCATTAAGTTATAATTTCTCCAGTCTCCTTTATTCTAGAATAGTTCTTCAATCTTTCTTTTCTTTCAAGTCCTTGACACTTTTGTGGAATATTCTTCAATTTCAGTTTATGTGATTTTTTCCATGATTAAATTGGACTATATATTTTTAGCCATAATATCATAGAAGTGACACAGTGTATGTATTATATCATATTAGGATATATTCATAGATTTTATTTTTTAGAGAACAGTATTGTACCAATATTAATTTCTTGGTTTCTATAAATTTACTATGGTTACATAAAATTTTGACAGAATTTGGTTGAAAAGATAAACAGGAATTTTTAGACTATTTCTGCAAAGATTTTGTATATCTGAATGATTTCAAAATGAATATTAAAAGAAAATTAAGACTCAAAAGAGAGGGTAAGTTTATGCACAGAGTCATCATTTTTAAAAAAATAATCAATGAGTTGTGCCATGAGTAATTTTTACCTTTTTTATTTTCTTTTTCATTTTATACTAATCTCTTCTGTTTGATTTTTTTAAACCTTGCAATAGTTTGTTTATTTTAATTCCCTTATATCACTGCAGATTTATCTACATCAGTACCAATTTTCTTCAATTCTTCTTTGGCCTTTAGAGCTCTCACTCAATGCAGCAAATATGTCTAGTGTTCACTACTCTCTTCAAGGTTGATCCCTAACCTCCTCATCAACTGTTGATATTGTCTCTTAGTTTATCAAGAAAATTGAGGTAATCCCAGTCCAGATAAATTTATCTTAAATATTATCCCTATATCCTATTAGTATTTAAAGGAACACCCATCTTTTTCTCTAGTCTAAGAGGACAGAGGGCCTTTCCCCTTCTCAAGGCCAATGCTTTGAGTCTGATCTGCTTCATAAACTACTTCCTTTCTCTGTCTTTCCCCATTGTGTCTTTGCCTCTCCAACTATGAGCTTGTTCCAGTCTCTTCCCTCCTAAAGAAAAAAATATATAGGATGAACAAATAACCCTCTTCTGACCTTGACTCAGTAACTCTTTTCTGAGCCAAAAGTAGATGATACATGCCAACTCAATTTTCCTGATTAATATTTTTTTCAATTCACTGACGTATGGTGTTAGTTTCCAACATTCCACTGAAACTTTTCTCAATATATCACTAAAGCATAAGAGTGCATTTAAAAATTGAATAGAATAGATTCAACTCTTATCCTATGCTTTTTCTACCATGCTGAACACAGTTTACCAACCAACCTGAAAAACTCGGTTCTCTTAGCTTCGATTACTCTTGGACTTGTGACCATTCTTGCTCAGTCTTTCAAGAGGTCCTTTCTCTGTGACCAACTTTCAACTACAAAGTGCAGCATGTTAAACATTATGTTTCTTTAGGTCCACATAATGTTGAAATGAGATTTGAAAGCATTATAAATATTATAAAATGTTTAGGTTTCATAGAAAAATTTGGAATTTACAATTTCTTTGGAGAACTCAGAATACATGATAGTATCACTGTGTCTGCGTACCCCCATGCCCCAAATTGGGAGAACTGTATGAACATTTTCACTTGACTGTATTCATGCACTATCCATTTCTCATTAATTCAGACTTGCAAACAACCTACTCCATGCTTTATATTACTTGTAAATCATGTAAATAAATATTTCAGTTATGCAACACACTGTACAGTGAAAATGTTTCAGCACTCCCTGATCTGTAATATTTTTATGTATAAATTATATTCCAGTACTATATTTTCAGTTTCTAGTTCTCCTTCATTCTTTAGCTTGTATTCATTTTTATTGTCTTATATATTTCACCTGTTTTTATATTTCTTATTTTTTATGAATATTATGACTTTAAGTTCTTCTTAATGATTTCGATGATTTCTCACAGAGTCTTTCTCCAATTGTTTTATTATCTGAAATTGGTGGTCTAAACCGTCTGCTTATCCTATCTGCTATCATGGTTGAATATTTTCCATATATTTTATGATTTTGACATTTGTGCATATCTCCAATCAGGTTTTTTGTTTTTCTGTAGAATCCTGTAAAATTGAAGTGGAAGACATGTCTCTCCAAAACAAGGTATTTGCTTCTGCCATAGTAACAAGAATGTGAATGGCCTTGATCACTGTTTATGCTGAGTTTTTGTCTTGGGGCATTCCGGGAGTACTAGGGAGTAACACAACAGCACAGAGTTAGAACACAGACCTGTGTTTTGGTAGGCCTGTGGTTAAAAATTCTCAGGGACAACATTTTTTTGCCCTTCCTATACACAGTTTCTAGGCTGAGACATATAAGATATTTTACCATCTTTCTGGATGTTGGCCCATATTTTTCCCAGTTTACCCTTCACTGGTCTGGCTTTCATAGTGTGTCTCCATTCCTATTCTTACACAAGTACTAAATCACAAGCTCCAAGCTTACAAAGAGCTGGCACATCACAAGCCCCACAAGCCCTTCACCCTGCCTTGTGCTCTCTCCTCATTTTTTACCTCAAGTGTTTCCTTTATTTTCTGAGGAATAGAGATATATTAAAAAGATATTTGTTACACAATATCTGTGTCTTCTAGGCATCCTATAAAAACAGGTTATCTCTTGTAGAAACAGAAATCCATGTTTAAAAAATTAGCCCTCGCTGGTGTAGCTCAGTGGATTGAGCGCGGGCTGGGAACCAAAGTGTCCCAGGTTCGATTCCCAGCCAGGGTACATTCCTGGGTTGCAGGCCATAACCCCCAGCAACCGCACATTAATGTTTCTCTCTCTCTCTCTCTCTCTCTCCCCCTCCCTTCCCTCCCTAAAAATAAATAAATAAAATCTTAAAAAAAAAATTACACACAGGCACACTGGGCTAATATATATTTTATAAACCATGAACAAAATGAAAACAATTAGAAAAGGGTGCAATAACTAGTTTGCTTATTATTTCTGTCAAACATATTTTAGCTCACACTAAAACACTGTTTTTGATTTTTTAATATAGTTGAATGTGCTTAATTGCTTTTTTAAAGAACCTTGGTTTAAATCTTTGTGAAACAATGATTTAGAGGCCTACTTATAAATCCTATGTGTTTCAATCCTTAGTTTAAGTGACTGTCATAGTTGGATAAAATACTTATTAAAATCTGTAGATCCAAATGGAACATGCATTTATGAAATCCTTATTATTCTCTCAAAAATTATTCTAAAGTTTATTTTTTATAATTTCATTGTAAGTGTCTATCTTCTATGATACAATACAGTCCTTCTCTCAAATGGTTCTATAGTATCCAACAAAACCTTTCACTTAGATTTTCTGAAAACTGGTTAAAAAACTTTTTAACACATTCAGACATGGTGGTTTTAATGAGAGATAGATATTATTTTCATTTATATAATTATACAGCAATGGAAAGATCTCTAAACTTTCTCAATGCTTTCTCCATAGCACAGTTTCATTTCAAAAAGAGTTCCTGACTCATTAAAATATCTTTACCATTAAGGAGATATGTTTTTATCAAAATATTTGCTAAGTTGCATACTCTTGACAAGTACTTGTTACTATAATAAAAGTCACGAATTTGCAGATCTTGCCATTTTGAAAAAAAACTTCAATGACTATTTAAAAATTTTATATTGTGGAAAATATTAAACTTTCACAAAAGTAAAGAAAAGAGTACTTTATAAAGAACACTAGTGTGTCAATCACCCAATTTCAACAATTTTTGTTTTGCCTATTCTACTCTTATCTTGACTAAAGCATTTTAAAGTAGACCATAAATATCATGTTCTTTATATATAAATACTTAAGGATGTATATCCAACAGATAACTACCTTTAAGAAAAATCACATTATACCTAAGAAAATTAAGTTTCTCTTTAAAAAAAATACCTTCATTGAAGTACCAGTGTAGTTTATATACAGCTAAATTTGCCAGTTTTAAGTACATGATTTGAAGAGTTTTTAAAAAATATTATTTTGAATTAATTTAGACTTACAGAATAATGTCAAGGTAGTACATAAAATTCTTTTATACTCTTCACCCAGCTTTTTTTAATGTTGATATCTCTTATAACAATAGTACATTTTTCAAAACTAAGAGTTTAATATTGGTATAATATAATTAACCAAGCTAATTCTTTATTCACACTGTACTGGTTTTTTGATGTCTTTATTCTGTACCAAGGTCTAACCCAAGATCCCACATTGCACTCATTGGCCATGTCACTCTGATCTTCTGTAGTCTAGAACATCCCCTTATCTTCCCTTGTTTTTCATGACCTTGACATATGAAAAGAATGGGTCAGTTAGTTTATAGAATATCCCTCAACTTGTATTTTTCTGCTGTTTTCTCAGGATTAGATTGATGTTATAAATATCCCATTTTCAGTGTATCATATTACAATTTACATGATATTGATATACCTATTACTGAAGATATTAATCTTGATCACTTATTTAAGGTAGTATCTGCCAGATTTTTCCAATATAAACTTATGATGATGAATTTTTTAAACTGTGGTTTTGGCATCTTTAGGATGATTTTTTCCCTCTCCCCCATGAAATAATGAATTATATTAATAGATTTTTAATACTGAACTACCTGTACATCTCTGGAATAAACATTAATAGGTCATGAGTCAATAGGTTTTTTTAAGTACTTTGCCACCAGGTAACCACAAAATCTTTTTCTGGTATAGTAGATTTTCAAGGTCAATCACCATCTCATTTGGAAGTATTGTAATTCTATTATTTAAGACAATATCAGCTGGAAATACACTTAACAAAGTACTAGTATAGAATATATAATAAGCAAATAAATAAGGCTCAGTTCCACCGTCAAACCCTTCTCTACCCACCCCTCCCCCTGTTACTTATGTGGTGTTCCTGACGTCTTATCTAGGGCTTGGGTGAGAGCAGTACAGGAATCTTCATGTTATGTATTAGTGAGGCTTTACCTAATCATATCACTACCTGCTCAAAACTTCTGTAGCTCATAAATCTTGAACTTGACTATTCAGCATGGCATGCTTTATGAAGCTATTTAAAATTGGCCTTTTCCTACCTTTCCAGTCCTCCCATTGTGACCTGGTTTAACTTCTTATCATCTTCCAAGAGCATCAGTCATCCAGGTCAACAATATTTTTTTTCTTAGGCTCTTGCTTCTCTCTAGAATGCCTTTCTCTTCTTGATTCACCTCACTGACCTTCCCTTCATCTATACAAGTCAGTCAATCATTGACATATCAACAGATTATCAAATTAGGGAAGACTCCCCGCCCCCTCACTATTGCCTGGATCCTCACCTGACTCTAAGATCCTAGAGGGTCAGGCTTGTATTTTATTCATGGTTTCAAACCTAGATCCTGATGCATGAATAGCCGATATTTAGTAAATTTTTTTAATGGAATTGTGTTAAATTTGACACTTAGTAAAGGTTTGTGGATTTGATGTTGTTTGATAAACATGCCTTTTAAGAAACCAACAATTAACTGGGAAGGAAATGCCCCTCAAATAAGGAATATTTCTGGCATTCGTTTTCACTAACATTTGCCCTTAATTGACTAATTTAAAGCCTTCCTTAGGTTGGATATTTGCTCCAGAAAAAGCAAAAAGCAAATCCCTTGACAGCCAAATATCTTTTAATTTCATTTTCTGACTCTGGGGCAGGGAGGCAGAGAGCTCCTTATTTATGAACCTTACAAAACATTCTTAGAGCATCTGATGCACAAATATTGATCCAGGAAGGTGTTACCTCCTGTGGTTACCCTGTGGGTTTCCACTTTGAATTGCCAGTGAACTCACACTGAAATAGGAAAGTAATGTCATGTTATCTGTCCTTTTTCTAATACTTAACCCTGAATGTCGTGTATTTTTTTAAGCTCACAAATAACATCTGCAGACATTTAGTATCAGAAAAATAGAACAGTATAGTTTAAGAAAACTCTTGCCTTTTTCAAAAACATTTTTTAGCTGGTGGAGAAAAAGAGAGCTAATTTATAAATAATTAATGTCTGAAATTTAAATTAGAAGATTGTTATATTTTTAATAAATAATTATTTAAAGGTTGAGGGATCCATTATTTTCCTCCTTGCAAAACAGTATTTTGTTCTTACAATCTGTGCATTTAGCTGAGGAAACAATATAGAATACTTACGTTCAGGTACAATAGCAAAAATAGCAAGAGGTTTCATTTTTTAATCTACTGCCAATATTCATTTGACAACTACATGGCCTTTGACCAGTCACAATCAAACCCCCCATCTACAGTTTCAAACAACTTTCTGTTTGTTTCTAGATAAAATTATGTGATTATTTTTAGTGATATTACTGCAAATTCAGATGTAGTTGCCTCATGTTAGATCTGAGTCTATTCAATGAACTAATTTCAGATAATAAAATGCAGAAATCCATACAATTTCAAAACTCCAACCGCATAAATGAATAAATAGAGGAAAGGAATGTGGCCCAACCATTAACAGTGACCAAAAATTTAATACAGCTGTCCAAAAAAAGTTTAATTCTATAAATAGTAATGAGTCAATAAATTCAGTAAACTCCTTCCTACCCACAAGTGATAAGGCCTAGATCAGTGGATGAAAACTATAAGGAAGAGATTTTGAATCAATATAAGAAAATCTTCATTACTATACCCGAAAAAGGATAGGACTGATTTCAGAAGGGATAAGATTCATTCATTAGGAGGGGGGAAAAAAAAAACCCAGCTTGGTGTATGGGACTTAGAATCCATCAGATAGCAAGGAATTTTACTAGAGCCATGGTTCTTACTTTTTTTTTTTAATCTCGGGATCACACTAGTCAGTCTCAGACATTACTGAAGACTCCACAGAACAAGTGTTTATGTGTGATTGTAGCTGACATTTACTATATTACAAAATAAATTAAACTATGTTCATTTATTTAAACATAAAGATAATACATATAAATAATATTTTTGAAATGTCTATATTTTTTAAAAATTAGCAACAAGAATGGCATTGTTCCACATTTTTGCAAATCTCTCCAATATCTTGCTTAATAGAATACAGCTGGAGTCACATACCTGCCTCCACATTCAATCTCTTGCAATACCACATGTATGTAGCTTCTGAAAAACTCTACTGAACACTTGTAAGGGAATGAGAATAAAAAGGGCAAATAATGTTGGTTTTATTATAAAAGTAGGTTGACTTTACAGATCTCCTCAAGTGACCAATGAAGCCCCAAGGGTCCTGAGATACACTGTGTTTAAAGATCTCAAAGCTTTTCTGGAACATATTCCTTCCAAATTATTCTCCTACTTTGAAACCAAAGTAATAGTCTATTTTTTATTTAAAAAGGAGAATTCAACATAAGATTGGGTAATTTTGATTTTTTTTAAACTCTCTTGGTTGTTATATACTGTGGATTATGCACTAAAATTTTTAAATGTATGTAAATACATGCCTGAATATAATTATTTAAAGTCTGTAGAGTATGCCTCAAAAACCAAAAAAACAAAGTTACAATTGTTTTCAAAATTGGTTATGAACATGACCTTGTACAAGTTAGTTCATCCCATTGACTACACAGACCTATAATTGTTGGTAAGATAAAAAATAATGGCAAAGGGTAATTTCATTCATTCATATTATTTGTTTTTTCTAAAAGGTGATAATCTTTTTGTATTTTATTTTAGCTAGGTTTTCTTTTTTCATTTGTGTCCTGTTACTTTCACTGTATTTTCCAACTTATTTAGGCAGAGAGCGAAACAGACCTAATGTGTCTGGCACAAGAATATGTGCATTTCCAAAGCTTTATTTCTTATAGGAACCATCAATGAAATACAAGTCCATTTTCTCTCTTAACTGTGAACACCTTCTGAACAAGGACTTTGTTGACTTTGTGCACTATTGCATTCCCAGGAGTAAACTAACTCCTGGCACCAAATAGGTGCTAACTATGTAGTTGTTGAATGAATAAGTAAATAAATGGTAAATTAGTAAAAACGTTTTTTTTTTTCCTCAAATCTCTATACCTGGTAATTTCTCAAAGTTTGTCATGAAATTTTTAATATATAAACTATGCTCAGTTTTAACATAGCACATCATAATAGCATATTAGTGCAAGAAGGGACTTTTTACAGCATACCCATTTTCTCATTTTGAATTGACCTTTATAATAATACTGATAAATAGTCACCCGCTTTCCTGTTGAAAACAAAATAATGGAGAACTCTTTCTTCATAAAGCTGCTCACCCCACTGATGAAAATGGTCTTCCTTACGCTGAACATTTCTCCCCCTATGTTTTCCAATTCCCAAATTTTAAGTCCCCATGTTTTCAGTTCTGCAATTCCTTAGCAGATAAAGCATTGTGAACATAATCCCCAAGCTCAAATTGACTATCCTAAATTCATAAAAGTAGTTGCTGCCTGGTTATGTTTTATGTGTCTATATTGCTTTTCAGCAGTCAGAACAGAGGTAGAGGGAGCTATGTGTGTTCTCCAGCTGAACAGGTGAGACAGCTTCCTGCACTGCTCTGTGGCCGCTGCTGCACACCTGATGTGTTTTCTCTACTTTTCCATTCATTGCCTCTGTCATTCAGCTAGGAAAAGTGGATACGTGTAAGTTTGAAGAAGAATGTGAAAAAAGTGAAATCAGCCCAGACAACATTTTTACTTCTACCTAAGTCTGACATAGACAAAGTCAGGATTTTTGCTCTGAGTTTCTATTTAGTGGAGAAAGAGGTGCACAAAATGTAACTTTGTATAAGTCAAGGCAGACTTTGAGAAATATTGGGACAGATAAAAACAAAATGAGTGCAAAGGACAAGGGCTTAATTGTGAATGGATGGAAAAGAAAAAAATTATGAATTGCAAGAACTGTTGGAATTCATGTCAAGAGAATAGTAAGATTGATTAAAGTTAAGTATTTTTCCCCATCTAGTCAATAAAGCAATGCATTTCTATTGGTTTTCATTCTCCTGAAACTTGTTGCATGGGTTGATGTGTTAGCTGCTTCTTCCTTCCTAAAGCTTTAAATGTTTTTTTTTCCATTTTGACTCCTACATCACTTCATTCTTCTTTTAAGTATATTTTATTGGTTATGCTATTATAATTTTCCCCTTTGTCCCCTTTATTTCTCCCTCTGCCTTTCATGCCCCAACCCTCCAGCATTCCATCCCCCTTAGTTCATGTCCATGGGTTGTACATATAAGTTCTTTGACTTCTCTGTTTCGTATACAATTTTTAACCTCTCCCTGTCTATTTTATGCCTACCAATCACACTTCTTATTCCCTGTACCCTCCCACCTACCCTATTCTTCTAGTCTTCTTCTCTTTCATGATAGCAATGATTCCCAACTCCCTCTATCTCTTGGGCAAAGGAATTGTCTTCTCTTGGCAGTCTCAGTGACTCGATCATATCGTTCAACCTGTGGTACCTTAGCAATATAGATGGTATCTCCTAGAGTATCTTTCATTTCCTGAGTTTTCAGCCAAGGAATTGCTACATACAAATTGAATGACATTAGTTACAACATGTGCAACAAATAAATTGTAACTAATGAGTTTAAGTACCAGTGTTTCTAAATAATTGGTTATGTTTTTAAAACAAATTGTAAGAAACATATATTTTGCCCTACAATGTTCTGACTCACTCACACTGGAACGTGCCTTAGTGGATGGGACACAGTGCTGGCTTACTGAAGATTACACAGAATCCTTAAGCCTGCCTCACTTCATGCTGCACAATTTGCTTTCTTTTCTTAAATAGTTTGAGGAAAGTGTTTCATCAATACCCTTGGGGATGCTGTATACATATGTTTGGCATTACTCATGTGTACACAGCACAGTGGCATCAATATTTACTCTCAAATAATATCCTCTTCAAAATAGGTCTGAGTGGGAGATTCCAACATTTTCCATGGCTTTCTCTGAATTAGTCTTCGTCAATCACACATGGTGATTATGGTATAAATGATTTAAGACTAACTTAATTTTAGTTTAGGGAGCATATGAGACTGACATTGCTTAAGCCCATGATTGATATTTAGCTCTCTCTTATTTCTGGCATTCCTCGTTACTAAATGTATGTCCTAATCCTTTTTATTTTAATTAAATGAGTGATCTGCCACCCAATTAGTCACCCAGAGTAAAAAAAGGTCACAAACAGTCTGTTTGGAGTCTCTTGCTCATTAACAGAGCTCACATCTAATCAATTGATTAACCTCTGTATCTATCTGTAATGGACACTGTGGGATAAAAATTATACAACAAATCAAATGAAACAATCTGAAAAAATAGTGTTGAAGGATAGAATTAACTAACTGGGATTCAGTTAATCGGCAGCAAGAGGTCCAGTTGCTTGTTGTCTGCGATCAGTTGTATGCCTGTGATTCTCTAACAATGCCAGTTTGACAAACTGGTTACCACAGTGACATTTTCTTTTTTCTATGTCTCTTTCTTGACTTGTAAGTGAAATAATGAACTCTCTTGGATGCAATGAAATTTAGCATTTATCAATAAAAATATAAAACTATGTGATTATTGGAATGTTTCATCAGTAATAACTTACTGTGAGTTATGTTTTGAAGACTCAGGTTTCTGAAATAGTTAAATCATTAGTTAATTAACAAAAAATAATTTGCTTTTTAAATAAACAAAATTAACATTTTAAATAATGAGTTTGAAATTATGTCTTTAACATTCTCCGATTTGAAATATCCATGTTTTTTTTTTTTTCTGGGCAAACGGGTGATAAATATATAATTGTATTTTTTTTTTTTTACCATTGACAACCTCACACAGAAAAACATCTCACTGTATTGATATCCTAGAGCTGTTTTAGTGTAACTGTTTCTAATAAACCAATCAATGAGCTGGGAGTAATATAGGGAATAATTTTGGTATCAGAGAACTGTTTTAATATCCTTCACAGATTTTCTTAAACCATGAAAAATAGCATAACTCTAATATAATAAGATGGGATTTATTGATAGTTCATTGAAGAAGCAAAACATTTTTCTGGAAATTGATTATTAATCTAGAGCCAAATATAGGTGGGATTTCCATGTGTCTACCCAGTATAATATGAACTGGAAACTTAGCCAATATATGGCTTATTTGCTTAAGCCAGACAGCTAATCTAGAAAGTGCAGATTCTTTGGTGTCCCTTTTAGCTTGACTGTCTCCACTGATTCCATTATGGGAGAACTGCCAAACCTCTACTTTCATATGGGGCTGTGGAGACAGCCCCAAGAAAAATGTATGGGAGTTATTTTGTTGTGAATTTTTAATCTTTTAAGTTTTCCACTGAAACTTGTTTCATTAAAATGGGAGAAACCTGTCAGAGAGCTGCCTCTGTAGTTTGTATTATTTCTTTAGATTTGGTGATCTGCTTTATGTATAGAATCCCCCCCACCCCCGTGACAGTTTATTGTGCTTTCTAAGCCACAGCTTTTCTGGCCATGTTTTGAATTTGCGATGACATTGTTTTGGTTTAATTTGACATCCAATGTGTGTTTTAGATTAGTTTGATTCTCACTTAAGGTAATATTTAATAATAGCCTGAGAATTTAAAAGATTTTCCATCAATCACATATAGAATAGTTACTAGAGATGTTAATTTATGTCACAAGAAAAATGTTATTTATTCTTTCGGTATCAGCTAATTTGTTTTTCAAAAAATGAATATTTTACCTGGAGGCAGAATCAGTCCTTTCCCTTAGTGAAAAGTTATTTTCAAATTTTACCTTTGATCAAATTTACAGATACTTTAAATATGGATCCATTTTTGTATGGTAATATTATTCTCAGGGATATAAATACAATGCTTTATTTTGTGACATTTTCTTTGGGAGTAGAATATCGTGGCATGGCAAATGCAACATTCTGGGTTTTTCGACTTCTTTATACTCATTTACTTTCTATTGTTCAAGACTTGAGCTAAAACTAAACTTGTCTTTTTAATTTTTTTCCCCTAGGTACAAATTCTGGGTCTTGTAGATGCTAGGGGTATACAAATAATGTCCAGATTGTAGTCAAAAACACTATTTATTTATAAAATGTTGAGAGCTTAATATTAATTTAGGCAATTCTCAGCTTTGCACTCCCTAACTCTTCAGGGGAAAGTAAACTAAAATGTAGAGACAGATATCGGATGATTAATTCCAAGTCTCACATGGAAGCAAGAATGGGAATTATATATTCTTAATAGGCAAGCAATCTTTTTAAAAATATATATTTTATTGATAATGCTATTACAGTTGTCCCAATTTTCCCCTTTGCCTCCCTACATCTGTTACCCCTCATTGCCTCCAGTAATGCCCTGTCCCTTAGTTCATGTCCATAAATCATGCATATAAGTTATTTGGCTTCTCCTTTTCCTATACTATTCTTGACATCCCTCTGTCTATTTTGTAGCTACAATTTGTTCTTCTTAATCCCTGCATCTTTTTCCTCATTCTCCTCCTTTCCCTCTCAAACTGACAATCATCTAAATGATGTTCATATTTATGATTCTGGTTCTGTTCTGCTAGTTTGCTTATTTTTTTTTAGATTCAATTATTGATAATTTTGAATTTATTGCCATTTTAATGTTCATAGTTTTTATGTTTTCCTTAAATAAGACACTTTAACATTTCATATAATAATGACTTGGGGATAAATGAACTCCTTTAGCTTTACCTTATCTGGGAAGCACTTTATTTGTTCTTTGATTCTAAATGATAGCTTTGCTGGATAAGGTAATCTAGATTTAAAGTCCTTGCTTTTCATCACTTTGAATACTTCTTGCCAGTCCCTTCTAGGCTGCAAAGTTCCTTTTGAGAAATCAGCTGACAGTGCCATGGGAACTCCTTTGTAGGTAACTATCTGCTTTTCTATTGCTGCTTTTAAGATTCTCTCTTTATCTTTAACCTTTGGCATTTTAATAATGTTGTGTCTTGGTGTGGTCCTCTTTGCATCCATCTTGTTTGGGACTTTCTGTGTTTCCTGGATTTTAATGTCTATTTCCTTCACCAAATTAGGGGGGTTTCTTTAATTATGTTTTTAAATAAGCTTTCAATTTATTATTATTTCTCTTCTCTTTCTGGAGTCCCTATGATTTGGATATTATATGTTTTATGTTGTCCCAGAGGCTGCTTATACTATCCTTGATTTTTTGGATTCTTTGTCCTCCTTGTTGTTTTGATTTTTTTTTTTCCATCTGATTGTTTTTTTTTCCCCATCCTTATATACCAAATCATTGATTTGATTCTTGGCTTCATCCACTCCACTGTTGATTTCCTGTAAAGTTTTCTTTATTTCACTAGTGTAACTTTCATTTCTGCCTGGGTCTTTTTTATACTATTGAAGTATGCGATGAGTTCCTTGAGCATCCTGATAACCAGTGTTTTGAACTCTGCATCTGATAGATGGCTCATTGCCATTTCATTTACCTCTTTTTCTGGAGTTTTATTCTGTTCTTTCATTTGGGCTATATTCTCCTTATTTTGGAGCATCCCTCTCTTTGTTTCCATGTATTAGGTAGAGCTGCTTTGATTCCCTGTCTCAGTAGCATGGCCTATTGTAGAAAAGTATACTTGTAAGCTGGAGAGGGCAGAGCCTTAGGTAATCACCAGAGCAGGGCAACTCATGTGAACCAGGTTGATGGAGTCTCAGATATAGTATCACTGCCCTGTATCAGAGGGTTCAGAAAAGAGACAATGGCTGCTGACTGGCCTCTGGAGTTTTGTCAGGGAGGAAGCCGTCCCCTGACACGTGCCCTAATGTCAGGCACTTCAGTGACTTCCTATATGCCACTATATGCCAACTTCCAGTTGCTGCCCTGGTGCTGGATCCCAGATGGAGTAAGCCTACTCTAGTCCTAAGGCCACTGTGAGCCCTCTAAGAGGAGACTGAGAATCCTGCAGTTTCTTCCACCACCCCAAAACCCACTGACTTTTATAGCCATAAGTTATGGAGGCCTATCTTCCTGACACTGGAATCCTGGGCTGGGTGGTCTGGTGTGGGGCAGAAATCCCTCGTATCCCTCCCAAATTTTATCTTCCACAAGTGGGTGTGGGACCACCCATTCTGCATCTCTGCCTCTCTTACCCATCTGGATGAATGTGACTTCTTTAATTCCTTGGTTGCCAGACTCCACACAGTGCAGTTTCCTGACAATTCTGGGCAATAGGTGTTTTGGAATTTAGTTTTAATTTTTGCTGCAGTTGTCTGAGGAGACAAGCTGTGTTTACCTACACCTCCATCTTGACTGGAAGTCCTAGGCTACCAATCTTAATGAGCCTTCTCAATAGCTATGACTAATGGATTTTACTTGTTAAACATGGTAGATATTGTAGATTATTCTGGAACTTGGAATTTAGAATAAAATACAATGGACTTGAAGCATAGTCTCTATTTTCAATAAAATTATAAGCCAGCAGGTAAAGAAAGATACACACAGAGGTTATTACATTTAGGAGCCATCAAGTTCTTCATTTATTCATATGGTGTTAGAGACTGTGCTGAAAACTGAGGGATCAAAGATGAATGACTTTGTATCATCTACCCTTCTACAACATTTACCCTGAAAGAGATAAACTCTAGTCAAAAAGATAGCCATGTAACAAAATAATTAAATTGGAAAAATAAGATATGTGAGAAAGTACGCTGAACATTGAAACATGAAAGATCTATCTGTGTAATTAACACTTTGTTTATATTTCATCAAACTTCTATTTCATAAATTTCCGGATGGTAAGTTTCCTGATGGTAGGGCCTACACCTCACACTATATTGCATCCTCATTAGAATCTCTATTAGCCCTAGATAATCTCTATTATCAAAAACAGCTACATACAGCTGTTTTTGATATCTGTAATATCTTCTCCAGAAGATATGTTTGCCACTAGAAACAAATGCGAACAACAGCACATGTTGTCTAGCCAGTGACTCACTCCCATATATTGATCACCCAGATTAAAATAATTCATAACTCAGGAAAAGTCCACATTTTCTATAACAAAGATATTTTTCTTTTTTCTCATTTACAGATAACCCAAACTTGAATGTTGTATTATTGAATTATTGTATTATTGAATAATTATTATTATTGAATTATATTATTCAAATAGGAGATAGTCAGTGAACTTTTGATTATTAAACTGATATGTTCTTCTAAAGGCCATGCATTCAGGGACTATTTTTATAATAAATTATAAGAAAAGTACAATTGAAATCTGATGTATTTCAATGAATTAACATTACTGGCTAATTTAAAATATTTTTATTCTTTTAAAATTTATTTTACACTTAAATTTCCTGAAATTCCAGGCACTTATTATCTAAAAGTGTCATTCATGCTTCCTGCCTTCCCTCTCACAATGTGAGAAATCCAGCTGTTCTCAGGCCTGGAGGAAAAGGATGTGGATGTAGTGCCTTAGTCTGAGTGCACACTCCACTTTGCCATTAATTGCATGATCTTAAACATAAAACTTAAGGAACTTCACTTATTTATCTGTAAAATGTAAACAGTAACACTGACCTTCTGGGGTTATTGTAAAAACTAAAAGTGATAACATAGGAAAAGGGCAAACAGAGACTAACCATAATGTTTGGTATTTTTCTCCTGGTGCTCAATCTATAATATTATTAAGAACAAACTCAAATTAAGAGGTTGGGGT